>NC_072858.1:23667962-23975235 GCF_028858705.1 Grus americana
AGGAATCCAGTCACCTTACCGCTACCAAAAGCGTACGTTTCATTTACCATACCTGCCACACCCACGCAAGTTCGTTGGCCAAGAGTGAATGCTCGAGGCACTACAAGTAATAGGCAGATTATATCCAAGACGTCTATTTGTTGGGTAACTATTAAAGCTTGGACAGAGGTGACAAGCACTTGCTCTCCACGTCATACTTGGCACTACCCGAGCCGCCGCCGCCGCCGCCCCCCCCCGCCCCGCCCCGCCCGAACGAGTGCTCAGCGCTGCATACACAAACGTAAACCCTGCCTTCTCCTAGCAACCAGCGGAGTGACTGGCAGCGCCACAGCCAATAAATAGGCCTTTCCGCCCTGACAGACAGAAGGCAAGAGTGATGCCAGCAAATGAGAGCAGACAGGCACGGAGGCGGGGGATGCAAGAACCCAATCGAAAAACTTTACGGCCCCGAGAGGGTGGGAACAAGACTAAGCTTCAGTCACAGACGGTGTGCTCTTCCTCCAATCAGACCGTCTTCCCTCATTGCTCTCCCCAGATTGGTTAATAGATGGCAGGAGGGCCTTAGCGCACCCTTCTCCCAATGGGAAGGTAGCGCTGCCTGACAGGCGTTCAGACCAGCCAATTATTGCCGGCGCGGACACCCCCCCCAACCTCTTTCTATTGCAAAATGGCGGCGACAGCGCCTGCTCCAGCTCCGGCTCCGGCTTCGGCTTCGACTCTGGCTCCTCCCGCGGCGGCCTCGGCGCAGAGCCCGACGGCGGCGCCCGCCACGCCGGCGGGAAATGCTCCACCCCCTGCCGCTGCACCGCCTCCGCCCGCCACACCGGTACCGCCACCAGCCGCGCCGCTCTCGGCCGCGCTCTCGGGCCCCTTCCCCGGCGGCCGCGTGGTGCGGCTGCACCCGGTCGTGCTCGCCTCCATCGTGGACAGCTTCGAGCGGCGCAACGAGGGCGCGGCGCGGGTCATCGGGACGCTGCTAGGTAAGAGCCGCCGCCCTGCCCGCCGCCAGCCTGGGGGCGAGCAGCCCGCCGCCCCCACGGCGCCCGCCTAACCGCGCTGCCCTCCCGCAGGGACCGTGGACAAGCACTCGGTGGAGGTCACCAACTGCTTCTCCGTCCCTCACAACGAGTCCGAGGATGAGGTACGGAGCGCGGGACTGCACGCCGCCCCGCGGAGGCGGCCCCGGTGGCGGGCGGACGGGCGGAGCAGGGCCCCGCTAGAAGCTCTCTGCCCGCTCCGGCTAAGGCCGCCCGGGCTGTGCCGCAGAGCAGCCGGCGGGTCTTTGGGCGGGGCGGCCGCTGCTGAGGGGGGCGGCCCCTGCGCTCCCTCCGAGGGTGGCGTTAGGGCTTGGGCCCGCGTTGGCCGCAGCTCAGAGTTAAGCATCCCTGTAACCGGCTGACCTGGGCCTGTCCTGTTTCGCAGGTGGCAGTCGATATGGAGTTTGCAAAAAACATGTATGAGTTGCACAAGAAGGTGTCTCCTAGCGAGATCATCTTGGGCTGGTAAGTTCTCCTTCCGCAAGAACATGCAAGCAGTTATGTTGGTCCCTTAAACTACCTGAAATATGTAATTCTCCTTGTCACAGGTTGAGAAGCAGAAGCACTAATGCTTGTGACACTAAGATCAGGCAACTCTTGTTATAGAGTCAGTTATAAAAATGCTGCAAATCATAATAGGAAGAGAGGGTATTAGAGACTTAGAGGGTTTGTTTTTGTTTATATCTAGAAAAGGTATCACAGAGGAGTGATGAGTTAGAGAATACTTGCACGGATTTGTCAGAAGAACTTAGCCACCTGTAATACAACCTGCACCACAGAAGATAACTGGTTAGAAAAAAGGGAGAACGTAAAAGAGTAGTTTCAAATACCGAAGGCCTCAGGAGGAATCTGTGATATCTTGAGCACGCAGAAGTTCTCCACTGAGGAAAGGTGGAAGTACTTGTGTGGGGGACACTAAGCAAGATTAGCAAGGTGTTATGGGAACAGTCTGTGTCTGAGGGTGTGGATAGATAGCTTTGTTAATCTTTTCATGCTTCAGTCCTACATAACAGCTTAGTTCTGTTCCTGTGGACCAAACTTCCTCAACAACCTTTTAATGGCACAGCAAAGTACAGTTCTAATGACAGGAGCTTTCCTGTGCATGTGAGAAGCTAATTGCAGAGCAGCTAAAGGAGCTAGATTAACAAGTTTTACCTCCTGCAGGGAGATGTTTGATTTGGAGAAGATCTACTTGATTGGTCCAAATTTGTTTGGCGTGCTTTGGCTTACACAGAAATAAAGAGTTGGTCCAGACCATAGTGACAGATACTTGAATCTTGGGTGTCTGAAGTCAACTGTACTGATTCTTTATGGCTGGTACTACAACACTAGCCCTGTGCATGTTTGTCATGTGTGTGCTCAGCTTGTGATTCCTACAATTCTTGGACAGCTGACCACAAAACTACAAATTTCCTAGTTAAAATACATAGGTTTAGCATGCTTCTGCAGCTCAGTGTTTGGAAATCAGCATTTTAGGATACAAACCTGTTAAATACCAACACCACCAAACATTGGGCACTTGAATGTTGGAAGAATGGCTCCTCAACATGTGCTCTTTTGAAGGTATGCAACGGGTCATGACATCACAGAACACTCTGTCCTGATCCATGAGTATTACAGCCGGGAAGCGCACAATCCAATCCACCTCACTGTGGACACAAGTCTCCAGAATTCACGCATGAGCATTAAAGCCTACGTCAGGTACTCTGGATGCTGCATTTCTGGGAGGGAAGCTGTCTGAATTACTGAGACACCACATGAGGGTAATGAGAAATGCAGTGGGCTGCAGGGTCTCCTTTTGGACAATATTGCACAGCAGCTAAAACACAGCAGTGAGCTAGGGATCATGGCTTACTTCCCACTGGAATGTCTTGACCTGAATTGAAAGACGTAACCTTTCATAAGCTGGTACCTCATTGGGGTGGGGAATTGTGACTTAATTAACTTTAACATTGTTCTGAACATCTTTGTGACATATTACAGGATTCATATAGCTAGCATTAGTGTCACTGACTTCCATCACACTGAATGCTCGCCTGCAGTCACTGGGCTTTATTGCTCAGCAGTTTGTTTATACAAGTTGGAGGATTAGTGTGGTTAAAACATAATTGAAACAGCATCTTCTTGACCAATCTTTCTTCCCCTTAACCTCTTCCGTTTTTATCAATTAATAATGGAGATTAAATATTGAGAAATGAAACTATTCTACCTCAGTGTTCTTCCCAGTACTGGCTGAAGAGCTCTCCTCTTTAAGGATAAAACCTCAGCTTTTCTTTGTAGTGGAAGTCTACTGCTTCTTGACTGTGCATCTTCAAAAAGAAGCTGTTCCATGACATCTCACTTAAAGCATAAATGAACTTCAAATACTTTGAATAATAGGGATAATAAAGGTGTTGAGACTGCTTTGTACTTGAGTTTTTGCCATATTTATGTTCCTTAAGTGATTTCTCAAAGAGCATGGAGTATTTCAGGATAGAAGAATACCTGCTCTATAAGCAAGAAGGAGCTGTGGCTAAGAAGGTAGTACTTAGCTCTTCACGCATTCATGCTAACAAACATCAGACCAGCTAGGAATATTCTTGGATGAAAATGAGCAATTAATAGAATGCCAGGACTGATTTCCTGTCCTCAGTTATCCTTGGTCTTAATATTGCTGATTTTAGTGAGAATGAGTAACTTACTTGTGTTCATGCTTCAGTGCTAACAGAGATCCTTGAGATGGAAATAGGTTACTTCCTCCCTTAAATATGTCCACGCTGAAAATGTTTTGTCTTTTTTTTTTTTTTCCTAGTGCCCCAATGGGAGTCCCCGGTAAAACTATGGGCGTGATGTTCACACCTCTAACAGTGAAATATGTTTATTATGATACGGAGCGGATAGGAGGTGAACGTTTTCTTCCTATTTTGGTTATAACTGTTGTTGTGACACTGCTTAAATGCATTTTTTTACCCTGGTAAAATTGCCATTCTACTGGGAATTAGACTGTCTTGCTGAAGATGTCATAAAGATCTTCAAAAAGTGAAAATTCTAAGCTGTCTTCTGTGGCAGTCAGTTTTTTTCACTGATCCTCCTTTTGCTTTCAGTGGATCTTATCATGAAGACTTGTTTTAGCCCTAATCGAGTGATTGGCTTGTCCAGTGACTTACAGCAGGTGGGGTCAGCATCAGCCAGGATTCAGGATACCCTGACCATGGTGCTCCAGTATGCAGAGGATGTATTGGTAAGGCCAGCTTTTTATTAGCCAGCAGATAATTTTCATGTAAGCTTGTGCATCTTGGTTTTCTTTTTATATATTCTCTTTCTGGGCCATAGACTTACTGAGTTTTACTTACGCTGAAGTGTATATTTCTTATGCTTAGTCTGGCAAAGTGGCTGCTGACAACACTGTGGGGCGATTCCTGATGGATCTTATTAACCAGGTGCCAAAGATTTCACCAGAGGACTTTGAGACAATGTTGAACAGCAATATCAATGTAAGTTCATCATCTAATTTTTTCAGCATATTGCCAGCAACTTTGAAAATTTGTTGTACAGACACAAATTTGTCTGTGATCAAAATAATCTATCTGTTCATACAAACACGTTAATAGAAAATACTGTTTTTTCTTGTCAATAATTTGATGTTTTAAGAGCTGAAGGTGGATAAAGGAGCTGACAATCTTGCAAGCAACTGCAAATGAGAGAATAAGTCTTAAAGTATTTAGGAATTATGCAAGTAATCTGGAAGCCAGCACCAATTCTTTTAGAGTAATTGGACTATATGAATTACCAAGCTTAAAGCAGCATGGATTTCAAGGATAACTGATGACTTGCCAGCTTCCTTTGCCTGAGCTGAAATTCTGTCTCCTTACATAACGCTTAGGACATGAACAAGGTTTTTGTGTGCTACCTTATTTCTGTAACCGAATTTTAGAAAGCGAAAGCTAAGTTTCTGAGTGTGTTGTTCACCTACAGTCTGCAAGAGCAGAACTAATTTTTAATTGTGCTTATACCCTTTGACTTGCCTAGTTAACATGGGTGAACTCAGAGTTAAAATTTCACAAGCAGTGTTTCATATTCTAGGAATACCAAAACCACCTTCCTGCAAGGGAAGCATTCCTCAGGGTAGAACTTTCAGGACTAACAATATTTCTAGTAGCTGATTGTAAACTGTTTTACAGGTGTAAAAAATGCAACTCCCTAATAGGCTTCCAGCTTTGTTAATATTTCTGATCACTGTTTTTTCTTCCCCTATCAGGACCTACTGATGGTAACCTACTTGGCAAACCTCACACAGTCACAGATTGCTCTCAACGAAAAACTTCTGAGTTTATAAAGAAACTTCTGCCACCCTACACTTCAACGAGCCTGAAGAATGAGTAGATACACTTTCCTGTGGTGGTGCTGCAAATGTCATTGGACCCTAATTTAATTACCTTGATGACTTGGGTTACATCTTTATTTCCATTGCCCTGAAAAATCCCCAAGATGGTTTAAGAAATGAATGGGAACAGCTGCAGCTTAGTTGAGCCCAATATTTTAAAATGGAATACATGAATCTCTTGGATTTATCTACTTGTATAACAAAATACAGCTTTTATTGTAAGAATGTATTTGAAATAAAAGTTCCATTGCAATGGCAAGAATGGCTTCTGTCCAGAAAAAGCTGTTGTCATTTATTGTATAATGAATCCCCTTTTGAAAGAAAGGGGGGATAACATCACATCAGAAAAAAAAATGAGTGGATGTAAGTCAACTCTAATTCTGCAGCTGACTGTGGGGTTTTTTTGCCAACTGTTAAAGCATGGTTTCCTGTATTGCACATAATTTGCTTTTCCATGGAGGACTACAGAATGATCACTGGCTTACTAGTGGTGCTGTGTATATGTCCTTCAGCAGGGTACTGACAGAGTATGACACAGTGAATTCAGTTTACATTGTGGTATTTCTATGCATATCTAATCCTTTGGGAAAGGAAATCAAGGTCAATAGCATTAGCCCCTCATGAAGGGAGGGTTCAGAGAATTAAACCAGCAACTGAGTTCATGGTTAAAAGGGCTTGAGAAGCACTTGTGGCTGAGCAAGTGTGGCTACTGGAGTTGCCGTCTTTGCAAAAGGAGGAAAGTGTAGCAAAACTACAGTTCATGAAGTTTTGAGGTTAAAAGTTGGGTGTCATCAAATAGGAATTTTCTGGTTTGTGACTGCTGCTAAAATCTGAACAGAAACTTCCCATTTTCTCCCCAAAACCTGTTTCACATTAAATGAGTTCTAGCTGAAAGCAAGCCAAGAACAATCTGAGCTGTAATTTTTTACAGTCTCAGTTAATATCATTACCTTTAGAAGTCCATTCAGCTGTACTGAGGAGGTTTTGCCTAATAGAGTAAAAGCATCCCTCTTCTACAACATGTAACTGCTCCCACCTAATTACTAATGACTATTTCTGATGCCTTACATCTGTTTTGGTAAATTAATTTGAAATGTTAGAGAAGCCTGCAAAGTCAGTGTGCCCCAAAATAATTTTGGTGCTAATTTGCCAGATAAATCCAAGAATGGAACTCAGGTTACAAATCTGTAGATCCTGTACTGGTTGTTCCAATCTGGAGAATTCCCCCAATGACTGCTAAATTCTAATTGAAAGGACAAGGTACATGAAAACTGAAGGTATAGCAAAGACTCTAATCTCTTTGAAGATGCTATTCGTAAGCATTAAATAAGTGTTAGAACTCAGCTCTTGTTTTTTATTAGTCTGAATAAAAATGTTTTCCCTTCTTTCTTTTAGACTTAATATTCATAACTGTGGCCATTTAACTATTTCACAAATTCTTAGGTCAAGGTGTTTTTTAAAGTAAGCCTTGAAACAGGTGGAGGAAAAGAGCAAGCAACAAAGCTGGATAAGCCTCTCAGTTACTGCAAAAAAGTTGCAGGGGGGGGAAAGCATAATACTCTTTCCCTGATCTCTCCTCTGCAGTAAACTCTTACCATTCCTTGTTAGGAAAACTGATAAAATGTAAGAAGAAAGATTTCAAATGCTCTACAAGAAGAGCTATGCTGTTTAATAAGCAGCCATGCACAAAATGCAAAGTTCTGAGAAGAAAGATCAATTTGTGATCATTGATACAGAAAAGGTATTGTGGAATTTGCCAGTCCTTACAAGTCCCTGAAGACTAATGATGATAGTCATAAGGAACTGACATTATGTCTTCCTAGGTAGAAAGATACATTGCAAAGCAGAGGTGTCAGAAGAGCCCACAATCCATAGGTTCTGTTTGCCAGACAGCACAGTGACAAATGCTTGGAATTGGAGTAGAAAAAAATAAAGTTGCCCTTTTAAAAACTTTGTATCTGATCCCATCCATTCTGTCCCTTTCTACTGGGTGAGCGGCACGTTGTGAACCCTACTTTGACTCTGGAATTTTGAATGCCTGATTTCAAATTTCAATGGCCACTCTTACAAAGGACAATATTGCAAACACAAATGTAATGCATCATTTTGCTTAATTGTAAAGCCTGGACTGTATTATTACATAGGAGTCTGAGGCATTCCTCCTCTGGAGTTTGAAAATCTAGACAGGAATTCCTAAAGGTATTTTATTCAAATTGTTCTACTTTATGGAAACCTAAAACCATGAAGTTCAAAAGAAAATCTGGTGGGAAAAGCCTGGGAGTCAAGAAATGTCACCAAGGATTTCAAGCTTTAACTTGCTATTGATTTGTAAAACAGACTTCTTGGATTTATTAGGGGACTTTTTCCTTTTTTTTTTTTGTTTTGTTTTGTTTAAGATGTATTGCTCCAAATAACTTTGACAAAGTCTAGCTTTAAATAGTCAAGATAGGTAGTTTTCTGGGTATGCTTCTATATACACCTTATATTGTATTTAGTCATATCAGTGTCCTCACTAATATAATAAAAAGCTTTTCTATCCTCTGTGACATGTTCAGCCTTTTTCTTTTCTTAGATGGCTTCTCTGACTGAGTATAATTTTACTGGACATTACTGTATTAGATGTTTATTTCTGGCAATGTGCATGTTTTCCTGGTAAGTATTAGGCTTTAAAATACCTTGCCTAAATGGGTCTGTTACCAGCTCCTAGCACACAAGTATTTAATTGCTCAAATAATAAGATCTTTTTTTTCTATCCTGGCTTAGTTGAGCAGACCTTGAGTTTTCACCTCAGCATGAAATTCTCCTTGAAAACTTCTTTTCCTCAATATACATAACAATATTCAGAGTCTACTGTTACAATTGATTCTCTTGTTCCCTTTGGGTATACTGTGTAGTTACAAAAGTTGGAAGAATGTATAAAATCAGTCCACCTTGCTGCCTTGGACCTGTCTCAGACATGTCATCTCGGTCAGCCTCCACAAAAGAATGGAGTTTCAGCAAAGCATCTCTTGGCAGTACAAAGAGGCAACAAAACCTTGTGGGTTTTTCAGTGAGCATGGACACCTCTGACAACCTGCAGTTTAATTAGCATGCAGACATAACACCTTGTTCAGACATCTTCATAGCATAGCAAGACTGTGCTTGTTCACAACTTCGAGCAAGCGCACATGAAACCCACAAACACATGAAAGTACTCTGTGTTACTTATCAAAATCAATACTTGCAGGATGAACTATCTTGGACAGAAATGCCTTCTTAAAATTGCAGGAGGGAGCCGGTAATGCTCCAGTGTTTCTTAACTGTTGACAGTCTCAGCAGTAGAAAGGTGGTGGTGTACCACAATGGAAATTGTGGATACCTGATGGTAATTAGTTTCCCTGTGCTCTGTTGTGCTGCAAGGCTTGCAGGTGACAGTTAGATGATTCTTCAAGAGATATTAGTGGACAGGCAGGACACAACAGTCAGGTTTCCTATGACTGCTATCAGGTACTTAGGATTGATGCTGCACAGAACATCTCTGGTGGTAGTGGTGACTAGATTAGAGTAAGATCCTAAAGGGAGTCCTTGCAAACTGTATTGCATTGCTGTTAGTTTGCTGGTTAAGCTAAAAAGCAATTGAAATTTGACATTCTAAATTCACGTGACTGAAAAAAGGGTCAATGCTATGTGTTTCTCTGGGGAGGAAAAGAAGTTTGTGCTGCTAATTTGGTGTGTTTAACAGACACTTCATTGTTGTCATCTTCTCTGGTTTCCCTGTCCACTAACTTTACCTTAGAAGTTGTTTCCTGAATCACAAATTCAGTTCTTTCCTGTCTTGACCAACCATATGTTAAATTCTATTTTAAATATAACTAAATATAACTCCTTTGTCCTTACTGAAGTTCTTATTTCATACTTTTCCTGGTGTTTATTCATAATCTGTTATAGATAGCCATCATACTGTATCCTTCATTTTACTAAACATATTAAGCTTTATCTCCTTTCTTCTGACACACTGTTTATGCTTTGATCACTTAGCTGCCCACTTTAAACTTAATTTCAGCCTTTCTTGAACTTGAGTTGGTAAAGAGCATACCCATATCAGCATATATATCAATGCATATAAGAATACATTAATACTTTTCTGTTATAAATTCCTTGTTTGCCTCCTGGTGTCTGTCACGTAGTGTGATTCAGCACTCCAATCTCTTGCCCCTGCTGTCATTTGTAGCTGAACTCCAATTTGCCAGGAAAATTACTAATTTAAATGCATAACCTGGCATTATGACACTTTTAATTAAAAAAATCTAGATCCACATATTTCTCCTGGTTTGGATTATTCTCAGTATTGGTGACACCTCACAGTTTTGTCAGCAGGTATCATTAGCTTATTCCTAACTTTTGTACCCTACTCAGTTAGGAAAAAACTTGGAACTGATCCCAGACCAACTTAACAGAATTCTACAAATTCCCTTTTCAACACAGCCTTTGTTCTTTCTTACAAGTTCTTTATCCATGCTCATGCTAATTCCTGTCTTCTGTAGTTTAACTAATTATGGGTTCTTGTGAAGCCTTCTGTGGACATCCAAGTGGTTTATACTGAATTCCTCATTTAGAAGGCACATTGTGTCAAAGTGACCCGATATGTCCAGTGATTGATCTTTGATAAACTCTATCCTAGCTGAACCCAGGACAAGGTTGTAAGCCTTGGAAAGTGGAGATAAGACTAATTGTTTCATATTGTTGAGAATAACAAACTTTTTATTTTGCTATCTGCAATTTGATACTTAAAAAACCCCAAACCCTCACTGCCAGAATTACAATTTCATTTACTAAGTTTGCTTTGTTAGTTGAATCACTTAAGTTTCTTCTTGGCAGAATACTTAAGTCTGTTGCAAAGAGGAAGTAGTGTTTTGGTGTGTGATTTTGTGAACCTGTGGATATATGCCATCTATTAGTAACTAATCTGAAATGCATGGTTTTAATCCTAGCAATTAAAAAGTTGATGGTGAAAAACATTGGACATGCCACTCTTAAATAGTCCAGCAGAACAACCTGCTGTTCTCTTTCTGTACTTTGAGGAAGGGTGAAGCTCCTATTTTTAGTGTGGTTCCACACAACAGAACTAGAGACCCTAGTGGCAACTCGGTTGTAAGGTTTGTGTGAAATCCTGATGTTTGGACTAGAGTGGGTGGTGCCCTAACGTGACTCACTGGGTAGTGACTCTCACTTGAGCAGTTAATCATACATGTGGATCTTCCTAAAGTGAACTGAACTCACTCTGCTCCCTGTTCACAAGGAAGGTTAACTCAACAGCTAACTTTGACTATCTGCTTGTGACTGCAGTCACAAGGTAGTATAACAGGAGAAGTCCTTTTAGTACATAATTTAGACTTGGATCACTGCAGTATCCTGTTGGTTTGTTATACTTTGACCTACAGTTCAAAGGTGACCAGATCTTGTTGCTTACGTCAAACTGTGGGAAAGTTGTGGGGTTTTTTTTAATTTAATTGTATTGGCTGAAATAGAACATTAAAAGTAATGCTTCATATTATTTAAGTGGGAAACAATGTTCACCGGGGATACATAGCACAGAGGAGCAGTGATGCTTTAGTGACCTATGTCACCAACAAAAAATTACCCTGAAAAAAGTTTTGGTTTGGCTCTATTGATAGCACTCAGCTAGCAGGACTATGTAGTTGAGAGCCAAGTCCCTCCAGACCAGAATTCTGTCCTGTCCAGTATCATGTCTTAGCTTAAGATGCAAGGATATTACAAAAGAGAAGAGCAAGAGTTTGTCTCCCAACTTCATTAAAGTTGAATTTTAATAGTGAGAAGTTGTCTTGACTCTGCATGGGGTTTTAGTAGCTTCCCTAAATGTGCTGGCTCTAGTTATAGTAACAAGCCAAGGGATTTCCTTAAATATAGGGAGGGAAATTAGATGACTGCAATGGTTCCATTCCATGAATTTAAAAAAGTCATTCCAGATATTCTCGTTAACATATAAACATGCAACACATTTAACATCGATTCTTCAGACAAATGCTGTTTTATTGTTTTCTCTTTTTCTTTTCCCATTTGTTTGTGAAAACAGATTGTTCCTTTCCTGAATAGCCCAAATCCAAACAGTCCACTAAATGGAAGAGATAAAGAATTGTGTATTTTATAAGTGTACTTGGTTCCCATGGAAACAGGAATTTAAATATATACTTGTCCTGAAAGAAATGTGCTTAACAGAGGTGAAATAGAGTAGACATACACTGGGAGTGTCAGCTGAAGAATGCTGTGAGGATTAAATTCTTAAAGCTGCTCCTGATGTGCTCTGGGCAAACAAGGGAGAATAAGCCACATTTTACTGAAGATAGGTCATTTATTAGATTCTATGTGGCTTTAGGTGCTTTTCATTTGAAGCGGGCAAGCATGGTAAATTATTACCCACCTATTTTCTGCTGCCTGCACTTAATGCTGTTTTACAGACAACTAGAGCAGTGGCTGTTGTTTCATTTAGAGCTCAAGTGTTGCACCAGGTTACAGGAAAAAATTGTTTGCATGTTAATGGTCTCTGAACTACTAACATGTTTATCATAAAAAAGTATGAAGTTACTCTGAATAATCTCAAGTAACCAGTGCATAATATCATGGGTGGATCCTTCATAAATTGTATCTTGCTGATCAAAATCTCTTATGAATAATTTACCACCAGGTAAAGGAAGGACTATGTGTATGTCTGTTCTAAGTATAATATGAATAAATATTACAATAGAAACAAAACACTAAGTGCACTTCCCACAACTGCATACAAGTGACTATGATTTCTTTCACGAGAAAGGTATGTAGTAGTCAGGACAACCTTACCTTTATGCCCTCTTGAGTAACTACATAAAAAGGAGCGACTCCTCCAGCTCCACTTACAGCTTTTATATACTTTGCCTGTTACACACTGTTCTGCTGGCCTAGATGACTTGGCTGACTACTTGCCAGCTACTGAATGATGATCTTGATCTAAAGACTCATGTATTACTTGATAACAGACTTGATTCGGAGCTACATGCATTAGGCCTGAACACCATTGCAGTGTGGACTTCTCCCTTCCTCTCCTAGTCGGGTGGCTAAGGACTCCCCTGGGATGGCGTCACCTGGTGCTTCCCCCGTGTTGAATGCTTCCCCTGACAGAGCTCCACTAGCAAGTCGCTCTGTGTTTCTGTGGTACTTGTGTCTTTGAACTTACCTCTCAGCCGTTTTGAAGGAGAACTGGGCATACAGCAGCTTTCCTTCAGCAAGATGGGGCAACCCTGCACAGATAGGAAAGGGGTCCTGGGTTAGCAGGGCGATCACCACCGGGAGCCGCTGCCGGCCCGGTTCTGCCCGGACTCGGGCGCGGCGCCCCTGCCCGTGGGGAGCGGGGCCCGTGGGCCGGGCCGGGGCGGGCTTGGTGCCGGGGGCGGGGCGGGTGCCGCCCGGCCCCACAGCCTCCATTTTGCGGTGTAGCTGCGGGACAGAGGTCGGAGGCTCCGCAGGTTTCCCTCAGGTGAGGCAGCCGGGGGGTGGGAGGGGCCGGCCGTGACTCGCGCGCCCCTCACTTCAGGCCCTGGCCCAGCCCCGCCGGCTCTCCCTCACACACTGCCTTCGCGGGGGGAGCTCGGCCCCGGCCCCAGCCCCGCTGCGCCCTGCGGCACGGACGTGTTGGGGCCCGGGGCGACCCGGGCGGTAGGCAGGGGCAGGGTTCCTGGAGCCGCGACCGCCTGTCAGCTCGGGACTCGGCAGGTGTCTGGCCAAGAGATGCGCCGGCCCGTCCCAGAGCGCCGCACCCCCCTGGCCGGGGGGGTCTGCCCTCCCGCTGCGGAGCGGTGACGAGGTCTCGGTCACCTCAGAGAAAATAAGTAGAGTAATACCTGCCTCCGCCCGCAGCCGTGCCTCGCCGGAGGGCTCGCCACGCCCGCCCGGTACTGGCGGCTGACAGGCGGGGTGAGACCGGGGCGATACGTGACCGCCCTTCCCTTTCCGAAACAGGGTGGGCGGCGGCTCGCCCGGCGGGCAGGGCCAGCTCCGGGCGGGACAGGGGTGGCCCCACCGGGGTTCTTTAAAGGCTCCGGGGGCGGGTGTGGTGCTGGCGGGGGCGTTCTCAGCTGAGACGCAGGTGTGTGCGGGGTTGGGGGTGGCAACAGGAGAAGGGCAAGGGCGACTTGTTTGTTTTTACCTGCTGAACACGCCGAGTTTAGTGCGTCCCCTGATGTTACACCGTCAGAGCTACATCCACCTCCCAAAAAAAAGAGCTCTCCCTCGATTTCAGCCCGCAGAGGAGAACCTGCGGACGCTGGCGAGCGTTGCGGCCCGCAGCCGCCCTTGGCCGGTGCCGCCGCTGACTCACCCCCGGGCGGGCTGCGACAGCGCCCGGCCCGCGGCTTAGCCCGCCGCCGGCTGGGCCCCGCCTTGCGCCCCGGCCCGGTAAAGGGGGTGGAGATTAAAATCTGATTGGGAAAAGCTATTGTTATTTTGGTTGTAAAAGTAGTAACATCAGAGCCTCTGTTCTGCTTGAGGATGCTTGTGCTTGAGATAAGTCAGGCCATGTACTGCAGCAGCAGCAGTCCAGTGTTTACCAAGTACTTAATATTGTGTAAGTGACTTAATTTATCTCCTGGAAAACGTCTAAAATGCTGAAAGAGGTTTCAGTAAATATTGCTGTCTATTCATAACAAGTTTTGAAGAAACCCTTGTAACTGGTGTCAGAGGCAAGTCTGAATTCCCAATTAAGCATCATGTCCATCTAGTTATGAAAGGCCTGAAGTAATTGGAGCAGCAGTCTTTACCTGACCCTTTTATTACTCTATTTTTTTTTTCAAATAATAAAAAAAATGTCTAGATCAAGCAATGCAACAAAAACATTTTTGTTTTTGTAATTCCAAAGAGTGACAAATAGGAATCAAGGTCTTGTTAAGAGGGGGATGATTAAATAAAATACCATGATTCCCAGTACCTGGCCCAAAAGAACTTGCATCACAAATTGAATCCTAGAAAAGGAACCAATGCAACAAAAGTAAGGAAAGCGTTAAACAATTTACTGGTGCACTGTAAGTCACAGGTTTACACAGGTGGTTAACTTGCTAATCAAAAATACAACACAGCCTTTATAGCTTGTTTGCTTGAAAATGAGATGTTGGAAACTCATGCCTTAAGCTTTTTGCCAGAATTTATTTGCTAGTAAATCAGAGACATGGCTGAAAAGTTAAATTCATTCTAAATTAAGTATCTTACCAATAAGTCTAAAATTTGGTATATTTTAATATGGTTAAAAGATTGTAGGGTTCCATTTATTGTATAAACTTTTTACAGCTGTTGAAACAGCTGAGTTGCTGTCATCATGAAAAACATAGTAAGTTGCGCAGTGGAAATGATACAGTGCACCTCAACAAGTTTTACTGTTTTCCTGTCTTCCTAATGGTATAACTTTAGTTGAATTACATGAACCTGAAAAGCTGAAGAAGTGTGTGTTTGTTTGGTTTTTAATATTCAGTTTTGCTAACACGATATTTTCCTGTAAGCGGAAGGAGTGAAACTGAAATCAGAAGGAAGTGTTGCGGGTCATCTTGTTCCTGAAAGGAGTTACGATTAGTGTTAAAGTCAGAAATGCCAAAAGAAATGCGTTGTTGAAAGCCAAATTTGAAGTCCATTCAAGAGCTGTCAGTAATAAATACTGTACTGGTTTAGGGTGTTTCTTCTTAGGGAAATAAATAGCCATTATCAGTGTTTATAACTAAAGCATAGATTTACAAATACACCTCATGTTGTTCTTCCCCCTTTATTTATTTGGAAGTGATGATCCAAGTTTATCAATGTGAGACTGCATAGCTGTGCCTCTCTGCAAGTTGGTTTTGGTTCTTATGTGAGCTAACCTATGCAAAGTTTTAATGTTTTCCACATTAAGTCTCAGATGTTTAATTCTGTGACCACCTATTGCCTTAATGGTCCAACGCAGTAAGAATTCTGCTTTCAAATCCGTTTGGTTTGGCCAGTGAATACCTAGAAATGTGAATAATCATTCACTGCATTGCATTCATTTCTGTATTTCCCATGTCCTTTGAATTATGCAGCTAAGATGCATACTGTCTTAGAAAGATGCCGTAATTCCTAGGCCATGATCAGGGAATCTTGCTGGTTAGCATTAACATGATATTTTTTCCTGTCATTAAATGTTTTGTAACCTGGCTAATGGCCTTGAAATTCCCTGCTGAACTGCGTGGCATCGGGGGGATGATCTCTCTCCTGTTCTGTTCCTACTCTCCAAGCCCCTCTATTAAAAATGGGACTAAAATAAACAGTTACTGGCAGGAAACAGAAATAATCTACACAAATGAAGTAATGCTGGGGGATTACATGTTTCTATCAAATTATCATTTTACATGGGATAGATAGGGAACTGCTCTTCTCACATCTTCTCCCAGGAACTACCCTTGTGAGCGGAGGAGTGCAGGGTGATGGAGGACAGATGCTTGGTGCAGTGCAGGTCTGGGGCCCTGCTCTAAGCCTGACCCTTCTGTTTCTGTTCTGGCAAAGGGCTCAGCTCCCTCCTGCTGGTACCTAGAAGTGCATCCTGTATTTCAGAGTTCTTTTTAGAGGTTCAAGCCTCTTACCATGCTTCAATGTCTATCTGACCCTAAATAAAAGAGTGGTAGTTAATTACAAAATGGAAGATTCTTCCCTTCTGAATCCTGCTTGCTAAGGTCAAAATGAAAGGTTTTGTGGGTTTAATAGCTGACAAGTACTCCTGAGCAATTCTAAGCCTACTAAACATATTGTTCAAGTGATTTAACAGGTAATTAGCAAGCAAATAACTACTACAAACTCATATATAGTGTCTTGACAGTGAAAATATCCTTTTTTTCCCAGAATGTCATACCCGGGTTATCCCCCTTCAGGTGGCTACCCTGCTTTCCCTGGTTATCCTGTAAGTATGGCTCTTGAATGCGTTGCATTCCTAATATATTTATATTCTGTGAATACCCCTTCTCACTATGTGCTCTGTGTGTGTGTGTGTGTGTAAATAGTCGTTGTCAGTTCATATACAGTATTCTCTAGAGATTATGGTCTTTGTTTTTGCCTATATATCCCTGAGGATGACTTTACAGTTGTCTCATAAGAATTCCAAGAAGGAAGTTTAAGATTATTTTTTTAATGTTGCCTATTGTTCCAGAAAGGTTTTGATTGTTTGGTCTTGTTTTAATTTGTCTTATGAGTTCAGTTGTTGGGGTTTTTTTTATATAGCTAATGATAAAAGCAAATAATTTTTTTAAAGTGTCAGTAGTTCTTACATAAATATGAGGGTCTTTACGTACAGCGTCAGAGGTAATCTCTGAACCAGTCTCTACCACCGTCTCTACCAAATATTCCATGTACCCATATCCCAGGATTTACAGAGATGCTGAACATACTTCAGTGGCCACTACCCTCAGGAAGAGCTTGGAATGCTTTACTCAAGTAGCCCAGCTGTCATACGACACCAAGTAAATATTTTTCTGAGGATAAAGGACACTGTATCTTGACTTTGACCCCCTATTCTTCAGCTGCAGGACTTTGTTCCACCTTCGGCTCATGACTGAATGGACTAAAAATTCCAGTGAAGCTTAATGGAAGGCTGGAATGTATCGGATGTGGCTGATACCACAGTCTTTTTGATATGCCTGTATCATTTTTCAAAGCTAGATGCAACTGTGTGCTTTTATTAGTATGGCAATGATCATACTGTAATTGTGGGAATTTTATATGGTCTGTGTTTTATGTAGTACAGAACTAGACTTAAGCATGGAGCTCAACCTGGATCACATTAAGATACTGAAAAGCTATAAATACATGCAATGAACTCTGATTATTTTGCTCTACAATTTACCCTTACTCCCTCTGAGACAGTAAAGACAAACATGTTAGAAACCACACTTTCTTAACTCCAGGATTTCTTGTCCCTCCTCAAGGTTCTGCTGAACTGTCATGATTATAGCTGTAATTTATTTTTAAATACATCTGAAAATATTTTTTTTCTTAGCTAGCATCTACAATATAGCCAACTTCAATGGATTAATTTAAAAGACCCTTTAGATTCAATATCAATGATTCTAGGTTTCATAGTCTCATTGATGATGTTCAAAGTGATAACCAGTGCAAAAAAAACCAATGTGAAATTATTTTCTTCTGCAATAGTGATAGTCATCTGAGCAAGGCTTTTGAGGATCCTAATTTTGGATTTGTGAATCTGAATTCCATTAAAATCTTTTTGTTGAGTCTGGCAGAGAAAGGTTAGACTCTACCACTGGGAAAGAGAATATTATATAGCCTGGGCACAGTAATTTGGGGGTTTATTTCTGTTTTCTGGGCTCAAGAATGAGTGGGTACTGTATGTAATGAGTGACCCATATTTCTAAAGTCAGTAAAGATGATTCCCAGCAAGTGGGTAATGAGTCCATACATTATGCTTTGTTATGAAGCTGATTTTAAATACCTGATTTTTTAAGATCAAGTATGTGACTTAACTTGTAGGGTTTTCCCCTAGAGATCCTGGTCATTCAAGTGCTGATAGCAACCTTTGTGGTATGACTGGTAAGTCATCCACACAGCAAAACAAAGGCATAGAAATGTTTGACTTGACCTATAACAGGTGTTCAATCTGACTCAGTAGTCCAGATTTAGTCACTCAATGTCCATGTTTTATAACCTGGATTCCAAAGGAAATTAAGAAAAAAAAAAAACAAACCACCTCACCTGTTGTATGTTTTCACCATGGAACATTTGAAAATACTGGTTGTGCAAGAGAGGCAGAAGTTTCAAAGATGCTAAGCTCTTAAAAGTCCTATAAAAACAGGAGGTGAACTCCTAATGATTCACAGAGAGCAAGTCTAGCTGAGCTCACCTCTTACTTATGCGGGATAGAAGTAGCAGCTTTCCAGTGAAGGACCAGGGGTCCTGGTGGTTGACAAGTTGAATGTGGCTCAGCAGTGAGTATCCCTGGGGAGGAACGCTAATAACATACCAGGCTTTAGCAAAAGCAAAGCCAGCAGGTTAGGAGAAATGATTATTCCTCTGTGCTTAGTGCTCACAAGGTCACATCTGGAATACCGTGTCCAGTTGTGGCCTGCCCACACACAGACACATGGCCAAACAGGAGCGTGTCCAGGGAAGGCTGCTCGCCTGGAGAAGAGAAGGCTAAGCGGAGACCTGTTCAGTCTTCTGCAACGTAAGAAGGAGTGATAGAGACATTGGAGCCAGACTCTTTGCAGAGGTACACAGTGAAAAGGCAGCTGGCAACAACCATAGGTTGTAATTGTAATTTGATTTGAGGAAAACATTTTTCACCATTAGAGTAGTCAAACACTGTAACAGGGGCCCAGAGAGGCTGTGGACTCACTGTTGTGTGGAGATACTAAAACTTGACAAGGCCTTGTATGACCTCATCTAACTCTGAAGCTGGCCCTGCTTTGAAGGTGGATGAGATCAGAGACCTTCCACCTGCAGCACTCTCTGATTCTGTGTCAACATGGGAGACACATCAGAAAACCCAACCAGGGGCCCCCCTCCAGACTTCAGGAATTCTGCTGCTGCTGCTTCAAGTGCTGAATCTAATTATACAATTCATGTTATTATACATGTTGATATTTTAGTTGCTTGAGAGTTTTTACTCTAATGCCCTGTTAGCAGGTGTACAGGCGTTCCATTTTTGTGTTTCAGCCGACAGGACAAGAGTCTGTCTATCCACCAGCTGGTCAGTACTCCTATCCCGCCGTTCCTGGAGGATATCCTCCGGCAGGAGGAGGGACATATTCTGCAGCACCACCAAGTGCTGGGTATCCAGGGGCAGCAGGATACCCTGCCCCAGGGGGCTACCCTGCCCCTGGGAGCTACCCTGGAGCTCCCCAGGCTGGAGGAATGCCACCTTATCCCGGAGGTAAGATCCTTTGTTAGAGTACCCCTCAGGAGTGATTTCTGGTGGAACCACTCCTTGTGCTTGGTAGAAGCAGTAAAGAAAAGCAGCTTTGTTCAGCCATGAATTTAAGCAGCAGCATGTAGGCGGGCAGGCAGATTGCTATCTAGCAGTAAACACCTGCATGCTGATGGCAGGGCCTTGATGGTTTTGGGCCACTGCACAGACACAGAGAAATTAATCTCTTGCATAGCTCTGCTCAACAACCTGGCTCATGTTGTGTCAGAAGTCAAGAACAAAACATTAAGCCTTTCTTTTTCTCCTAGCTCCTGCAGGCCCTGGGTTTGGTGTACCTCCCACTGGCCCTGGCTTTGGTGGCTATCCACAGCCTCCTGCCCAAAGCTATGCTGGAGGTGGACCAGCACAAATTCCAGGTATGTCATATACCAGAAACTTTAAGCATCCAAGGTTAAAATGAGATCCCAGGACAGGTATTAACAAATTAGGCCCTTACCTTTGTTGCTTTTAGCTGTTGAGATTCATATGCTGTACACCTCCTACCACCTTTCTTGACAAGGCCACTGTAGGGCTGATGAGAACCATCTCTACAGGTGCTATATCCAAAAGGGATGGCTGTCACTGATTAATGGTCATGATATAGTTTTAGGTGCTTATCCTTCAAAATGCAAGTATCTGATAAGAACCGTGAAATCCAGAGTCCGTGTTCAATGAGCACCTAGCTGTTCCGTTAATCTCCAAGTGGATGCATTTTTCAGATCTGTGCATTCATGGTGAATCCCTGGCATAGTGGGGGAAGTGGAAAGGAGAACGCACACAATTGTTTAAAAACAGTGCAGTGTTTTTAATGCTTTGAGTGATCAGTTAGATTATTTTTGTCCTGGAATGCGTCAGTTGTGTTTGTAAGAAATTCATAGCAGCAACCCCTTTTTTTTAATGATTGCTTTGTTAACTCTAATAATAACTAAGCTGCTGTTAAAACACTAACAATTGTACATATGTATTATGAATAAAAATAAAATTCCAGTAAAAAAGTAGCTTTTGTATTCACAGTGCTTTTGATCACAAAATGAGATTCCTTCAATTCTTTTTGCAGCAATGAATTCTTAATATTTATCATTTATATGCTAGACACTTAAAAGTGTATAATATGACTTTAAAAGAGAACACAGGACATGCATTCTTCATTTGCATGGGCTATCTCGGCTTTTGTCAAAGATAGCAATATTTAATAAGGAGAGATCCTTCCAGTTCCCACAGCACCAGTAAATTTAGTATTTTTAGAGTTGCCTTGCTAGTGTAGGTACCAGAACGTGTCTGTGATTGCTTCTTCCCATCATTCCCAAGGGCAAGAAGGTCAGTTACTTATCATGATAGGGAGCATTACATAGAAAACAGGTTTCCTGTAGTGGTAGGTCTGTAAATGCTTTATTTTCAGATTAGATAGCTTTTACATAATAAGAGGAGACCTAATGAATTCCTTTTATCTTGTTCTTTAATTTATTTTCAGTAGGATATCCTAGTGGACAAGCAGTATCACCAATGCCTGGTCTGGTATGTGCTGTATCCTCTTCTATAATCACTCTTACATGGCTTCTGTAGTTTTAGTGTTTTTACAACTGTTTTCCCACAATTTGCAGCATGTTCTGCATCAAGAGTTCCCAGCTACATTCAGAGTACAACCTGAACAAAATCATAACCCTGTATCTGTGTACACTCGCTCATCAAGTAGATCTTCATCCATACAACTGGGTAAAAGCCGCGTTTTGGCATTAGTGGGCCAAAGCTGTTCAACACAACTAAATGTCACCCTGATTCCATGTTGGAGAAAAAAATGTGGAACTCCTGAAGCACTGATTCTAAAGTTGTGATTTTAATTTGAATTTATATTGTGCAGGATAGCTAATTACATGTCACTGTTTACTTCCAGCCTGCAGCAATGGCTCAGTGTACCCAGGGCACAATTCAAGCTGCTCCAAACTTCGATGCTGGAAGGGATGCAGAAATTCTGCGCAAAGCTATGAAGGGGTTTGGTAAGTAAGCAAGAGAAGCTTAAATTTCTATTGAGCTAACTTCTTAATGCCATTTTGTCCTTTTCTTCTATTTTTATTTGACCATACTTTTCTTCTCACGAAGCTTTTCAAAAGTCACACGTTCAAAATGACTTGGGCAATTTAGTAGATGAAGTTACATAGAGAATTTGGTAGACTTAAATGGTAGTCACTTATGTAACTATGCCCAAATGCAAGATTATAAAATGCGTAGTCTTGGAGGGATTATTATGAGTTCTTACATGAAATTGCCCTTCTGTTTCCAAGGAACTGATGAGCAGGCTATAATCAATGTTGTTGCTAACCGCTCCAATGATCAAAGGCAAAAAATCAAGGCAGCTTTCAAGACAATGTATGGCAAGGTACGTTCACTAGTTCTTTGCATCAGTAAACCCAAACCTTGAGCTGCTGCTTTAACTGCTCAGTTGCATTTCAGTCCTGGGGAGTGGTTTGGGCATTTTTCAAATGCACTTCTTTTGGTTTTATTCCTTGTGTAGTGGGGGACATCTGGTATTTAACACTGTGTTGTCCCAATACTTGGCAGAAGCAGGGGTGGGGTAAGGTTGGGGGCTGGCTCTGTCCCTGACCAAACAAGAATCTTCTCTGCTTTTGTAATGCTTGATAGATAGAAAATAATCAAGCTTATACTGTCCCTTGTGTCTGAAACTACTGAGGTTTTTATGCACACAAACCAGCACTGAAATTTGGTTTTTTCATAAGGAACAAACTGAGAAACTGGTTGAGGATTGGTTAGACAATAAAAGGCCAAAATAATTTCATTTCTTCCCTCTCTCATTTTTGCAACTTAAAGTGAAATTTTATAGTGGTGGCATTTTTCAGGACCTGACTAGGTCCTAATTAGTGAGGAGATAATGGAGAGGAGCTGAGTCATCAAAGTTTTGGACAGAGGGAAGTTCTTTATAAGAAATAAAACAAAGCTTTGCAAGAAAAGTAGCACAAAGGTAGAAATCAGTCACAAAAGTAAGTTCTAGTTTGATCTTTTTTCAGTATATAATCTACATGGCTAACACTCTCCAAAGCCCTTTTTGTGTTTGTAATTGAACAGGATTTAATTAAAGATCTGAAATCTGAGTTAAGTGGAAACGTGGAAGAATTGATTCTAGCACTCTTCATGCCTCGCACCTACTATGATGCCTGGAGTTTACGTCATGCAATGAAGGTATGGTTTTCCTGTGAACAAAACAGTTTAAAACTATCTTAAAACGCTCATCTAAGAAAAGAGAATACCTGATCCCCGCATTGTTGAAAAAGCCTGTAGTGGCAAACAAATTTCAGGACCGTGGGGCTGTTCCAGCCAATTTCTGCAGGACTAGCCAATTCAGAGTAGCTGTCCATCCAGCAGAGGATGAAATGCTGCAGAACAGAACTTCCTTCCCTGCCACTTGGTCATAATTTTTGCTAGAACCTAGAAAGGGCCAGGGTGCCATTAAAACCATAACCAGTTTAAATTGAAGGTACATACCTCTCCTTACTAGGAACAAAACATTGCTACTGAAAGATATTTTTGGATTATCCCAGTTTGGTTTTTTTCCAAAAGGACAACAACGAATCCTTAAGGTCAGGCAATGCATGTATCTGTTCAAATATTAAGACTGCATTAAAGGTTAGGTGAGCTAGCTGGTTTAAACTTTTAACTCAGGTAAACTGGTACATCCAGTTTACCAGAATTTCTTGCTTGTTTGAGCTGCAGCAGCTAGCAGGTGGCTGATACTGGAAAAGAGTAACTTAACCCATGTATGAATGTGGAGCTTAAATGAAGATCTGGCTTTAGTGGAGGCAACAGCTATTCTTGACCATTTAAAAAAAATTCATAATTTAACATTACCTAGAAACCTCACATAGATCCACTCCTATCTAATCCTTGCCTGAATACAGATGACCATGCCTGTAAGAGCTCACTGCACACAGAACTCACAGTTAATTTTTATTCTGGGGACAGGGAAGCATCTATGAAAAGTTCCTGCCGGCACTCCATGTTAAGGAAGCAGCCACATTTGAAATACAGAACACACCTGTATGCTGGCCAAAACAGAATTTACATGTGTATCTTTGGCTTTAATGATTATCAAAAGGCTCTATGCTCCTCCGATATGTTTCCAGATTAAGGTTACCAAAGAATTTCCTTCCTAAACCATTTTCCAGTTAACTTTCACTGATGTCACTGCTGTGGATGTATAGTTTTGGCGTATTTTTTTGAACTGGTGCAGAATTGAACGCTTGAGGAATCGTCATTCCATTTTAAGCATACAGAAGACTTGGTGCTTTCACACTGCAAGGATACTGTTCTTACAACGTAGATTGTATTAAGTTTTGAAATAACAGATGACTGCTTAATTTCACAGTTGAAGAAAACTGACTAGGTAGTGCTTTGTAGTTACACCCTCTTTTCCTCTGCCTACAGGGAGCAGGCACCCAGGAGAGAGTGCTGATTGAGATCCTTTGCACAAGGACAAACCAGGAAATACGAGAAATAGTGAACTGCTATAAATCCGAATTTGGAAGGGACATCGAACAAGACATCAGAGCAGACACTTCAGGACACTTTGAACGATTACTTGTATCTATGTGCCAAGTGAGCTTTAATTTTTTTTTTTTGTAAGATAATGGTGTACAGTCTGACTTCAATGCATGTAGTCATAATGGCTCCATAAATTGTCTGTGTATGCTTAGCAAAAGCCAGGTTTTTAAGAAATTAGCCCTGGGCCATTAATTTATTCCCTAATGACAAGATATGACACTTCAGTCCCTCCTCAAGGAAGACATACTTCCTATCTACAAATCTATGATGAATTGTGTGACCTAATCTAGCACCCTGTATTCATCTCAGAGAATTTATGTGTAAATACTTTATTGTGCAGATGTGATCAAGTGGTACGACAAAGCAGTGCTCCACGCTGCTGTTAAAAAGCATCTTGCTCTATTTTTTGCAAATGTTAACAAAGTAATTTGGGTGAATCTGACAGGATAACCTTTATGGTATGTAGAATATCTGTGAGAATCCCTACAAACAAGCTAAGAGGCACCGCAGGCCAAAACTTAACTCCCAACTTACACCATGCTCCCTTCACACCACCAGAATTGGGGAGGTGCTACCGCTGAACTCAGGTGAACACTGGAGCTTGCTTATCCTGTATCATTTACTAGGGCTTTTTTTGTGTTGAAGAATAGTAACTTGCAGTTATCCATGTTTAGGAAGAAATATGAACTAATGCAACTTCCCACATTTCTCACATCAATTTCTGTGACACTTCTCTATCTCGTTTGCT
The DNA here is from genome assembly GCF_028858705.1 of Grus americana. Taxonomy (NCBI): domain Eukaryota; kingdom Metazoa; phylum Chordata; class Aves; order Gruiformes; family Gruidae; genus Grus; species Grus americana. The sequence goes on from NC_072858.1 coordinate 23,692,601, forward strand.
TCTACCTTTGTGGGAGTTCAGCTATGCACTAAGTATTCAGATTAAAAAGTCAAAATCCACAAGAAAGCAAACTTTGAGAAGCTCATGCTGCTAATTTTTATTTTGATAAATCCAGTATTTTACAATAATTGACCACATCATTTAAATATTATATTAACCACCTAGATACAACAGTATTTGAGAGCATGTATTCAGCCTACTCAGCCAGTATATTTAGCAGTATCCATCCATGCACTAAGCAGCAAAAAAACCAAAAGAACAACCAAAGCACATAAAATGTCATATAAGTCCTACTGACATATTACAACTATAGTGCTTTCTGGAGACATTCTTACTCAAAATTAGCAAATTTAAATAAAACAGAAGACCTGAGATGTTTCAGGTGTGCATATTCAGTAAGATAATTCATTAGTTCATTTGGGAAGTTTCTTTGCAACTTGAAGCCTAGAAACAAACAAATCAAGAGAAAGCTTACATTATTAAGTAAAATAGAGAATAAAGTACAGAACTCAATTACAACTATGAGCTTGTATGTAGGGGTTACATTATCTGAGTCAGTGTATCTACAGTTTAAAGCACACCCTACAGATAGGGTTCTGGGCCACTTCTGTATCTGATGCCTGTAAGAAATACTAAACCAAAGAGCAGTTTTAAAGCAATGTAATGTATTTCCAACTGGTATTATTCTTTCTGCTTCAAGCTTTGAAGATACATGCTTGGGGTCTACACTGCAAGCAGTTAAGGAATAGCCTTCTCTGTGTAATTTCATTTTACATCTGTTGCCTTTGCTTTTAGGGTAATCGGGATGAGAATCAAACTGTGGATTATCAAAAAGCTCAAGAAGATGCTCAGCGTCTGTACCAAGCAGGTGAAGGAAGACTTGGGACTGATGAATCTTGCTTTAATATGGTTCTGGCAAGCAGAAGTTTTCCCCAGCTAAAAGCAACAGTTGAGGCATACTCCAGGGTAGGAGTTCTTCAATGATTTCAAACGAGCTTGGTCAGTGTATTTTAAATTAAGGTTGCAGTTGTTACTTCTTTTCACTATCCACATATTAATCTCATTTATTTGTAGATTGCTAATCGTGATTTATTAAGCAGCATTGATCGAGAATTTTCTGGAAACGTGGAACGTGGTTTGAAGACTATTTGTAAGTGATACATTCTTCCCTCCCCCTATCCCTTAGCAATTAAACCTTCAAAATGTAATTGAAGAAGAATCCAATTCGACACTGGCCATATGGCAAATGAACACATACCCTGAGACTCTGCTAGCACAAAAGCAACTTCAATTATTCAAATTATTCACTTTACACTTCATTGGAGAAAATAAGCATCCACCATGACAAAGTCAGTTTGAAACAAGAGAAGGCCTCATAGGAACTACTTGTCACTGCTCTGGGAAGGCAGGCAGCTGCGCAGACACATGGGTCACTGGTTAGTGCTTGTAATTGTATTTTTCAGAGCTCCACAAAATGATGTGAGTACCAGGGTAACAGAGTCGTGACTCTGGTTGTGTGGCAACTCAGCAGAGACAGCTGAGCCACCCTCACACATCATCTCAGAAACAACATGAACCTACTTTATCCCCCCTCTTCCCCCTCTTCCCCACCACCACCACCTACCCCCCAAAAGCTCAGCATTTGCTACGGAAAACTTCAGCAAAGTAGAAGACCTGTTTTGAATTAATTTTTTCCTGCTGACTTGGTACAGTAAAGCAGTTCAAATTTAGCACAACTTGCTGATAGTGAGAATCAGAATGATTTACTAGTAAATCTGCAGACACCAGTCCTACCAATGCTTACCAAAATGACAGTGTTTCTGTAGCTGTAATGGAGAAGCAAAATTTTCCCAGATTATATTCTGCTCAGGAGTTTAATGGGAAAAATTCAGCTCTAAGAATCGTGTAAAAGAATAAAGGCTTGGCTCTTGAGAGCGAAAGATCTAACTGAAACAAGACCCGTTCTGTAACTACTAGAGTGAGAACTTTTTGCAGTTGTACTTTTCTGAGGGAGATTCTAGCAACGGAACATGAGTAAAATCCCTGTATCCTAGTACCAGCCATCCAAGGGGAAGAACTGTTTGTAAATTACGTGTTTGAGAATTAAGGTTTCAGCCAAGTTTGAAAAGCACTTCCTGAGAAGTCACCGTAGGTTTTCATGTGAAGGAATAACTCATTTGGTCAGCTTGAGAATAAGCTTAGCTCTATAAAACAGTTCCTGTAATCCACAGTAACTAGATCTTCATCAATACCTACCTACAGCTGTCTACAGCAAAAATCTTGAATTGATCCTGCTAAGTATTGCCATACAGCATCCACTACCAGAACTAATCCTAACAATCTCCTTTATCACAGTGCAATGTGCTTTAAATCGCCCAGCCTTTTTTGCCGAAAGACTTTATTATTCAATGAAAGGAGCTGGCACAGATGATTCTACCCTCATCAGAATTATAGTCACTCGCAGTGAGGTAAGAAACTTTCTCCTCTGTAAGTGTCACCTGTAGGGGACAGCTATGCACCCCGGACCAGCTTTTCACTTGGTCATTCTTTCATCGCTGTAGAGATCATGTCTTGCAGTGAAGCTTTTATGGGGTTTACATTTAGATGAATGTGTTAATTTGTCTTAAAGCCAGCTTTTATATAGCAATTTAATTATCTGTCTCTGGCTAGATGGTGCTTGTCTTCCTTCTTTACTGTGGTTGCCTGTCCATGTTGCAGATAAGCGCCTCAAGTTCGCAGGTTCGGCTGAGTTAGGAGACTAAAGCCCTAACAAAGCAAGGAACAACTACTCCCTGCTTTGGGAGCTGCTCCTCTGACTTCAGCAGGACCAGCTGGCTTGTAGGGCATACAGAGTTAATCAGTTGCACATTTCACCCTTGGCACTGTTCTCTTGTCCATGAGGGAGGAGATGTGGGGTGACTGTCTAGGAGTTCAAATCATACACTGTGTTTAAGTTTTGTGCCTTTTTTTTTTCTTCTTTGCATAGATTGACCTTGTGCAAATTAAACAGATGTTCACGCAAATGTATCAGAAGACTTTGGCTACAATGATAGCAAGCGATACAAGTGGTGATTACCGGAGTTTGCTGCTGGCAATTGTTGGTCAATAGAAGAGGATTATCTGTTTTTTTGTTTTCTTTTTTAAAACAAACCGAAGAACATGTAACATGCTTTATGCAGACAATGACTGTCCTTGTGTGTAAAAGAATAATTTTAAACTTTGTATAATCAAATACACCTTCTTGATGATTCAATAAGCTTGTTGCACTTAAAATTGCCTTAATTTACAGCACATAATATACTTTATTGTATAATAAAAGATGTATCTTGTCTATTAGCCCCGAGCCTTAGTCCTTTTGACCCAGACAAAACCCCCTCCCCCCTGCCAGACTCTTGCAACATTAAACTGTTTGTCTCAGCTGAATCTCCAGCACTCAACCATGTCTTGAAATACCTGAACTTAACTGCTGAGCTAACTCTGGATGACAAAAAAAGCCTAAGGCTGTGATGTATTTTACACCACCCCCCTTTAATATCTTTCCATCATAATGTTAAGTTGCATTACACTGACAGTTTAAGGACCTTGGCAGAATCTGACTGCACTCCTCTATTTAATTTTTAAAATTAGTTACCATTAGCGGTTAGTTACCATTACACTTAAGGCAGCAAGGGAAAGGAGAAATTCACCTGGGATCTAATTTCGAAGTATCTCCCTGGAAAGGAGTGGGTTGTACAGCAAATGACCGAGCAATGAAAAAAGCTGGTATCCAAATGCTAACACTACAGAACACATGCAAATCCAAACTGAAAAGCAATTGTGACCTAGACAATATAAATGTGGATGTTTGCAAAGGATTTAAAAAGAACAGCTTTGAATAGCGCATTTGTTTTTTTAGAAAGCCACTGTGAATCTCCCCAGCCATAAACCTAAGAGAAGCTTCAGGCCCAGCAGCTAGCAATGTGTTTCCTAACATTTCTAAGCAAGGCTCGAACAAGTAATGATTGTATTGTAGCTCACCCTCACACAAACAGCAAAGCTCTATTTCTATTATCCCTCAAACAGAAATAGCTAGGGCTGGTAGAGTTGATTCTAATATGGCAAACCTTTCGCTCTTGCAGAGCATGTACATCAAGGGTTTTGCAAATTGCAAAAGTTTACTGTACCAAAAAAGCTGAAGTATTTCACTTACATCCGTGTTCTGCAACCTAAATCTGACTTTATAACCTTTTTCTGATATTAAACTTAGATATACAGTTCAGTTTAAAATTCCTGGGTCAGATTAAAATTAATTATTTAAAATACAAACAACAGATGGAAGTTGATTTGGGGAGGCTAAAAGACATTCCACTCTGCATTACTTTGGTCATCCTTGGTGCAAATATCCACTGATACATACATATATAGCTGTCAGTAGCTTTCCAAGCTTGACCAAGATTCTCATAAGCTTTGGTTCTTGTTTCTTTGCTCTTGAGCAAACTTCCTTACAAGTGACGCTTAGCATTTAAATAATTAAAGCATATTATTGCATTTGTATCTTTTTATGTGACTAAAAAAACCCCCACCATTTCGCTTGTCATTCAAAGCAGCACAATGATTATGTCTGGCTCATACAGAACTACTGCTACAAGAAAATGAAGAGATGAATTGGGTTCTATGTCCTCACGACAGTCCTCTGTTCGGTGGCAAAATGTTACTTTCATTACATGCTAGTAACAGAGAACTGTTAAACGGGTAACAAGAATTGAATGATTGAGAATGAAACTGTAGCAAAAAATAGGCAAGGGAAGAATGAACAGAGATGTCTGTCCTGCCTCTGACAAAGCCTTACTTTTCTATGTAACATAATGACATTTCAAGATTAAACGCTAGGAAAAAGAAAGCCGTTTAGGAGACTGTTCCTCTCAAAAAGTGTTCTGACTCCACGCAGAACGGACCCACCACTTTCTAAGAGAAAACCAGCCCCAATCCCGACCATTTGTCCTTTTGCCAAAGAGGCCAATCTTCACAATTCAGTAGTCATGACTATAGCATTTTTTCCACTTCACAACTGGAATTTAATAAGCCTTGAAAGGAGAGCTGCCATGTAACACTATAAATAATGGTGGGTGCTGAAGTCGTGTGTTTGCCATTAAACTAAACATGTAGGTAGGCTGGGAACTAGGCTGCTCTGCCCCGTTTGTCTCACCAGGTGGCAGCAAGTTTCTCGAGTGCCCAAGTCCGGCTTTAACCTCAGCCCCCAACCTCTGCGCCGCTGCTGCTGTTTCACGGACGCGCATTGAAGGGCACCGCAGTGGAGGGTTTAATCCGGGGGCTGAGGGAAGCAGTCCCTAATTCCTTGGGAGCCAGGCGTGTCCGCTGAGCCCAGGGCAGCCTTCACTGCCCCAGCTCAAACCAGGGACTGCCCAGACCTCTCTCCGCTTTTGCTACCTGTGTCCTTTAGCCGGCAGAGCTATTTCCGAGCCTTCAGACGCAAGAACAGCTGATTAAAGACACAGACTTTTTTTCTCCCCTCCTTAAAACACCGAAAGCAGAAAACAAGCAGTGAAAACTACTTACGGTCTTCTGGGAGGGAGGATGTAATTTCTTCTCCCCAACAATGCAAGAATTAGAGACAGCTCCAGAGTCCACCTTTCAGAAACACAGTAGTAAAAAATGAGTACCTGCTTTCAAAGAAGGAAAACCCACAGACGTAATCCTGTTACCTGACTACTTGCTTAAAGGCTGACGGGGAGACACACAGCATGAGAAATCAGGTCAACAACAACTGCCCAAGAAATTTTCCTTTATTGCACATCTGCTTTCAAATCTGGCAAAAACTACCACAGACAATAGATACTGCAAGGGAACCCTCAGCGAAGCGAAATGGATATGGAAAGGGAACTCGCGAGGAAGCTGCATCGCTGCAGCTGGGCACTTACTGCCATACAAGTATCAGAACCAGCTCTCTCAGTTACAGCCAGGTCTTTCCAAAGACTGAACCTGTATTTTCTCCACATACACAACTCCAGCTGGTCAAAGTATTAATCACAACTAAGATCCAAGTATCAAATCACAAAAAATACTATCTTGTGAGGTCAAGAAATTTTCCACTGGCGCTTACAATAAGGAAAGGGACCATCAGAATGTTCATCATATGTTCGTTCTGCTCTAATATGACATCATACATAGACTACACAGCTTGCTAGTATAGGGGTGCTTGATTTAAAACAAAACAAAAAACCCCACCTTACCATTTTTTAACTTGATCTTCTGTACTCAAACTTTGAGAAGAGTTTCCAATTAGAATGCATCTGCAATAAAGTAAAATCAAACATTAAAACTCTATTAGCAATAGCATGGTTGTTATTTTTAGCGTGCTTATTATTTTTATCTAAATACTCATCCTGTTCAGCTGCTTGTCCTTACTGTAAAAAGAATATACCAGAAAGAGTAAATCAGGTATCTGTGTTGACTGTCAAAACAGTTGGTCCTTGCTCTCTGCCCAAAAAGCAGCCCCAATACACACCAGGTCTCGAACGCTTAGCTCAGACCCGCACACCAAACGTAGCTGTACTTAGCCTTTCCACAACCAACTAACCCTGCTCTTACAAGCTTCTACAAACTAACAACAGATGTCCAGTTAAGTGGACAGAAAATACCTAGGTATTTTATTTATGAAAGAGAACTCAAAAGCAAAAAAAGAAGCAGCAATAACAGTTAAATTAAACAACATTTACATTAAAGTAGTTCTGTGCAAGTTAAATCTGACCTTTTAGGCTGCTTTCTTCAATAGCTTAAATTTTGAAGAGTATTTCCAAACAAATTGCAAGGTCAGATTAGACCTACGTATGCCAAATAAAACCAATACACAATGATAGGAGCCGCAGCCCATGCACAAAATTTATTGTGTGCTACTATTTATAAAATACTCGAATAGTTCAGAACATGCATAAAATTTCCAACTTAGGGGTATGTACAGATTGTACTTTATGGCAAACAAAAAAAAAAAAAAGGGAGATGAACTCTAGTGACAGAAGTCTCAAGTTGTGTTCCAGGGGATGAGAAGGACACGTAGCAAATGTCAAAATAGATAACAAAGTACAGTGGCAATCAGTACAGTCCATTATTTGTGAACAAATTAGCACAGGGCTTCAATTTTTATTTTAACCAAGCAGTCCTGTAGATACCAAAATACATGCAGTCTCAAGTTTACACTTTCACTAATGCCTCAGCAGTTGAACAGAGCAATTGCTTACGCGCTGCTTTGCCTAAACAAAAAGTATTTCCAATACAGTTTCAGTTTCCTTTACAGATTTAAAAAATAATAAAAAGCTTGCAGCTATTCAGCCCAGTGATTATTAGCTATTTATGCAACCGTAATACTCACAATAAACTAAAAGTACCCATAACATCTAGGTAACCTATAGATGTACATCATAGGTCTATATATTAAATATTTGCAAAATGAAAACATGCATACACAAAATACAATGCCAAGCTTTACAGACTTGATATGAATCAAAATTTACTTAAACAATGTACAAAGTTCCATTAAAAGTACCTTAAAATTAACACTTCCGTATTTTTCTTACTTTTAAAATTAGTATATATAATAATTTTTTTTTAAAATTCAAGGTGGGGAAGAGTCTTGAAAAAGCTGGGCAAAAAAGTTTCTAAATTAAATATTTTTTTTTAAATCTGTGTTCAAGTAATAAACATTCCTACATAGAAATCTTCTGATAAGCTGTAACTAAAAAATACAGTGAATACAATATAGAATTAGCAACATCTAAGGAGTAAACCTGAGGTCAGCATTTTACAGAATGACCGAGATTTTTTTTTTGGCATTTTTTTCCGTCTATTCAAAATACAGTTTTTGCAGCCTCAGATATTTTAAGACCATTCTAATCTATCATTTTAAAGACATTTCATGAAACCAATGTCCATTAATAAATAGTTAGCTTTTAGGGTTGTATTTGAAAGTCTGATTTAAAAAACAAACAAACAAACAAACTACCTCTACTGAAAGAAAAATTCCATTTGTAAACTTAAAAGTGTTGACAACGATAAGCATAAGATGCTAGTCTAGACGTGCTTTAGTGATAACAGCCCGATTCTTTCTCCAGATCTCTTCCGGAGCTTCGGCAGCCGGGCATGGGCGTTGTGGAACTAGGTGAGGCACGCGCCCAGGAGGTCAGTGTGGACAGAGAGGGGCTGTTGTCTCAAAAGCATGATGGCCTGTCTTCAGCGGGATCAAGTCAGATGGTTCTCCACCTCGCATTAAGTAGTCACTTCAAGCGATCCCCCTGGCTATTTCCTCTGTTGTCACATCAAAAAGCAGTAATCTAGGAATTCTCAGGCAAGACATGAGTGAGTAAACCAGAAGCTGACGTGGTCACTGTGCATTGTTGTTGCCAGTTCCATTGTTTCCATTGGCATTGGTTGTGTTTATAGTATTAATACCATCTTGCTGAAGAGCATCTTTTCTTGGTGGCATTCTCTCATTGATCCTATCCAAACCTTTTGCTTCTTCAAAACTGCAGATTTTATGTTGCGGAGAGAATCCTCGTATTGCTTAACAAAATGCAAATTTGATATGTCAGTAACGGAAAAAGAAGTTGAAAGCATATACTTTTTCTAACACACGATGTTTAAAAACAGGTAAGAAATCAGCCAAACAAACTTATGGCTCTGCATCTGTATTAGTAACAGCTTCTCTAACCTGCTTTCCTGAATGTTCAACGGCAATCACGGTTTCAGTTTATAACAAAAAGAACAAAGTATGGCAAATATTCTGCAAGTAGGAATCAAGGGGTTTAAGCCCACTTGATTGCTTCTGCGTGCCCCTGCCGTGGCCAGTATCTACACCAACTGCTTTGGCTGCCCAGCGCGCCGGGCTTATCTTAACATCCCCCTTCTCTTGGGAGGAATGTCGGTAAGATCGAAGCAGCACAGCAAGTGCAGTGGAGGCAAAGCAGCAAAGGGTTACAAAAGTAACGGTAGATTTACATCCTGCGTACGCACTGATGGCCCGATCCTGCAGTTTTCATGCGCGCAAAACTGCGGGATGTGGTTCACATTCTGTGCTAATCATGTGGAGGATGGAAATGGAAACGACCACAATCACGGAGTTAGCACTGTGGTTAAACAATGGTACCATTTAAATACAAATGTATTTAAAGTAAGTATAGAAAATAGGTGTTATTTTGCTACTGATTATTTTAATGAATGAGGTCTGTAGCTGAATTTAGACCTGAGAATGGTTGACCACATAATAAGACTGAAGTCTTTGGGATGAAATAATTCTTTGGAGATTTAAGTACAGCTTTCCACTCACAACAACGGGACCTCTTGCACGTGTGTGTGAGAACAGAATATGGCACTTGTTTATATTTTTGGAGATCTGACTTCCTTAATTAAAAAACAAAGAATACAGTCATTAAATGGTGCTTTGCGACCAAATCTGAAAACCCCCAAAGGCAGCTTTCTCAACTGCTATGCTGTTTGTCATTCACTTCATTGAATACTGAGCAAGAGGAAATTAAAGTTTCTGAAAAGACAACAATCTGACATTGAATACTCTGACCACCAAATAATTTGATGACATTTTGCTCAATCTCACTAGCAAAGGACGTATATACAACTTATTTAGCACAGAAGCACCGATAATCTGTGGAATTTGATACGCCTCGTACTGGCAGGATGGCGTATATACTGGAAATAAATTTGGTCAACAAATTATGTTCAAAATCTATAGAAAAAACATTACATTTATACGTCTTGCACTACCAGATGTGTTACGGAAAGTTTAAAAAAAATACGTTCAAAGCCATTAAAATAGATTCTATGAGAAAAGGCATGCATAAACAACCCTTCTTCCACATATACCCCCCCGCAATCAAACAAAACCTTGCAGTTGAATGTAGAAAAAAAAAAAAAAAAACCACACTAAACACTACCATTTTAAAGACTTCAAGACAACACCACGTATCACAACATGCTATTATACAAAAACCTACTGCATATTTTGTAAAAACAAACAGAAAGACCAAAAAAACCCCAAGAATTTCCCTAAATTATTAAAGATCATCATCATCCTAAAGCCAGAAATGAATGTTACATGTAAAAGGGATGAATCAATGCAGTTGATTCATCTCTGCTTGTGCAAGTTGAAAGTAAAACACACCCACACAGAGTACTTTTGAATTCCCTCCCAGACACCACAGATCTCTGCCAATGGCAAAGACTCTGATCATACCTTTTTCAGCCTCAATTGCCTCTACAGTGGCTGTACAGAAGTGAGCAGATGCATGCAAAATGAATGAGAAAGATGAAGAGTGTAATATCGCACAGCAGAAAAGGCAATGATCAATTTAATATCGTACGCTACGCCAGATTAGATTACCATTATTTAAAATGACAGTTAAGGTTTTGAGGGGTAGTTTTTAAGTGAAACTTCTAAATTTTAACTAATACCATTTATCAACTGCAAGTATATCAAAGCAACACTAATTAACTAATGTTATTAACTGCACATTTCTAGAAGGTTTTTTGGGTTTGGCTTGGTGGGTTTTTTTAAGACAGCAACAGAAAATTTCATTTGATGTTAAAGTTGTGGTACAGTTTTAAAAAAAATACTAAAAATCTATTTGAGAGTACTATTTCTGAAGATTAAAATGTATTATGAGCTTCTTTGAATTACCAGGAAGGCCGCTAGAAAAATAACACTATCAGTGTTCTAATAATAAGAAATTATTTTTCTCTTTATGCTTAGCTCCCTGAAGTTTAACTAGTAGTTCAATTTCACGCTGCATTTTAAGCTAAAACAGGTATCTCTGAGAACTGAACTGTGAAATTTAAACCATAAAAGACAAACCTAGCAAGTCATATTTACAAAGTCTTGTAAATTGTTTAGTTGAATCAACAACAAACTCTACAGCAGGAAGAAGTCTGGATTAACGTAGTTTTGGTGGGTGAATTAATGCGAATATGAAGAAAAATCTAGCTTGCTAGCTGTTTTCCAAACTAAATAACCATGACATCTGCTGTAATTTCTTAGGTGTGAGATCTTTCCCAATTGTTTTAGCTCTAGAAGTCAAAGCTTTAATGTAAGGTTATTAGGATATCAGAATCAAAATAACCTTTGATTAGGGCAGACTTGCTTAGAAGTAAGACGTAAACTGCAGCTAAGTTTCAATAATGGTAACAGCTTTTTACCTCCCCTACTATCTGCCATGCCACTAATACCGTAACTTCAGAAATATCAACAAAAAACAGAATACACAGTAGTAAACCTACTACTGTAGTAGTAGTGCTTGATACATATTGTTAACAACAAAAATCATACAAGATTATTCATGTGAATGGTGGGGAAGCTAGCTACATAAGAAAATATGGCATTAGATCAGAATAGAATTCTTTTAAGCCAATTAAGTTTATTACTTCTCATTTCCTATCCAACAGAAACCAGACACAACATTCCAGTTGCCTACACTATGCCTACACAATGTTGTTATTTATCAATTGCCTACATTATTCCTTAACCTCACTGTTGCATTAAATTATAATTTCCACTGAGATATCCTAAAAAAAAAAAAAAAAAGATACTTTCATTAATTGCTACTAAAATAATGTGGAATACGTAAGGATAATGCAGCATTTTAACCTTTACAGACTGCACATTTCCATGGTACCAAAAAAACCCCATTTCCTGCACTTAAATCTACAGAGACAAGGGCAATTCCAGAATTAAATAAAAAAAAGACACTTGAATGGATGGTTATTTATGTTTACATTAAGGGAAAGAAATGTTCTCAAATTTTAAAAATAAATCAGTTTAAGAATTATTTTAGAAAGTCACCAAATACACACTTTCATACTACCATCAATTTGCTATACAAATACAGAACTATGTAAAAAAAGCCACCTCATTTCACCATTTCCTGTTACCTGTGAAGTCTTTGTTTTCAATCTTTTCCTGAAAAGATCATGAATACTGATTTATCTCTGTAAATTATGTAGCTTGGTCATAAATACAAATTTCAAAATTTACTCCTAGTTCGATCTACTTGTAGTACTATTATTCCAAAAGATCTTGGAATATACATCACAGTTAAGAAAAAGATAATTTTCAACTTTACATAAAAGAACAAACTGACTGGAAAATACAAGCACTTAAAAAACCCCACACTGTAAAGACTCAATTTGGAAAATAATTTTGTTGGATTCTCTTTTGCAGGTACATCTAAATTAAAACCATATTCTTGGTAAACCCTGATAAACCTCAAGTAAGTACTGTATTGTACTAATGTAACAGGTAATCCTGAAGTCTTTGCTCAGAAAATTCTCGACTTGAGAGCAAATTTTAAGCGACAGGGTTCAAGGAAATCAGTGGCATTTCCATCCTCAGTTCCAGCTCTCCCCCTGCTTTACTTAGGGGACAGATCTGGTACAAAATCCTTGCCAACTTTCAATATAAACCCAAAAACTATCTTACTGCCCCTCTGACTAATAGCAAGGGCCGCAATGAAAGAGAAGATGTATTTGGCTAGTTCAACTGATTTCCGTGGAAGTACTTAAAATTTTTAATTTAGGCTTGTGTTTAGTATGTTTCTGAGTACGGCTTTAGGTGTTTGGGTTTTTTTTTTTAAACAGATGGTGACTCAATTTGGAAAACAATTGTGTTGGATTCAGTTCACAGAATAAGTCACCAGGAAATGCTACTTTAAAGAAGAGTACTTAATATGGTCTTTAATATTTCAGTTACTATAATGCAAGCAACGTAAATAACAACAAAAAAAAAATCTACATAAAAAAAATTTAGAAACATATCAGGCCATGATCTCCCAAAGCCTATTTGTATCCTAGTACATTAAAAGCTATCTAAAAATAACCTATGCTTTGTTTTTCAAAGATATATCCATATATTTCTGGGGGACAAAAAAAAAAAATCATGTATTGACTACTTCCATAGGATGTAGTTTTGCACTTTTTTCCAAGATTATCTTTTTTAACTTTTTTATCTTGTTTAACCCTTTCACTACAGTTAGAATTTGTATTTTACCCTCAGGCTGCTCTGTTTCGCAGTCAGAATTTGTTCGAGCATCGCCCCTAAAGCTGTTATATTAGACTAATACATTTGGTGCCCCAATCTGCATTATGTCAATGCCAACAGGCTTCTCTCCTCTGAGAATGGCAGTACCTCAGCAAAGACAGCAGGTGTGGCTGAACTAATTCCTGCAACAGTAGTGGTATTTGCTAAGATCTAGTACAGAATATGTTACTGACATTAAGAATTATAATAGGCATATGTGCAAAATTTGCATATGCATTGCCTTAATGGTGACTTATATATATATGTCTATATATATGTACACTTGCCCTGATAAAAAAAAAAATCAGAAATGTAGATATACACTCCAATTTCTTATGGCTTTCAAAGCTTCCTATAGATTTAATAGCACAACTAGACCTTTTCTCAATGCGCCATTGAAAAATGAGCACTCCTAAGACTGAAATCTGGAAAACCCGGGGCATATTGGTAAATTTTGAGAATTTTCAAGCAAACAAAAGATTTAAAAATCCCCTACAATTAACAGTATGTTCTTTTATTTTCTCAAATCTAGACTAGTTTAAATTATTGATAGTATATTGATCAACATAGTATAAATACTTCAAAAAGTAATTAAATATTTGTAGTTAGAAATCCTACTATACTATCGGTGATAGTACTTTTGCCAAGAATATGAATTCACTGATACTATGATGATTTAGAAAACTGTCAATTAGTGAAGTTTTATTTTATTTTGGTTTACTTCTAGCTTTGCAGTTGAGCACAGTAATTTGAAAACTTCTACTTTTTAAAGACTGAAACAATAAAATTCTTATCAGTAAGAAGTTCCTGCAATTTAAGGAGAACTAACAGTTGGCATGAGTTACTTTGAACAAGCAACATGACTAAACACGAGGTATATTAATATAGCGCAGCAAGGAATATTGCCATCAAAAGTTCTAGTCAAGAAAAAACACACACCCACAAAAATCCAAAATGCATTCTGCATACTTTCCGAATGTCCCACATTTTCAGCAATGGTAGAAGTTGTAAGTTTTATGTTAAAAAAATTTTCTAGTCAGTTTGATCCTCTCTAATATTTGTAACGCAACATCGATAAAAATCTGTTAAATGAGTGAGAGGAATGCAGACTCATTTTTTTTTAAGCATTATAAAGTATCTTATTAAACAATGAAAATTAAAACTAGAACATATGCTTTTGGAATAGTTGGATGGATTAGGAAACATACACCATTTCTTGTTATAGACATTCACAAAACAATCACATACATATACTGGACATATAAACTTGCTTGTAGACATTATATGTCCACTGAAAAATGACTTAAAATGTGACATTCATGTTTCAAAGCTATTAAAAAACAGCTTTGATAGTTTCATAGAAAATGTAGTGAAAGGCTTTAAAAAAAACACCCTACATAGAAAATTTAAAAAATTTTAAAAATTCAAATAAACAGCCTAAATCACAAAATGAGAAAAACAGCTACTCTTGGAAAAGAGATTGTGCAAAAAGTGGTATTCACATATCATAGTCTTTGAATAGTTATAAAATTCAGTGGTCCCATACAACAGTTTTATACTTTCTATTAAAGCCTGAAGATGGCCAATAAAAAGTCTTTGAATAATTTATGTTAAGAGTGCAGCTGATATGAAGTCCATTTTCAGACTGGTATAGTTTAGTTATCCACCACTGTGAACAGAAACCTGGACTTCATTCTTTTAATGCATTTGGTATAATCTCATAGCATTCACCCTAAGCCTAGTTAATCATTTACGGGCCTCGTGAAAAATACAATCCAATGATTGAACAAACTAAAAAAAGAAGAAAAACCTTTTACAAAATATTCAATGAGCCAGATTACAGGTATATTTTGTATAGAGTTCTTTTTATTTTCATGCAAAAAATATATGCACACTTAATAACACCCTTTTATTTTGATTTATTTACAAGTTTTAAATTCAATCCCTTTATTCTCAACTGATTTTATAACAATTACTGAATATTTTTTCAAGTACATTATTGTTCAAAATGCACAGACAATGTGCAGCAGCAAATGCAGCAAACCTCAAAAACAAGGTGCTACAACATTGCTTCTACATCAAGAGACAGACAAGTGTCTGGGATAGTGGTTTAATTTTAACACTTATACAGACATACATCTATACCTAGAGAGAGACAGACAGATCTAAGAAAGCAGCTACATCTGCAGAGGAAGGAAACAGCATGTTACAAGGACAATTCAGGGAGGTCAATTATACATAGAACATTTGACAAACAACATAGAGAACAAACTTTGGCATTAATTACCAGGGTACAAAACGTAGCACATTTCAATCTATCAGTGGAGTGTAATATGGAACTCTGCAGCCTGTAGCTGTTTGTTAATATTACTATCAACAAGTATTTGACATTGTCAATGAAAACACTAACACATCTATAATAAAACCATTTTTATGGAAAGCAGACAAGTAATGATGAAGAATTACATTGCCATTTTTGTATCTGTAATGATCAAATGCCTCAACACCAGATCCAGAAGGTCACCTCACTCCAGGCATCTGCGCCACCTGAAAAATTGTAAACTAAAGAAACTCGAAGTCTGAAAAAAGTGGCCTGACACCGCTGAACTCATTTGCTTTTAGTTTTATACCCTGGTTAAGTATCCATTTCACATTGCCTGATTAACACATAACACTATGCTTGTATCAGCCGCTAAGACAAGAACTGAAAAGCATAAGAAATTCCCTGCATGCATTATGCGTGGTGTTAGCAAAAGAGTGAGATGTGCCCCAGTCCATCTGAGGCACAGCAAGTTGCATAACATCATTACCACTTTGCAGGGTCTGTCGTCCTCCAGCCAACACTCCACTAGGTAACATTCCAGTGGGAGTCAAACCCTTGAGTGTCAGCACACTTTCACTCTCCTCCCTGGTGTGAGAAAAAAAACCCAACAACAAAACCTTCAACATCCGCTCATGATAACCTGTATTGAAGTAAAGTAAGGGATGGGGAGAGGGAGACCCTATTTTTGCAGTACTTTATGCATGTCAAGACGGAATATAAATTCAAATTCAAACAACTAGAAAGGGGAAAATATTTCTATTCCATACCAGTCTTTCCTCTGCCCAGGAGTTATAAACACTGATTACTTCTGAACCAAATTCTGAGCAATTATTCACATGCAGGCTCATTAGCTTTGAAATTAGCACAGAATGCCTCATGAGGTACTGAATATATCTCAGTGCCATAAAACAATCCACAGTTTTGTTCAAAGTGTCTACGCTTCAGGAAATACCAACTTTTAAAAATTATCCCTATTTGAACAATTATGGTCTGTGGAAAACTATACATTTTGGGTAAATGTGATTATGAAATCTCTAGATCTGGACAGGTACAAGAAAATGGCATTTTTTAAAAGCTGAAAACAAATCAAAAAACCCCCTAAACAAAAAAACCCCAAGGACCCTAGTCCTCGAACTTTCTGGTGTGCCAGAAATTTTCCGAGCTATTCCTGACCTCCTCCATTACACCCTTGATTTCAATCTCCCTATTTTGGTATTGTCTTTCCAACACTTGTAATTAATGGCTGGACAAATAACTTGTGAACTAAAGGTCATGTTCTCTAATTTCTTGAAACATGTCTTGAAAATAACTTAAAAATATTCTTTAGCCAAAAATACCAACATCAGTGGGGTGCATCAATATGCCAAACAAGATTCTGATGCACAATGATGTCCCTGAAAAATGTTTGGCATCCCCTATCCTGGAACAGAGGTATCTTTTCCTAAGATACATAATAAGAGAGGGTTTAGGAATGCAGAAGTCATGCGAGTACCTGAGAACAGAGAAGACTCTTGCCATCTTGCCAATTGCACGAATTTTGTTTCTGATTATTTCTTTCCGTGCGGCAGCTGTACCTACTTTCAATGGAATAAGAGAGAGTCTCAAGCTCATGAGTATTTACAGGGGCACCATTTCAAAGCGCATTGAATTCAACACAACTGTTTCAGTTCAGTACTCTTCACAGGAGGCCAGTACCCAAGGGCAAAAAGTTATAAAATTATGTCTTCAGAATGCCATCAAAACCATCATCACCTCTGTGTCCACAAAACACACACAAAAAAGTTTAGAATGTTCACAGTGATTTCTTAAACTTAGCAAGCACCTAAATTTACTGCAACTACAGTGTAGTAACTATCGTAACTCATTTGCCTAAATTTTACACTTAAAATTCCTCACTGACATCTATGTATATCAAGATGTAGGCATGCAGCCCAACACAGAAGCCAGAGAGATATTAAAGCCACAAAAAATAAAGATTTGTTGCTAATTCTTACACAGCTGTCCCAGAGAAAACAGTAATTTGTTTGCTTTTTTCTGTGTCAACTCCCCAAAACACACACCCACAAAAAACCCCACAAAATAAAATGCCAAAGAATTGCAGTTTACCTCCCTTACCACCTAAGCCTAAGTTCTCTATCATCTTAGGTTTGCATCATTTGCAGAAATTACAAATACCAAAGATCTGGAGTAAATACTGCATATTCCACAGAGCAGAGATATAGCAGGAGGCAAGCAATTGGGAAGGAGAGCCACCTTTGCCTGCCTTGACATTATAAAAACAGAAGCTCCTTTTTCCAACACTTGGTGTTCCTGGTTTGTTTCAGCATATAGAAGTAAAAGTCATCCTTCCCCTCATCCTCCTTTCCTTTTACTTACTACTCAATTCCACTAAAACAGTACAGGCAGATGAGGAGGTATCAAAACTAAAATCCTTACTTCTCCTCAGCCATCGAGGAAGAAGAGTATTAATCACACCAAGGTAAGAGTAACTCAGTCATACTTTGAATTTAACCCCAGGGAACCTAAAGTGAACAAACTCAGACAGCTCTGTTAGGTATTCCAGATCTTTCATATATCATTGCTATTCAGCCTTGGGAGAAAGGTACTCATTAAAGTTGCCAAACTAATTTGCAAGAATGTAGAAGAGAGGATCACAGGAGTGGGCAGAAGAAAGCTGCATATCCACAAATTTGTCTACTTGCACTCAAAAAAGGCAGCTGTGGAAGAAGCCTTTTTTCATCTTTGCTTACTAGGGTTTAGTTTCCATGAGAGCACATACACTCTGGCACAACAGAGTCACCCTTTTGTGACCACAGCTGCAAGAACGCAAGGCCTTCTGTTGCACAAGAGTGGGTAGACCTCCCACCCTGAACACCAAACCAAATAAAATACAAAAGATAAGGCATAGAGGGGCAAACAACAACAACAAAATCACACAAGGAGGTAAATATACAGTAGCTACAAAGAAAAAAGGGAGCAAGAGACAACCCCTCTATGAACACAATGGAGTATCTCAGGGTACGACAAGTATCTGCCAATTCATTTAAATGAAATGAAAAAGCCAGGATTTACCAAGTAAAGTTTTTTTAGACAAAGGAACAACTTTAATGAACTGCAGACACTAAATAAAAACAAAACAACAAAACCCCCAGAAAGCTCAGGAAAAACTTTCAACAGGATAGGTTGAAACATTCAATTTTTAGTGAAAATAATTTATTTAAAATTTTAACTTTAAATTTTTAAAGTTCTAGAAGTTTTTACTTTCTCTCTTTGAACACTATTAAATAACAGCTTGAGGATCTGGAATGAGAAGGGGACTCTCAGAGTTTTTGAAAAGGCTAGGGCTAAACGAGGGACCGTCAATATTTCCCTACAAATCCCTCAATTTTCCCCCTACCTACACCTGTTTGAGGGCTACACTGCTGCAGAGCTGGAACATGCAGGCTGAAAAGATTTCAGGCAGTGCCCATATCTCAACTCTGGAAGGTCCCTGGTGCCTTAAAAGGAGAAAGACTGAGTTTGGATAGTTTTGGTGTTTGTTTGGTGAGTTGCTATTTTGTTTGCTGGTTAACATTTTTTGGGTTTGTTTTTTTTCATTGCCCCAGCCCTCCAGAAGCAACGCAGCCAAGACAAAAGGCCAAACACATTACTCCAGGCTGCAGCACTGCACTAATGTGGCCACTGAATCCTGATTAGTTCAGAGAAGAGACAGTAAGGTGGCATCTGCTCGCAGAAGAATGTCTTGATTACACCCTAAATTAGAGGGGATATGACAAAGAACTCTCCTATTCTCTGTTCCCAATGACTGCACAAGAAACAAATTCTGAAGAACTCATACTGTTATGTTCCAAAGAATTCACATGACTTTTAGAAACATCTCTATAATCTAAGGCATTCCCAAGTATTTGAAATATTCTTTGGAAGTGACAAAATTATACAGAAAACAAATTGATTATTAGGGTAAGTAATGGTCAGAAGAATTTTTCTGCAATTATCTACCCTGGAATTTCCAAAAAAACACCAGGTGGTAGACCATGAATTTAAGTTATTGGCTCCTTTTTACATTTTGTATCCAGCCATCTTCAAAACTGCACATACAATGAAAAAGTATCTTTTTGACATCTCAGTTGAAGGGAACTAGAAGTACTATACAAACCAGGTTTTGGAACACTGTATAAACACATTCCATGCACAATCTTAAAAACAGCTCATGATAAAATTATTAATGAGCAAGACAGACAACTGAACGCTCCCTACACATGCAGGACCAAAGATAAAATTTTAGAAATAGGTAAAGAATGAAATTCTACAAAAAAAGGAATGGAAGAAAGGAGGAAAAAAATTCATGCACAGAAAGACAGATGTCTTGGAATATGACTTCTGATAACACAATACACAAGCCTTTACAAACATCCCAATAAAATGGGCAATAGTAAAATGCTACATATGTTTCTCAATAGAAAGGTATTTTCTGCATTAATATTCATACTGCCAGGTTTGATGAA
Source organism: Grus americana (assembly GCF_028858705.1). Classification (NCBI taxonomy): domain Eukaryota; kingdom Metazoa; phylum Chordata; class Aves; order Gruiformes; family Gruidae; genus Grus; species Grus americana. The sequence continues at coordinate 23,712,501 of NC_072858.1, forward strand.
GTCATATTTCAAAACATTCCTACTCTGTCTGGTCTGTACCTTTTTTATTGCCATATATGAGTCGCTCTTCAGATGGAGAGTCCAGAAAAAAAGGAAGTGAACGATGGAGAAAAAGGTGAGTGAGACAAATAAAATAAAGATATTTAACTTGGCAGTGGTAATAAAGAAGAAATGGAGAAGAAATGTGAAAAAATAAAATGGAAAATTGCAACACTTAAAAATGCATTCGTCGAACAAGAAGTGGAATTCTTGAGTGTATTTTAAAATTTGACGATAAACAAGTGAAAGCTTGAAAGTCAACAGTTTAAAAAAAATCCATTCACATAGAAAGATAAAGCATAGACAGTACCTAGGTGGCATTAAGAGATGCATCAAGCAAAGAAATTGTTAAAGGAGACAGAAGAATAAAATAATTCAAATTAGGAAACTGCAACTATTGTACTAAAGACAGGACATATGCAATAACTGATGACTGCACTTATGCTGGACAACCTAAATCCCAGCATCTCAGAATACCACCAAACTCTACCCTGCAAATGCTTGGTGTAATTGCTTTATGCTCACTCTAGTAGGATTACTTGAATGGAAAACAAAAATTAACTGTTTGCAGGATCACATTTGAGACTATTTCCAAGTTTTCACACTTCTGGCAACAATCTAAATGGCAGCAAAGTTCAACTGGCTCACAACCAATGCGTTCCAGTCTAAAGCACACAGCTGCTTAGCACAACACTATTCTGCCACCGAATTCAAACATAGTAGTTATCAAACATTAAGAATGGGGTCGTGTCTCTAATATCTTTATAAATATCTTTAGTGTTCCTCAAAGGCTGCTGAAACTTTCCTTCCCTCTCCCCTATCAAACAATCCACCAAATCAGTTCTGTTATTATATAAAATGAAGCAAGTCTGAGAAACTTTTAGGTGTGAAATTAAGTACTACTGTAAAAAACCCAACAAAACAAAGTGTGATATGCTAGGTCTTCATGTTAATGTTGCTTCTTAATCATCGTGCTACAGACATCTCCTTAACAACCTACTGTATCATAGTTTACAAGATAGAAAGATGTTATAATTAATTACAGAAATACATATGATACAATGTACATATAAAAGTTCTCCTAACTGTTATGCTTTAAACTCAAACAGAAAGACTTAAACTTGTATTTCATACTTTCCGTATAGTACTTTGCCTTAAGAAATGTTATATCTGACTTTCACCTACATCAACTCTTTATTGAAGAGCAGTCATTAAGAAATTTAAGATCTTATAATAAATTTATTCTAAATTTTAGTAAAGTTTAGTACGTTTCAAATTTCAAGTGCCAAGAAATTCTGCTAATTTTCCATGAAAAGTTTCAGTTTTAAATTGAAATCAGATATGAGCATCTGCAAAGGACACCATTACTGCTTCCTGATCACAAACTCAAAAATGCAATTCCCTTCTCTGCAACCCCAAAGTGTCATTATCTAAAGAAAAATTTCAAGGTAATTTTTTTCGAATTCCGGGTAACATTACACCAGTCTATGTTAATTACCATTTCACAGTTATTACCGTTAAAAAGATTTATATATCTTAAAGTAAACCCTACCGTCAAATTGATCTTCTCCCTCTGTCATCAGTTCATCATCAGAGCAAATGCTCAAAACATTCACCAACATTTCTGTTACTGTACAGGAAAAAAAAAATCTTAATTAATTCCCCGTAGAATTTTAAATAATTCCATGCACACAAGATGTAACTAGTCACCAGCAGCTATAGTGAACGAACTTCCCACATCATAGCCATTGCTCAGTAATCTGCTTTCAAAAATACGTTTTCTTGATGTGCACTGTCACAGAATTAAAAAAGCTCAGAAAAATAAGCAGCTAAAAATTATACCACCTAACGATCAAAGAACACAGCAGAGCTTTATCTCCTATCTTACAAGGAGTTCTTTTAGATAAGAATTCTCTTCTTGTATATTAGTATTTTCACATTATGGTAAGTACTTGAACTAGTTTTTATGCAAAATTTACTTAAATATTAAAACATTTTGACTGCTCAAATTTAGGTTTAAAACAAGAAAGATATTCCATTCCTGGTACCTGCAGGCATGCAGCAGAAGCACTGAAGCAGAAAAATATTATGAGATATACATATATGGTGCGAACTACATGTCTTTTCAAACTCCCCTTAAAAACACTGACATACTGGATACACAAACTTGTTTCAAAAGGCTTGTATTTTCTTTCTCCAGGAATCTCCCTATTCTGCCGCTCAATCTTTCCCACGTATGTCTTCTCCTCCCCTTCGAGTGTTCAGAAAACTATTCCAGAAGCTCAGTTAGATGGTTAAAAACCTTCTAAATTGTTGTCTGCATTTACTCATGACTAATTCATACAATCCCTGTTATCTGCTATAGTATTCTTCTCCATTCTTGGGAAAGAGTAACTCTAATGAAAAAAAAAACCAGCAACAAACCCTGAACAAATTATTCTGATTTTGATACGTTCATTGCAGACCAGACAATATTGACACTGTATCCTTCATCAAAACTGGAAGCATGTATTTGTCCAAAGGCAAGACAAACTACAAGGGTCACAATTCCAGCAGTCTTAAGCATACAGAGGGTCAATGAGCAACTTAATGGTACTTGGTGTCTCATTGCCAGCATCATAACAAAAGCAAAATAAACAGTACTAACATTTTCAACAACAAAGGGTTATCTACTGCACCATCAGGTAAGAGAGACAGAAGCAAAAAATCTCCTTTCAAATGTGAGGTCCCTCCATTTAAAAATAAAATTGTTGAGTGGTTAACCACAGTGAACAGCATCCAAATTATTTGCTTTTAACTGCTCACTAAAGACAATATAAACAAATATAGAATCCTAGGTTTATATGGCGGTAAATATATTGTCTCCAGAATACTTTTCAAAGAAATTAAAGTTTTCTGTCATGGAAGGATTTTAAACAGACTCAAACAGCCTCTAACCTCATTGCTTTTTAACTGAAGACTACTTGGAGCCCCAGTATCCTAGATTCAGTTATCAACTTGGGGCGGGGGGGGAGAAAAAGAAAAAAAGAAAGAAGGATCTGTGCTAAATTATCTTTGTTACAAGAAAAATCGTAACTGAAAAAGTTACTTTTAGTATAGGTCAATCTGTTATAACTATATAGAAAAATTAAAATTTTACGTGAACATCTCAATATAGTTTATACCTATACAAGATTAATAATGTATGTAACCTAGCATTTTGCAGAATATTAACAATTTTCGTATTGACTTCAAATGCAGTTCAAAGAAACTACTTAACAATGTAAGTATATACCCTCAATGGAAATTATAATGTCTGTTAACACCTCTGCTTTATTGGTTTTAACTATCTTGACTGAAAAAGGTGAAGAAAACAACCAAAACCTGTAGAACAAGTTGTATTTCATTCCATCCTTTCTCAGAAATGGCAATTTCAGATGCCAAAACCCCCCCTCCAAATCAGTTTAATAACTTTATCAGGTAGACTTCTTGGATGCTTCATTACGAAGAAGGTTTGGTAAAGACAAATACAGATACCCATTTTCACAAAAATTATGCAATTAATCCTTCATTGGTAAAAAAAAAAAAAAATCTTCCCAACATCAGTCTGGAAGAACTGGGAAAGAAATTCATTGATGTGTAACTTTTGCCTACCTTTTTCTCCAACAAATGGCAAAGACCATGTAAAAACATCCATAAAATTTGGTAGCCAGTAAGGATGAGGAGAACAATTGAACTGACGAATATTCATCACATTGTTTTCGTATTTTAATACAGCAGCTAAAATAAAATTCAGACATTTTGAAAAGAATGTTTAAGACTTGTGAGTACCACAAATGTAAAGTCATAGATTTGTTACAGTTCTATTTTATACTATAGACAAAATAATCCCAGAGATACCCCCTTCTATTTCTTCACAGTATTTACAGGACAGCTTTCTAATGTAGGACTTCGGAATTTTTTTTTGCACAGGTTGCAGTTTAAGGTACTGTTACACGACAGTATAGTTCTGTGCTATCCTATTATAGGCCTGTAATGAACAAAAATTTTTAAAAGGTCCTGAAAAGGTGTAATTTCAGCAACTTTAACAAAATCCTAACTCAGAACAGCAGTATATCCATATTCAGGTTTTATTCTTCATATGTGTCTCCCTACATTGTAAGCCTGGAGTAAAACGATAGACATATAGAAGATCAGGGAGAAGGGGAAGCACAGAGAAACAAAACAGAAAAACAGAAGCATTCCAAAGCTAAATAAGCGTTGAGTGCATTTTTCCATACTTAAGCTTGTATTACACTGGGAATAGCTGATGTGAAAAAGGGTTCTTAAAATGCAATATCCACACAGATGGTGAAAAAAATGTAAAAAGCCAGTTTAAGCTATTTTTATTTCTCCTTTACTTTACAATCAGTGCAAGTAACAACAGCCATCTTTTCCTCTACACAGTTAATCACCCTACATAAGTGATATGGGTTGGGGGGGATGGTTCTTTGGAGGTGGGTGGGAGAAAATGTAATGTGTTTAATAGCAAAGAGGTCTTAGTTTCAAAGGAACACTATTTGAACATTTGGACATCATTCATTCGTCACATAATCAAAATGCCATACTCTAATGTCATACTTGAATTTCAGCAGGCTTTATTTTTAATTATTTCTGTTGCTGAACTTTGTTCTCATCTATGAATAATATTAACTCACAGTTAAGCTCTTCTCTGTAATTCTGACTTGTAAATCTGTCTCCACACTATTAATCATGCTTCTCCTGTGCAACTTAATTTTTGTCCATCCTCTGCTTAAGATAAATTCCTGTATCACCCTGCACCATTACAAAACACACGCTTTCCATGTCTCATTTTCTCCCCAGTGACCACCACCTATTTATAAGCACAGTGGGTTTTGGTTTTTGTCACCACAATTCACATTCTTGGAGTTCATCCGCATGTAATTTCTTCTGTCCAGAATCAGACTCTCAGATGCCGTGACAGACGGCACAAACCACCTTATGCATAGGCTGCTGATCAGTGCTTCCTCCCTTCCTTACTTAGGTCACAAACTAAAGACAACCAGAGGAGTGAAAACTCACTGCACAGGAAAGCCTTCCCTGACTGGAAAATACTAGGCAATACATTCATAAGTACTAAATGGCAACAATTTTTACAAAGGAAACATCTGCCCACACTTGTGCTTCAATGTACACTTATAGGAGATAGTCATTTATGTCATGTGCTCTTCCTCACAATGCAACTTTTATTAATGGATTTTTTTTGTCCTTTAATTTCTTACCTGGCAAAAAACTGTTGATAGTAGATGACTTATCTAGTAAGACATTTTTATTTTAGTATTACATGCAGTTATTATAATAACAAGTTCTTACCTTTATTATTGTAGACATCCAGGTAATTAGGTGCTGAAAAAATTGTTATTAATGATGGAAACCCTGTAGTTTGACTTTTCCTGTACATTCTATAACTGCAAAACCAAACAGATTATTTTACATCTTACAGCAATAAGCGATTATTTTTTATTTTACACCATGAATAATTTCTTAAAGGACGCAAGTACTTACCCTGCATCTTGTGCTTCATGTGCTCTAATGATTGACAATAAATTATTATTTTGCAAAAATTCACAAACTGCTGGATAGCTGTGAAATGAAAACGACTATGAGTAAAAGAAATTCTCTTATAATATGCAGCAAGTGTCAGCATTAAAATATCAAATAGATCATAGCATGCTCTCACCTATAAAAGTATGAGCATCCTCTGACTGTATTGTGACTGAAATGCTCTTGTGAATTTTCACTTCCAAAATCTTCTGAAGGATCTGACCACAATAAGTCACACATTGGTCCAAATGCTGGAGGCTCTTTGAATCTATCTAACTGTTTGAGAAAAGGCAACAGCACAAAGACTCTCTGAATATTAAATCAGTAAGTTTTACACATTTGTTAAACTACATATCCATCAATACCAAGCGTTTTTAGAATAAATCCCAACCATATCAAAGAGAAGTAGTTTCTGTATATTTTTTCCTCTCCTCCTCATGAAATAAGGCAGAGGCATGCCAAAAGAACCAAACCTGTTAAGAGCAATAAGATTTATTAGTTGTAAAAAGAAGGGAGATAAATTCCAGACTGATGGATATGTGTAATACAAGGTCAAGTTACAGACAAGGAACAAAATGGTACTTTTTCATGCACATGCCATATCTACCAATCTGGAGACACTACCAGGAATTAGCAGAGAGAAACAGTACAGAAAACAGGAATGAAAGAAGAAAAGCATGAATAATTAGCACTGACTAGAAGAGACTAAATATATCATCAAAAACCCCACCAACCCCCAACCAAAAAAACCCCTGAAACACCCATCTCCATAATGGATCAGTTAACAACGTAATGAAGAGGTGACTAGCTTAGCCATGTTAGACTTCTTTTGTACAGGCTTTATTTCTCAGCTACAGCCATTGTGAAATGGGCCATAAGCATTGTGGGAGATGTCTGTCTTTGTTTGCTTTCCTCTAGCTGCTTCTTTACAGATTTCCACTTGGAAACACCTGCTTTAGCAGCCTGCAACTTTCCTAGTAACCATAGTGAGAAGGGGCAGAGGTAAGGAGGACAGTGCATTTGTTAACGTAAAAGGAAAATACCCTGCTTAAGTAAGTAACAGTCAATCAATCTGATGTCCCAGAAATGAAATTAGATATCCCAGATTCAATGTAAAGTTTATTTGATCTTTATGTAGCTGGAGTTTGTTCACAAGATGATTTTATCCAAGAAATGTAGGAACAGTTCTTTGATGGACAGTGCATTTATCTCACTTTACCTCCCATACCAAAGAAGATGACTTTGATGGTACTAGAGAACACTTAACTCTTCATGACAGGTTCGAAGGGAGGTTTGGTGAGCACCTGGTGAATTTGAGTCTAACGGTCCATAGGAATCCATTCAAATATGGAACCAGCAGTAGTGCCAAGCTCTCTCATGCCCTGGAAAATCAGAGCTCCCGAGGCTGCCACCTGTAACATAAGTGGAGAGGTCCAGATCTTTACAAATTCCTGCCAGATAATGGCAAGGCAGGTATTAACTGAAGTTGTTGTTGGAATTTATTCAATATTAAAAATCCAGTGGTTTAACATTTCCCACACTGGATGATAAACCCAGTATGGAATATTTCTTCCAGATTGAAGAAGTCAGTCCATCAACTTCTGCAAGTACCTGAATTTCTGTAGATTAAACCATCAAGTTTCTAAACCTCCAGCAATCAATTTGGGTCCAGAAGCTAACAGAAGCATTCACACAAGGAAGATTCAACTGTTTGCCGATTGATGTTTCCTGCAATACAGAAGGCTGAAAGTCTAGAAAGCATTTCTAAGAACTTTTCTGGAGTTATTCTTCAAGGATTTTCCTTATGACTTTGGCCAAGTGGATAGAGACATTACAGATAAAAAGTTTTGGTTGCTGCAAGCAATGCACATCTCCCCCAGACTACTTTCTCATAGCATTGGAACAATAATGTAGCCATTTCTTGAAGTAAGGAGTTCAGTTTATAAAAAATAAATATACTTACATACACATCAAATTAGTGTCTCCTTCACTAGACAGTCTACCAACTGGCATGGTCCTCAAGACATCTCAAAATTTAAGGAAATGTCACTGCAAGCTACTCAACCCAGATTGCATACATCAAATCAAAATAATCAACTTAAGAGTTTCTCTACATCGGGACAGCAAGAAAGTCAACAAAGGACATGAGTCAATTCAAAATGCTTGTTACTGACTAACTATTTCTGAATATCTTGTGACTATGGCAAAACAGAATCTCAGTACAAATTAGCTTAACATATTTCTACATATGATTAAGGTAACTAAGAAAGATAATTTTATTCAAGAATAAGAATCACAAAACCTGGTGTTGAAACAGAAATAGGTAGTACATTTTTAATACATACCATAAGATATTTAAATCTAAATTGATTTCTAGGTATTATGCAGTCAGGGCTACTAAACTGAAGTGCATCATACCTCCACATGGATGTTCAAATTCAGGAGTAGCAAAACTTTGGAGGTAGATTAAGGTACAGCAAATTAAAGCTACTTTACTTTTGAAGCAAAAGACCTTCACAGAAGTTTCACATACTTGAAGATACAGACACCAGTTTTAATTAATGTGTCCTAATTTTCCTGAGAACTATCACATAGTAAAGCCCTAGAACAATATGAAGGCCAGTGAAGAGTGGCAGTCATCTTGTATATTACTAAAGAAAAGGAAATTTCAGCAGACCACAGAGAGGAAGCGAGGTATTTTAAAGACAGATTCCCAGTAGCACACCCATATATGTCAAGGCACTTTGCTGATCAAGCCTTAGTATCACCAAGAACTAAACAAAAGAATGACCATTTGTTGTAAATGAGGAAGAAAATTCTCTGTCTCCCTTCTTTAAATTAAGAGTCCCCATAATCTTATATGGACACTTCCCTTCTTATAAATCACTAGGCTTAAAATCACAATTCCTGGAATTTTGTTTCAGCAGAAGTCTTGGCAGTGTAAATGAAATCAACTAAACAGCATCTCTAAGTTGATGGAGGTGTCTGAAAGAGACACTCTTTACCAACACAATCAGAACATTTGTGTAAACAAAGCTCAAAGAGTAAAAATCAGGTTACTGCAAGTTTTGCAAACTTCCATTTTCCCAGAAATAAGAAACACTTGCAGCAGTCTTTCTGGTGAGGTTTTACTGTCATAGCTACTATGATAGCTGTCCTCTACCGGAAATAAGTTTATGCCAGCAAAAATTGTAATTTAATTTGTGTAATTTAATCACCTTCTTGCATGTCAATTTATACTGACAAAAGACTTCATCCAGAAGAAATTACATCAGCACCGAGTTTTCCTTTTTTTCATAGTTGATCCCTACTCTATTTATAGAGCTGTGATTTCCCTTGTCATGCCAGATGATTATGCCTACATGTTGGTAGAGAAGATCTCTCCTTAATAAGAACTTCTGCTAATAAACCAGAAGGCTTGTAACATTATACAATTGTCTTGACTGTTTACAGAAGTCATTTCACACACCACACTCGTACCACAAGTACGTATTTTCCTCGATATAAAAAGAGCATTTCACATCGCACATTTAATTTAAATACATTTACAATATTAGTGCATGCCAAGCTCTAATGCAGTTATTGAAGCCGCTGCCAACCTGTGAATAGTGCCTTTTCCATTACCAGATGATTCTTTAAAAAACAAAAAAGGCCCAAAGAACAGTTCTAATAATACTGCCTTACATTTATAAACGTGGTTTTCATCAGAAGCAATATACAATGCAGATTTTCATATATATATATAAACATACGAGCTTATATTTCATCCTAATGTAGCCTTGAGCGTTAGAGAAACACATATGAAAGCACAGAACAAGATGACAGAATTACCTTTTAATTAAATTTACTTGACACTTTGAAACCTGATTAGCTGCAAGACTGAGACTAAAAGAAAAATTAATCACAATCCTATTATGACAGCGGCTTTCCAAAGTGTTTTTCCAGACTATGTTTCCTTTGCACTACTTTCCAAAAGGCTTGGACCATGTTTCTTTTCATCTGTAATGTGAGAAGTGTTATGGCCTTGTCAGAATGACACTGTTTACTTGCTTTGCTTTCTTACTGCTCTTTCTCTGCACAATGCATATAGATTTCTGTACACGTTAGTTATTTGCTCCAAAAATGCAATGTGCCTCTCAGTACATTTTCCCACTTACATCACTGAGCTTGTAAATATGCTTCCTCTCTGTTTCTACCATTTTCTTCTCCTCTCACATCATTCTGCTTGGCAGTGTAATATCTGTAAGTGAAATAAGCTGACATTCCAGCCTCTGAAATGGTCCAGTCAGTACAAAAAAAATAACCCTGGTGAATTCAGAAATGAGAGTCAACTGGACAGCAGCCTATAAATCTGAGGGGAGGGAGAGGTAAAAAAAAGAGAAATGGAGCACAAGTAAAGGAGAAAATGCTAAGAAAACGAGAAATACAATACATGAAGATAAAAGACAAAATGGGCCATCAATATTTATATACCAAATTCATAAACCAAATTAGGAACACACATTTCCCTTCTCTCTGATATTTAGATTTTTTCTCAAATGGGCCCCACATACCTTCTTCCATATGTGGATAAACAACTTTTTTCTTCCATCCTTACCTATAATCCCAAAGCTTTCTTAGAACCACCTATTTATATTTTAAGATCAAATCAACCACACTTTAGCTGTTACTAATCATAACAGGAATGGGTTTGATTTCCAAATGCAGCAGTCAAGATGTCAGCTAAGTTAACTAAAATAAGTCAAAAAGGAGTATGCAAAAAGTAAAGCAATTGAGTTTGAAAATTCCTATCTGATACAATCTTCACCTGACATTAGCAGTCCATGCAAGTTGAAACCAAGTTATTAGAAACAGATACCCCATGTCATCACAATCTTCTTCCCTTTAAACTGCACACCACTATTTAGTGTGTCCATTGTATAATTTTTAAAACTTGTTTTCATTCTTCTTACCGATATACTCAGCACATTTACCACAGTGAGAAGCATTCCACAGCTGTTACTCAAATGCCTACAAAATTTGCCATTTTAAACAGCAATCTGAATTTCTACTAAATACTGCAATTCCACTCTTTCAAAACCAAAATCCACATGGTAAGAGAGTTAAAAAAAACCCAACCAACCAGTTTTCAAAGAAATGTAAGAATAACTGAAACATGATGTTTGATATACCAAACAATTTTTAGACTACAATTAACTACTTCGAGTTTTGTCCCGAAAGCCACGAGAATGCTAGCTCTTATCTAGAAAGAAATACAAAGCACTATTTCAATTGGTATGAAGCTCTTTACACATACTGTCTGTCTCAGGAAACTATGTGGAGTTTTTGAGAGGTTTTTTTGTGCATGTTTTGTAACAGTCCCAGCTGTCCCAATGAGATCTACTAATGGCAAATGCACTAGATAATCCAAGAGTTTTTAATTATGATACTGCTTAGCCTACATTTCAGTTCCTGATTTACACTTCCAAAAGAGACAAGAACAGAAAACAATATACTGACAATTTCAGAAACATGACTTCATATAGCATTATATAAATATCTGTATTTCCACTTATTTTCAAACACACAAAATACTCACTCTCCTAATGTCATCTAGTGTATTAATTTCTGGTGAAAGTCCACCATGAACACAAAGAAACTGTTGATTTAAAAGAGCAGCAAGAGGGAGACAATCAAAAGCTTCCATACAAGCATCGTAGACTCTTTCTGAATACTTTATTTTACCTGTAGGAAAGAAAATATCAAACATTAAGAAATCCATATTAGATGGAAGAAGTAATTTAGTGGGTCATAATTATAAGAGCAAATCTCAAAGTGAATGCTTAAAAAACCCCCAAAGCAATGAATATTTTTTGGGTTTAAATGAGCATTTCCAAACACCGCAACAGCAAGCACATTTCTAAGACATATTCTTTTCCAGAACTATAAACTTTTTTCATTTCTCCTTCTGTTACCTCAAGTGTGGAGAAACTATTTTTGTTTAAAAAACAAACAAAAAAAATCACAATTATTTTGTATTATACAATTATACAGCATACTTCAGTGTAAAATACTACTGAGAAGTGTGTGATTTCTCATTTACAGTGAAAAGCTAAGAACTGCTTATAGATTACATCACTTTCACCTAAATCAAAGAGGGTTTTACCAGGGCAAATAATCCATCTATCATGGGATCAATAGTTACACAAGCCTCCAAATAGAGAGGCAGTTTACATCACCAAAAGAGTTATCTTACTAGAATAGTTGAAATCAGTTCCCCAAATGGAAAAATTACTCAGCAGGAGGATTTTCGTGCTAGCTTGACAATGGTGCTCAGGAGGTTACTGCGCACTCCTGATTATAGCCAGGAGAGCAAAATAACCCTCCTCTCTCCAGGATTTTAAAATCAGGATTGATACATCAAAACTTACTCCATAACGTATCTTTACAGACAGCAGTCTTCTACATAATTTGCACTCCAACACCACACTTAACTGCAAGCATTTCTACAGAAGTCAATGGGACCTCCAAACGTTTGCAAGACCTTAATTAAACTAACAGATAAGCATCTCTCAAGCAACATGACAGACTGCAGATAAGCAGGTTGGAAGTAAGCTAATTTTATGTTCTCAGACAGTACTTACATTCTTGCTTAAAGGTAAAATATTCTGTTAGGTGTCTGCATTCATGGTTGCCTCTCAAAAGAAATAACGTGCTTGGGTAGAGAATTTTCAGGACCCATAAGTACAGCACACACTGTTGAAAAAACAAAGATATCCAGTAAAATACACTCATTTATAAGAAGTTTAAAAATTATTACTGAGAAACACTGAGTAAGAATTAACAGATTCAAAAGCAAGTACCAGCTTAATATGCCGTTTTAAAACAGAGCACTATTTCCCCAAGTCCAGTTCCAGACATGAATTATGCAAATTGCTTATTACTTTTCTTAAGAACAGCCATGCAGAATGCTGAAAAAATATTTATATTTACTAGACACTCAACAATAAAATAAACTCAGCAGAATTATACTGCAGAACACTTTCATCTAGACAAATCATCCATGCGTTTGTGTCTAAAATAACATGATTCTAAACACTGGCATAAGAAGGAAAGTAGACTTTTATTAATAGAGATTGAAGAAGAAATACCCATAAAACTATTTACATTGAAGTCAGCTACACCATTAGGAGACCGTTTTTAAACTAAGAGTGGACAGAGTAAACTTTTTTTTCTCCCAAAACTGGGAAAGCTGGTTGTTTATTCAGTGTTCGAGCAGCAAATTCAAAGAATTATAGTAAGCTTCCTTGTAACATTATTATTGCAAATCAGCAGCGAACAGAGTTGAGGACAGAGCTACAGAACATGCACAATTTGTTCAGTTTAGAGTCTGTTACCACCCAGTAGTCTTGAATGCCAAAACACATTTCTTAATTTTCAAATCTGATTCTTATATTTTAACTGAACACAGAAATCTCAAAACCTCAGAAGTTTAGGACTACATTGAAGTCACCTGCAAGTTATTATTGTTCTTAATCAATATGAGTACCCTGAAGCTATCCTTCTTCAAAGTTATTTTGGATGGAATACTAAGTACATGAAGGAAGAAAGAAAACAAAGGAACACTTTCAAAACCACCGCAAACATGAAGAAATACATCATTCTATTGCAAAGTTTAGCTAAACTAATTCCTGATTTTTTCTTAGCTTCTTAGTAATGATATGCAAAACAGTAATTTTTCTAATGATACCACTTGCTTTGCAATGTTTCTATAACTCTAAAATATCCTGATATATTGCAAAGTCCCCAGACTCTTTAAAACTGTTTCCCAGCAGACAGCATAATCAGTTTCTTACAAAACAACTACTTATCATCAACTGAATACATGAATTAATTTGGCAAATTCTACAATCATGAACTGTTTTACTTAAGTCAGTTTGTATGAAAAATTTGTAAAAGCTGGCAACCTTGAAAACACTTAATAGAAAAGCAGCAAAATAGTGCCTTCCTTTCAGTGAATGGATACTACATTTGATTAAATTGCTGAGAGATTTACATGTTCTGAAGCATGTAACCTATTAAGTATAAAAAGAATTTTATTTTTTTTAACCTTTCCTATACTGGTATATTTGGTTTTTATTATTAAAAAGAGACTAATGGCAGATTTCTCTATGCCTTGTTACTTCCAGTCCAGAAAAGAAGAATTTGCACGCACTATGTGAAGGACTCCATCTTGATCCCAGCAGTTTGTTATATACAATCATGGTAGCACGTAATTATCTCTCCTATTAGAAGTGATGACATTTTTAATTGGAAATGGGTTACTACTAAAATATCAATGCAATTAAAGACATTTCAGGACAGACTGAATAAGAATTTATTAGTGAAAAATCAAATTTCACTGTTTGTATGTTTTTAGAAAATGTCACTGTCACTTTTCTGTGAAAAGTCAAATATTTTACCAAAAGTATATTACATTTCCCATTACTAAGATTTAAAAGTAACCATAAATGAAAATTCCTGGAGGTCAACTTAAACATCCTATATGTTAATTAAGGCCACAACTTAGGTAGGAAAAAATTTTTTTAAGGTTAAAGTGGAGAACAAATGACTGATTTTCATGTACCACTTTCTTCTTTCTCAACGGGACCACAAAGCATAGCCCCGCCTTCATGCACTTGCAGCAATTCAACTTCACTCAGATAATCTGCCATGTACTTCAGTGATGTTCCAACAGCCACTCAGAGCAGAAGAGAGCAGATTATCTCAATGAAGACAGACAAGCCTTTTAAGAGCCTTAGAGTGGTTTTCAAGAGTATATTTAGTATATCTTTACATATTCCACAAGTGTATTTAGTATGCCAAATATTAAAATTAAAATCATACGAGGAAAAAAAATTGAGCTTGTTCTTTTATTAATATATTCAAGAACATCCATTGTTCAAAAGTTTTTTGTAAGTGTAATGGTTGAAAAGTTTTCATACCATGTTTTGATATATTAGCATATATTGTTGCTATGTAAACGTCCTTTTCAAGGACAATTACATTATTTGTTATCATCAAGAACACACCAAGAAAATAGAGTTAATAATAATAGGGAATGTCTGATGAAATTTTTCCTTATAAATGACTTTGAGACAATCACTCTTGCTGCATCTCCTGTTTGTCTACCATCCCCGACCACCCGAAAAGGCATTGTGCATGCCCTTCACAGTGTATACTCACACATGTTATTAGAACAGCATAATCTGAATACAGAAATGAAGTATCATACATCATGGCTTGCAAAATACTATTTCAAATGGTATGCCACTCTATTAGATGTGGTATCTATAACAAGATCCCAAGCTGACGCACTTCCCAAGCTGGCTCCAGAAGAATAATTAACTTAAAAACCATAGCTCTGAAACTAATTGATATAAGTGAATATTTCTGGAATGTATCATACTTAATAAACATGCTGAAAATTAAAAAATTATTTGAATTCAAAATACCTGAAAAATTAATGGCAGAAACACAGGTCATCCTTAGGGAATATCTGTAATCGCCCTCAGAATTTTAGTAAAGAAAAATATTAATTATTAAAAAAATATTTGATTACATAAGTAAAATCAATCTACTTTATACAGATAAACAGCTATAATAAAGACCCTGCAGTCATGACTCACCTGTTCTCCAAAAACATACAAACACACCTTCCTATGTATTACCAGAGAAGCAGGATTATGTACAATAATGCTATAGAATTCAACTTTTTAAAAACTAACTAAAGAAAGAGGAGGAAAAGTGAGTAAGTCTGGTGATTTCAACAGGACAGTCCAAACGGCTGCTCAATATCTTCCTGTAACAGGCCTTTGGCATAGGAGAAAGCACAGCAAGGAAGAACACAGCCACATGTTAAAGCAGACCTAAAATTTAATTTGAAAACCTCCATGAAAGTGTGCTTATAGAAAAATTTAGGACAAAACAGATTAATATATTCAGTTACCTCTATACTAAAATAACCTCTGTCTACATAGTCACCGAGGAAGAGGTATCTTGTGTTAGCAGGTGATCCTCCCACTTCAAACAGCTTCATTAGATCAAAGAACTGGCCATGAATATCACCACACACTGCAAGCAAAAATTTTGTTCAAATTAATTTAAAAAAAATCTAACAGAAAAATTACTAAGTTATAGTTAAGTAAAAAGCCACAAAGTACTTCTAATTAAGAGGAAAGACAGGCACAAAGCAGGAATAATAGAAAATTTTGAAGCTTCCCCCTTTGCTTTTCATTAAGATGCTCTCCTCACTACCTGTGACAACACTGATGATAGCCCTGTTTGAGTCTAGCAGATTGTGGAATATTTTTCAAACACAGTTAATACACTGAGCACTGAGGTCTGGAAAGCTGTCAGCAGCTCCTTACTGTCCTCTCCAACCTCGTAGGAATCTTTGCAAATTCTCCTTGGTATGCATATTTGAAAACGCCTGCTGCTTTGCAACAATTTGCTGTGTCCATGTGGGATTGAAAAAAGCAGGGAGTATGCTTTTGTTTCTGAGTCAGACTAGTATACTTTTTAACCTCATCATATCTTCTCTTTGCTCGGTTACCTTTCTCCTTCAAATAACCATGTTCACTATTTCAACAGTGGATTTTTCTTGTGTTTTTAGAATATGAGACAGGACAAGACCAGTAGTCAGCAACCTAAGGCAGAAATGCCAAAGACAGCAGATGGGAAGACTTTGAACAGCATACAGCAAAGCCAGATCACCTCACAATTTAGGAAAAAAAAAATTAAAAATGTATGGAAGAGACCACTGCTCCTAACTCCTCATTCCCACAGGAGTTTCCACCTCAATGGAAGTCAGGAGCTGCCTTCTCACTTCTGCATGAGCTATTGCTGATAACAACAGGAATTTAAGAGACTATGCCTTCCACTGACACAAAATGTCACTGATCGACTGACAAATAGTATATTTCAACTTCTCAGAGTTTATCGGTAAATTTTTTTTTCGGAAAAAAAGTTGTTCTAATTTTGGAAAGAAATATTGGATGTGGCACACCACACTTTAAAGGTTGTTACTCCCTTGGAGCAGACCATTTGTCATCATGACCTACAAAATATTAGACTAAATAGAGTCAATAATAATGATGTACTGTTTAAATGTTTTCATTTACCCGATACTAACAAATGAAAGCAAGCTGATGCCCTAAAGGAAGCTTTTCAGATACTAATTTTATATGGGTCCATTTAGAGGAAAACACATTCAAATTGAAAAAAATCTGATTTGAATACAGAAATCAAATCTACTTTCATTATCACAGGTAACAGATATGCAACGAAAACTATTTTCTATGAGTGGATTGTTTATAAATAAAAGTACCAAAGGACACCAATTCCACCTTTAACCAGGTCAAACAGAAATAGAACTAGTCAAACCATGAAAATACTCCAAAAACTCCTAAGAGTCAGTTTTCTATCACAGTGGATCTGGTCTTAGTGCATTAAAGATGCTAAAACAATCTTTCAACATTTTCCAGTACTACTACCCTCTCAAGAACACGGTTTTACATGCAATTGTCAGTCTCACCTACAGAGGAACTATAAAGGTGTATTTTTCACTCAGAATTCCAATTCACAGTATTTGCTTCAAAGCACAGCAATTACCTTCTCTTCACATATTTAGATATCTGGATAATTCTGAGTTCATTTTTCTATTCCAGACAGATGTCTCTATTCCCACTTAAAACATTGCAGGAATTAGAAATTCATCAGCATTTAACTACTTTCTATCTTTTCATTTTAATACCAATCATACTACTTTTTCCAAAAGGTCTAATGCCTTCATTTTGCAAAATAATGTGCAGTCTATTTTTCCAGACCATTTGAGTACTGTTCAGCAAATGCAGTTGAGAGGGATAATTCAATATTATTAAGAAATTTTGCTTTAGCAATTTTTAAGACAAACTCTACTACTGAAAAAATCTGGCTTTTCCCAAATTTAATTATGAGAGAAATTATCTAGAAATATTACCTGTAATTGGAGCTTCAACTTCTATCATAGTTTTTTCCCTCCGTAATATTGCAGCACCCTCATTGATGATTCTAAGTGCAATTTCTTCATCCACTCGACCTTCTTTTATCAAGTGGTTCTTCAAAATATCAACCCTTGGTCTTCCATCTGTGTCAAATACTTCTTCAGATGTCAAGCGATGCGTTGGTGGAAAAGGGACAGCTACAATTTAAAAAGAAGAAACAGTAGTTGCAACAATGCTATTTTAAAAATATACTCCATCTAGGATTGGATTTCTCATGGAATAGTTGCTATCGAAAGTAGTAAATTTGTCTTTCAATCAACCAACTTGATGAATCATTAAAGGCGGATGGAATAGTGCTAGCCATGCACTTATTAAAAAAATTAAAATCTAAAATGTGCAAGTTTGTAGAAACTATAAAACAGTTAGCACAATAGTATGTACAACATTTGGAAGAGTCAAAACTGCCTTTGCAAAGGGACATCATCTCTCTCCAATATACTGCCATTCTCTGAAGGACTCAAGTATTGGAGATGCAGGAGATCCATTTAATATCCACTGAGACTTGCACAAGGCATTTTAATATAAGCCCATCATCAAAGTCTCAAAAAAGAAAAAACAAAACAAAAAACCCCAACCAAAACAAATCCAAAGCTAGCAAGAAAAGGATACAATACTGTTTAAAGGACTATAAATAAAAGGAGGTAATAGCCAGCACCTGGAAAGGAAGAAGGTCATGGGAGGAGGCCCACTAGAATCTCTGCTATTTAATAAATCCATAAACTACACTGAAAAGAAGGTAACTTGTGGAGTGATGCAGTCTTCAGGTGACAGTAAATATTCCAGACAATGAAGAACAGGACAGACTATGAAGAGCTACAGAAGTCATCCATGCTACTGAATGGCTCAGCAAAATGACACATTAAATACTAGTAAATGCAAACTAATGAAGGAAATACATCCTATCTTTACATATAAAAATCACAGATTATAAAATTATTATTACTGTTCAGCAGCAAGGTCTTTCCTATACTTCTAGGAAAAGACTCAATGCTGACATGTCAAAGAAACCCAGAAAATTGAATGTTAAGAATTATTAGCAAATAGAAAACAAAAGAAGATGCAATTATGCCAGTAATAAATCTAGTATGTAACTCTGGTTTGCCCACCTTATAAAAAATAATAATTAAAAAAGGATTCAAGGAACAATAGCGGAAATCAAAAAGTTAGAATGATTTCTGCTACAGGAGTAACTAAGTAGAGTAGGATTCTTCAGCCTAACCCCACGAAAACTAAGGGGGACTCTAACAGAGGTCTATGACAGCATTAATGGAGAAGGTGAAGGGAGAGCAACACTCATGCACTTCGGCCCCTAAATGTCAGGAAGGGGCAGGATGGACTCTGCCAGGTTGAAGTTCTGTCAAACCACTGACTAAGCAGCACAACAAGTTCACACTATCAGAGAAAAATGAAATTTTGGGGGTCTACAACATTGCCTTTGTAGGTTGAAATTGCTTCTTTGAGCTTGTTTTCCTTATTTTCCTGTTGTGCTCTCTCTAAAAAGATTAAGAGTAGAAGCTGTCCGTATACTAGACACAACTGTAGAAATTACTGGAAGTATCAGAAATCCTTGGGTCCTGGCTCATGGGCCAAAAGCAGCCATATATGATCCATATGTCAAAAAAGAGGAGTAGATGAGAGCTCTGAGGCTGGGGACCAAACCACGCTCAGCGCATTTTATGGCCGGCAGCTTACAAGAATTCCAACAATGGCAGTTCAGTTACTGCACAAAAGAAATACAGATGTAGGACACGGGAGCAGGGGATACATCAAAATTGCCACTAGGTAGTGCACCAGAATATCATCACACTCCTGCAGGATTACAGGAAATAAAACTAATCTGAAAACAAACAAACCCAAAACAAAACAAAAAAGCATATCACTAGTGAAAGAATAAAAGAGAAAAAGGGCAAACCCGTTCAATTTCTTCCATCTCAACATTATTTCAAATATGTTTAAAAAGAAAAATTGGAGAAACAAAGATAAGAACAACTAATAGTATGAATACACTTGTAGACAGATTATTCATACTTTATCTTCTAACTCTGCAAAATCAAATTTTACATTCCAAAAATCAATGCTTAAATACTAAAACATTCACTGACTTCATTTAAATTGACTTCTAGATTACCAGCAACACATTGCTACCCTTCTGTTTTATGCAACAATAAAAATCTATCAATAAAACAACTGATGCATAATTCACATACATTCACTGAAATTAAATTATATTACAAAATAAACTGGAGAATTGTCTATTCTTCCTCTTATGAAAAAGTTTCTAAGTAGGAAGCAGCTGGAAAATGTGCCTTAACATTACACAGTGTAGAACAAATTTGGCACTTTATTTTTGGACATAAAATATTTTATTAACAGAAAAAAAATGGCATGCCTTTTCTTCCAGGCTCCTCTAATAATGATTCAAGTTTCATTTGGAAGTGTTAAATATCCATGTAGTCCAAATGTTAATAAACTTAATGTACTTAAGAAATCAAGACAACCACTTCTGTTCCCTACACAACTGTTTAAAAATACAAATCTCTCTATCAAAAGAGAAATCTATGCTTCCAAGATAACTTTAACTTTAATTTTTGGAAGCACTCAATTATGACCATGCAAGCATCAATTCTAGCATTCACTGGTTTTTTGAACTTGGCTTTCCAACCTTCATATTCTAATGATATTTTTGCATTATTTGGAAGTTTATATTCATCTGTAAATTAGTTTTAGGCCATTTCTTCCCCCATTTTTTTAAACACATTATTTGTGGGTCCACGACTGCCTTCAGCAATGCAAAGATACCAGACAATTCACGAAGTAGATTTCTACTGATTTGTTGCAAAAGTGTTCGAGATCATACCTTCCCAGAATCAAAGTCAATTGCCTCCAAGACGCAGTTTTGTAGGAATTGTGCTTCATTAGTTCTAGTAGTATTCCTAGATAATGATCTACTTAAGTGAAAGGTGACCTTTTTTTTCTTTTTGGAGGTTTTTTGAGTAGATGCAGGGTGTGGTAAAGAATGGTCTGTTGACGTGACCAGCTGTTCTTCATTCTCTTATGTGCAAATCATTACGGCCTTATTACGACTTGCAAAGGCTGCAGAATTCAGAAAGATAGTGTTGACCTCTTCCTTATGACAGTTCAGAAATATTTCTAAATATAAAGGGGTTCTAAGCACATGGCAGATGAAATTTTCTCCTCTTAATAAAGTTTTTATGTCCACATAATATATTTCAGATCGGATTTGCACAAAAATGAATTCTATTTTAACAAACTGCAGCTTTGTCTAGCAAGTTACATTTTCTGGGAGGCTATAAAAACAGATGTTTCTGCCCAGTGTCTGGAAAGAACTGTCTCAAATTACTTGAATTAATATACTTAAAGAGATTCAAATTAAAAACTCTGTATATCCAGGGGTTATCCATAATGTCCAAAAATCATGAGCGTTAGTATGAGAACTATGTGTAAAGTTATATTTGTCTCATGAAAAAACGGAGTCTTAAAACTAGTTTCTCACAGTTTAACAAAATCCTTTTCACACAAAACACATATTTTCTTACTGCTCATAAAGAATGTTTTTAGAATAATCTTCAGAGAAGGCAGAATAAAACATGGCTAAAGATTTTATCTGCATCACCCAGCTGAATAAAACAGTAACACTTACTACAAAAACTCTTTCTTTCAATTTTATACTTCAATTTTTGTCTCAACAATAGTTAACACTATATTAGAGCTCATACCTTCGAAAAATACTACAAATAACATCTTTTAATAGGTTAAGGATGATAATTTTTGGAGGACGTAGACAATTTCTGCAAACTAATGGGTTTAATTAAACCTTTGATGAAGTTGTAATAGAACGTTATAGCCTAAGGAAAAAGAATTGCAGCATGATGTGTTCCAAGACAGAAATATAATCCATGTTTCAAAGTCTTTGTGCATAACCTGCACTCTTGGGACTGTAATGGAATGGTAATTAAGAGGAATTACCCTAAGGAAATAACATGGTGTTGGTCATTAAAGGATTCCCTTCTTCCATTCCCAGCAAAGCTAAGCAATAGAAGAGCATTTAGAGATGAATCTCTAAAGCAATACACACTGCAGTACAAACCAACAGACTATATATCCTATTAGTATAGATATTAGCAACAAAGATATCACTATTTACAACAACATACAAGCTTTTCTAAAAACTTATCGATGCTTACTAGTCAAAACTAATCAATTTCACTTTTAAAATCTCTATGGATGATATAATTTTAACTATATTGATTAAAATTTTTAAACAGTAATGCCAGGAAAAACAGTGAGTAGCTTTTGGGATTTGTTAACAAAAAGGTTTTGATGGTTTTAATTACAATTTGTATATTCATTTACAAAGAGGAAAAAAATCACCTTTCCTTTATACTGCAGTACTATTCAAAACAGAAATATCAAAAGCAAAACCTCTAAACCTAGTTCTACACTGACTTTCTACAAGCCTCTGGGTACATTTATACCTTACAATAAAGCATGCTACAGAGATCCAAAAGTCAGCACCACTCTGAATGGATAAATTCACAGTACATTGTAAAGAGGTTCAAAAGTAGAAAAACTACATTAGCATAGCACTTTACCCAATATAATAATCCCTGCTGAGAGGTGCAGTATGGCAACTAACACAAACACGCTACTTCCAGACCCAAAGCAGATCTCACATTGCCTAGTGACAGAGTATAACAGTAGCTGCTAATAAAATCTTACATGTAGATACTGTAAATTTAAACCATGCTGATATATATTCCCATTTTAATAACCTTGGTTAAATCTGGCTTGTATCAGAGATGCCCTGCTAGGACAGGCTCATGAAACAATATGAGATCAAAGCCTCTAAACTAATGGTAGGAAAAAGTATCAGGCATCAACCTCACAAGGTACTCCACTTCCACAAGCAAAGAATTTTCTGTTCTTAAGTCCTTAAAACTTATATAATTCTTTTTTCTCTGACAGTGAAAGAAAATTAGCCATTTTTCCTCTATAATCAGGAGCCCATGACATATTCCATGAACTCAGCTTTGGCTGTAAAAGCATGCCTAAGAGCCCAGATTTCATTTTCTAAGAGTCTTTTTGGTTTCACATATAAAATTTCGGCTCACAATATTAAGGTTACTAAACACAGACATGGTGTTTATAAAGAATTTGTTACTTTGATGGTAGGTATACGTGAAACAGTATATAATGTTTGTCTCCACTAAGTGATATCATATATCAATACAACCATGGTGTTCTGCGAAAAGATACACCAGTATCCTTCATTTTGTCAGCAGGTTTATAACCACGATAGCATAGTTGTCTGCTGTTTTTCTGCCGTTTGGTCAAGTTTTCTGGGCTTTTGGTTTTATAAATGCATTGTTGTCTATATACTGTCACTCAGAAGAAACACAAAGCCTAACACCTAGCACATCTTTCAGTCTGTCCGAGGAGCTTTCACACCTCTGCCAACTTCTATACAGAAGAAAGAGACGTAGTACCCATGACTGCTATGAGGACAGAATATACCCAATTATCCTCCTGCATTTGGCAGAACAGATTTTAAAAGAAATAGCATAAAGACATCACAGATGGTCTATGGACCAGCAACCTTGAAAATATTAGTTATGCACAAATACACATCAGCATCTACTTGAATCAGAAAGCTATAATCAATAGTTGTCAAAAGATCCGAGTTACTCTATTCATCCCAAACAAGAAAGCACAGATTCAGCAAAGTCACCTTCTTGCAAGATATAGTATTTTTCCTAAATGCCACAAAAACTATCCCTTTACTCAAGCTTCTTTGAATGCATGCTGCCTGCTATATTAACAAGCCTTCTAGAAGCAAGGAAAAATGACCCCATAAACTTTGAAACCCTACAAAAGCACTGCAGGCACTATTTATTTTATCCTTGCTTACCACGTACTTGCAGTCTTAAAAGTTTCATAGAATTTTAAATCTCAAATGAAACTACTGATATACCTAGTATGCCATAGTGCATTCATGTTTTATACTGTCTGTATAATTTTTCAATTACCTTGGTTGATGCTTTTTGAAAATTTCAAACAAATAATTATATTTTTCCTGAGGGAA
Source organism: Grus americana (assembly GCF_028858705.1). Classification (NCBI taxonomy): domain Eukaryota; kingdom Metazoa; phylum Chordata; class Aves; order Gruiformes; family Gruidae; genus Grus; species Grus americana. Next base: position 23,736,288 of record NC_072858.1, read on the forward strand.
AAGTATTTAAAAATGCTCCTCCCATTAAAATGGCCATAGTGCGTTATGCTGTAAGATTTAGTGCTTAAATGTGCTTCTCGCAACGATGAATTCATGGTCTTTCCCTCACTATACTCTCTGTTTTACAGAGTGGTTTAAGGATTTCCTCTAGAGTTTCATCCAGACCATCACGTTTATGATCACTGACAGAACTATTTTTCATTATTTTGACCAGACCCTGAAAAGATGCTTTTATAGTTTTTTGCCTCCACTGCACCTTATTGCTATGAAGTCCACAATTTTAATTACACATTATCATAGAATCATAGAATGGTTTGGGTTGGAAGGGACCTCAAAGATCATCTAGTTCCAACCCCCCTGCTGTGGGCAGGGACACCCTCCACTAGACCACGTTGCCCAAAGCCTCATCCAACCTGGCCTTGAACACTTCCAGGGATGGGGCATCCACAGCCTCTCTGGGCAACCTGTTCCAGTGCCTCACCACTTTAACAGTAAAGAATTTCTTTCTAACATCTAACCTAAATCAACCCTCCTTCAGCTTAAACCCATTACTCCCTGTCCTGTCACTACACTCCCTGATAAACAGTCCCTCACCATCGTTCCTGTAGGCCCCCTTCAGATACTGGTAAGCCGCAATTAGATCTCCCTGGAGCCGCCTTTTCTCCAGGCTGAACAACCCCAACTCTCTCAGCCTGAAAAAGTATTTCACCTTTCCTTTACATTCATTTCTGGAAAATTTTGGTTAGCACTGCATTTCTCCTTTTCATAGGGAGACAAGAATTACAGTTGTTTCCTATTCAACTTTTCCATTTGTGTTGGGTTTGCATGGCAAGGTTTTGGTAGCGGGGGGGCTACAGGGGTGGCTTCTGTGAGAAGCTGCTAGAAGCTCCCCCTGTGTCTGATGGACCCGCCGCTGGCCAAGGCCAAGCCAATCAGCGCCTCTGTGATAACATATTTAAGAAGAAGAAAAACACTTAGAGAGAGAGAGCTTTTGCAGCCGGAGAGAGGAGTGAGAAGATGTAAGAAACTCTGCAGACACCAAGGTCAGTGCAGATGGAGGGGGAGGAGGTGCTCCAGGCACCGGAGCAGAGATCCCCCTGCAGCCCCTGGTGAGGCAGGCTGTCCCCCTGCAGCCCATGGAGGAAGGAGGAGGGGGTGTAGAGATTCCACCTGCAGCCCGTGGAGGACCCCACACCGGAGCAGGTGGAGGCACCTGAAGGAGGCTGCGGCCCGTGGGAAGCCCACACTGGAGCAAGTTCCTGGCCGGACCGGTGGACCCATGAAGAGGGGAGCCCACGCCAGGGCAGGTTTGCTGGCAGGACTTGTGACCTCGTGGGGGACCCCATGCTGGAGCAGTTTGCTCCTGAAGGTCTGCACCCCGTGAGAGGGACTCCATGCTGGAGCAGGGGTGTGATGAGAGGAGTCCTCCCCCTGAGGATGAAGAAGTGGCAGAAACACGGTGAGATGAACTGACCATAACCCCCACTCCCCATTCCCCTGTGCCGCTGAGGGGGGGAAGGTTGAAGCTGGGAGTGAAGTTGAGCCCGGGAAGATGGGAGGGGTGGGGGGAAGTGTTTTAAGAGTTGATTGTATTTTCTCATTCCTCTACTCTGTTTTGCCTAGTAATAAATTAGATGAATTTCCTCTCTAAGTTCAGTCTGTTTTGCTTGTGACGATAATTAGTGAGTGATCTCTCCCTGTCCTTATCTCGACCTACAAGCATTTCGTTATGCCTTTTCTCCCCTGTTTATTGAATGAGGGGAGTGAGAGAGCGGCTCTGGTGGGCACCCCCAGCCAGGCTCAACCCACCACACCATTAAATACCATTCATGACATAAACAGTATCTAACTCTAGCCCGTACTCAGCTACCCCTTTTCCAACTCGCAGATTTCTCATCTTTGTTGCTCCACCTTGCATGAAAGCCACTCTGTGCCTCTGAGCATATCTTTAGATAAAGAAGAAAATCAGGAAGGGGGATCAAAATTACATGCTGCTGTTCAAGATGCACATATAACACAAAATGCATATATAATGGTGTGATGATACATTCTCTTTTTTTCTAAACTGATCTTTTCATAATCCCTAAATTCCTATCAGCCTGTTTGACTGCCACTGCACTAAAATTTTCAGAATATTATCTATAGAGGGTGGTGAACTCAGAAAAGAAACATTAGGGTCTATACATTTAAGAATTGTTCTTTCCCTTGTAGAGTCTACTCTGCCTTTATCAAACAGCGTCTCCTGCAACTTCTTTGCCCAAGCACTCAGTCTAACAAGAGCTTTCTGAAACATCTCTGGAAGTTTACTATCCCGAAATAGTGTTACTATTTGCCATTCACTCTGTTTTCTAAATAACTTATGAGTATGTTTAAAAGCACAGATGACAGATGTCCATCTCCCTCAACTAGGGAATTTTATTACCTATTAACATCCTTTCTTTCCTAACTAATTTGGATTCAAAAGAGGGTATTTCCTCCTTTGCTTACTTTAAAGGCTCCGATGAAGGAACCTGACGAATAGTTTTGCCTGGATCAACCAGCCCACTGGGTCCTCCAAAATATTCTAACAATTTCTCTTGATTTCCATCTATGAAAACTGTACCAACTCCTCTTTAATGCTATATTTACCCAGGGACATAGTTAGTCCACTCTTTCTTACAAGTGCTACAAGTTTGCTTAAATTGAACTTGATGATCTACAGCTCTCCAGTTTACTCTAGAGCTTTTAAAAAAATGCTGCGGTGATCCATTTCTCAGACTCAGAAGATGAGTTATATGGCTATGGAAAATAAACTCGCAATTTTGCACCCAAAACCCCCAAACAAGTCCTTTAGATCCAGTAGACAAATATCTTCTGGTCCTGGAATATTTTTTTTTGAAAATTTATTTTGTTGATATGTTCTGAAACCACTTACATTTCAATGAGACAATTCTTTGGTCCCATTCAGCAATAAGAATTGACTCATGTGAAAGAGTCCTTAGTTGCTTATGCAATAAACACACATGTAAGTAGTTGCTGGATTTTTCTCCTCTAGCCTTACCTTCCCAAGCCTCAACTGCCAATTGGCCCTAGTGAAATTAAGGTAGGCTTCCAATTTTGGGTGGGGGCTTGGGGGTTTTGTTGTTATTATTTTTAAGATTCATATGCTCTAACCATCCCCTCTCTCAAAGAAAAAAAAAAAGTATAAGGCCAGTTAAACACTAACTTATCATAATTCAGTTCCATTCCATTCCATTGTCTCTCCTGAAACAAAACTGTGATTTTTTTTTTTGTTAATTTAATTTTATGTATGACCTTTTAATAGTCTGTTTACTCTGCTGCTTTTCTGGATCATTTTAGAATAATTTCTGACCAGCAGCATAAAGGCATTCTAAGTGCCTTATAATTTTTTAAAACAACCTTCATGCTGCCTGTAAGCATTTATCCTCTTACCTGGTTTTTGGGTTTTTTTAACCGGACTCTGAATTTTAAAGTTAAATACTGCAATGGTTTCTTTTTCTCCTACATGGAAATCATCGTTAAAAAGTAGCTATTAGTGTCTCAATTTAGGACCCTGCTCAAGGCTATGAGTTACTTCTCTTTGGGATTCTCTGAAGAGTTGTTTCAATGAGCTACCATTTAATATCCAAAATGACCTGCTTGCCCATCAGACAGACTGTATCATGACTTTTATCCAAAACAAAGGAATACTGAAGCCTCCCATTTCCACAAGGACATCATCTCCAAATTTAGCAAAAAATACCGGCTAGCTCAGCACAAGGTCCTGTGGATTGCTTCCCAAAGCCTAGTAAACCCATAGTGGGCAAAGTGCAATGCCAGGGAAGAGAGAGTACTTACAAGTACAACTTTGTGGTGTAGCTACTCACAGGTGGGCCAGAGAAGCCCCGGTGCTTTTCCCTCAAAGGAAAGCCAATGAAGGCTCATCCTGGCCATGCTCAGGACCACTGTATCAAACTGTCTGAGCTTACAAGCACTTATTTCTCCCCATCAGTGAAAAACACTACTGCAAGGTACTGAAACAGTTCTTTCAGTAGAAAAGACACAATACAATGACAGATTTAAAGTATGAAAGTCACACACACTGAAAGGTCAAGTGTGCTGACTGGAATCAGTCAACTATCATACAATAAAAAAAAGACAAAAAAAAAAGAGGCAGACCCAAATGAACCCAATACAGTACTTAAATATCGATGGCAGCGTAAGGAAAAAAGATCTTTTTTTCCCCTGTGATTTTGACAGAACGTATTAGAGGAAAATGCTATCTTTCACAAGACAGTAAAACACTAAGTATCATTCTTCAAAGACAAAGAGTGTACCTTAGAAAACAGTGAATCAAGATGACAGGTACATTTTCTTATCTCTATTTAAAAAAGCAGTAACAAAAGCCTTGCCACAAGACACCTTTTGGGACCCAAATGCCAAAAACTGACTTTAGACATTTCAATTCTGCACCTAACCATTAATTTATAGGAAACTCTGAAAGTACAAATTACTTAGACAATTTAACTAAGCCATGAAGAGAGAAAATTTGAGCTTTTTATATACTTTAAAAGCAGCTAATGATCTTTGATGATACAATTCATACCTGGGAAAGCATGCCAGACCAATACAGCTAGACTGTATAGACTCCATATTTAAAGCCATTATTATGCTAATTATGATATGTCTAACGTGACCATTACACCCAACAACCTTTCACATATTTTTCTACAAATACACACTTCCCAGTAATTGCTAAATATACAGGTCAAAATATAAAGGGGGGGCACATCCTAATTATTATCCTACCTTATTAGAAAAGATTAGTTACTGATGATACAATAATTTAACCATTTTTTTTCTTGAGTGAGCATCTCTTGCCCATTTCTACCAACACATATTATTAGCGATAAACAATTTAATTTCTCATGGCCTCTGAAACTTGATGTTTTCTGTTATTTCTTCCCCTCTTTAAATAATACAGAGAGAGAAAATAAAGCTAAAATAAAAGCAAGATATTTAATAATGCAAATACCAGCAAGCATTAAGCCCTGAATTCACATTTCCTCCCAAAAAGACCTAGTATATGGAGAGCATGAAAGCTGAAATACGGACCAATACACAGATACACCAGAAAATATTACTACATTTTTCGCTGTGATTGTTCTCAAGGACCTAAGACATTGTAAATGAAATGTCTCAGCAAGGAGAAACACAAAGCCAGGTGCCCCAAGGATGTTTTTTCTTGGGAACAAAGCTGGCACACAAAACAAGTAACATTTTCAGAACACTTTTACACCTTTTTTCCCCCTCTTATAGTGGATCACATTAAAGAAAATAAACACAAAATATTATTACCTTAAAAAGATTCCCCAAACCTTATTCCAGTAAATGAAATCACTAATAATTATCAATAAATAAATTGATACAAGTTTCTATGAAAAAAGAGGCGATTTCTACATAAGCATTACAGAAGCTGAATGTATAAGTCATGATATAACCATTTGAACTGTTGTCTTCAGATTCACCAGCATGCCTGGTCCACACATTTCCAGTATAAAAAAATTAACAGTTTTAGGTCCCCTGGTATGCAGTGCTGTCTTGACAAAAGCAGAGTATTGCCACATCTGTAATCTATTCATCATACAATAGGTAAGAGCATGGTGAACGTTTCTTGGTATGCCAGAGGCAACGCATCTGTTTGTGAACAGGGACATGACATAGTTGTCACATTTTAACATTGTTTCAACAAATGTGTTTAAGTTGCACAGATACTCCCACTTAGCAGTGACATAACCTGCAATCTTGCACCTCTGGGGTCACTGGCTAAAAAAAATATTTCCAACTGCACTGCACCTAATGGGGGGGGGCGGGCGGGCGAGTGGGGGGCAGGGAACCAAACCACCCTGTCCTTCATATCAAGAACACATATAGCTTGGCACAGCTCTCCAGGCTTTCTCCAGAAGCCAGTGATTCAGCATGATAGGTACAGACAGGACAGGTCAACAGGAGTAGAAAAATACTGCTATACGAACGTTTAACTAGTTGTAATTATATCAAATAAAGCTATCAAAGCCTGATTACCTTTACAATAGTTGTATATCCTACACACCCAGGTTCAAAAAAATACTGTAACCCCAGGCTGTAATCCTGTTAGAAGGAAGCAAGTCTTAACTATGATTTTAAATGACCAAATACATAGGTCACATTTAACAAGCTGAATTATTAAGTGATTAGAAATCAGCAGGTTTTCCAGTGCACTCTAAAGTATCTAATCGCTTACCATTAGTTTTCCTGCACTGTTTGAAGAACCTAATTTGTTACAACAAATTGCGGTAAAGGTACAAAAATTCAGCAAGTCTAAACACTACATGTTAAACTAGCACTAATGAGTACAAGTTTCCAATAGACTAGTTTTAACATTTTCTGCTTTTACTCTTGCAATTTGTTCAAACAAATCAACAGGTTAAGCAATCCAAAATGAGTAACAACTTACTGTGAGTAAAGCTTTCCAGCTTACTGGAAAACATGCTGATTTCCAAAACATACTATGGGAGTCCAAGGCTTTAATTAAGACCTGCTGAATACGAAGACATCCTTTTCATTTCTCAAGACCCCCTATTATATAAGAAGTTAAATGAACAGATCTCTGCCCCTTTCAAATCAGTCAGACATTGTGTTCTTAGGAACATCAATCGTAAAAGCAGACTGCTTTGTATACAGCCATTAATTCCAATAGCCCAGGTCTGCTACCACAGATGTCCACGCTGCCACAGTCAAATGTAGCTCAATATCAAAACCTCTGAGATCAAAATAAAATTATCTGTAATTTGAGTAAACAAAACCTAGAAATTCTCTGAAGCGTTACCTATGTTATCCTCTTAACTGACAATTTAGATCTAACAAATATGTTTTAGGATACTTTAATTGCAAAGGATTATTCTCCCCACAAATGCTAAAATGACACACCTGATGTGCTCTAGAGCAAGGATCTTAATATTTTACAGCATTTTGATTGCTAGACTTTTACACAGATGTATCTACTTTAAAACGTTTTACTTTTTTCTTCTGAAGAGTATAACGTTCGACTTTTAAAGGCTTCCCATGAGACTGTGCTACCAAGAAAGGCCACAAAGAAATAGATCAAGGTGAATTTTTTCCATCAGAACTGGGAACCTGAGACCAGCAGCCAATAGAAAGGGCGGTAGCACCTTCCCACTCCCTCTTCCTCGACGCTGTCAGTTTCTGCAATTACAAGGATCTCCTCTGCGCAGAGAGAGGAAAAAACCCCGCAGAGAACGAGGCGCGAAGGGGCCAGACCCCAGGTGGGGAAGCCGGTGGCCCCCGGCCAGCAGAGCACACGCACACTCCTGCCAACAGCGCCCAAGCAAGCGCATCTGGGCGGGATGCGCCAGGGCCGCAGGCCTCGGGCACTGCTTCCACCCTCAGCCCCACCGGCAGCGCCAGGCGACGGCCTGCCCCGGCGCCCACCGCGGGCAGGGCCGGCTCCGCTGCCTTCCCGGGCAGCGTCAGCGCCCAGCTCGGCCTTGCCTGCCTACAAACCGAGCCGACCCCAGGTTATTCCCACGCCCGTGAGGGGGACCCCACGCCTCCGCACGGAGCCGGGCAGCCCTCCCGCGGACACGCCGCTCCCAGCCCCACCTGTGGGCAGCCCGGCACGAGTCACACGCCCACGCGGCGAGCACACCGCTCCCCACGCGCGGGCGGGCCGCCCCCCCCCCCCCCCCCCCCCGAGCCCAGGCGCCCCCGGACAGCCAGACGGCCTCCGCCCCGCCGGGGGTCGCGGCCGCCGCCATAGGCAACCATGTTCCCCGCACCTCCGCCGGGACCGGGCCGCGCCAGGCCGCGGGTCAGGGGAACGCTCACCCTTGACGGCGCGCTCGCTGGTGGCGTGGGGCGGCAGCAGCAGCACCTTGCTCCCCTCCTTGGCGGACATCGCTGGGCGCTGCCGGGCTCCGGCGGCGGCTGCTGGGCGCGGCGGCGCCTTCGTCCGCCTCCTCCGCCGGCGGGCTGGCGGGGAGCGGGGCGCACGGCGGCCGGCGGCGAGGCGGGGTGGGGGCGGCTAGAGGCCCCGGGCGGCGGCGGCCCAGCGGAACATGGCGGCAGGCGCGGCTCCCAGCTCCTCGCGCAGCGAAGGGACAGTCCGCCTCGGGCCCGGCATGCACCGCGCCGCCACCCCACGAGGGGACTACGGGAGCGTGGCGAAACTCCTGGCTCCGCCGCGCCGGCAGCGCGGCCGTTAGGGAGCGTGGCGAAACTCTGCTCTCCCCGGGGCGGCGCCTCCGCCGCGGGGCGCGGGCAGGGGCGGAGGCTGCAGCCCCGCGCCTCCGGGCTCTCCCACCCCCGGCCGGGGAAGGCGGGTGAGGAGCAGGGAGCGCCCCGCCGCGGCGCGACCCCGCCCGCGGGGACGGGCGGGCGTCAGGCCGAGCCTGGGGGCGGCAACGGGGCTGCGCGGCGGGGGAGAGAGAGGCGGCGCGGCGGGCGGCCCGGCCCCCAGCGGCCCCTCAGCGGGCGAGGGCTAGCGGCCACCATGGAGAGCTCCGCAGGGCCGCCCCCCGAGCCAGGACAGGGCAAAGCCACGCCAGCGGCAGCACGGCTGGGGGGAGCCATTTTGTCAGGCGGCGAAGCCCGAGGGCGCCGAGGGGCTGCCTTCCCCGGGCGGGCTGAACGGGGGGGTCCAGTCCTCCCTAGGCACCCCTCCAAAGCGAAGGTCGCGTCCGTTCCCTCACCAGGGTGCCCCTCGCCTACAGCACCACTGGACGACCCCCCACAGCCTCACCTCTCTGCAGTGTTAAGGTACCAGGCCAGCCTAGGGCAGGAGAGGGAAGAAGCTCCCTCCAAAGAAAAACCTTGGCATAGCTTACCACAAGCTCCTAGCACCAGCTAATTGAGGCAAAGTTCTCTGCTCCACCCTTGGAGCTGAACAGTGGACAGAGGAGGCAGCATGAGCTGTCCCCTCCCAGGCCCTGATGCCCCTCAAAGCGGCGTGGGGAGAGAAGAGGGCAGAGGCACTGCACCACAGGACTGATCTTTGCTAATCTAAAGCAAATCGGGTCATTCTTCATGACTGTTCCATATTACATTGTTTACTGATGAAAAAAAATCCAAAGTAGTTCTTTGTCTCCTGCTGTTAATTTCATCCTCTCTCCTCCAATTTAGCATATCCTCAGTTGCACCAGTGCAGGTTGGCATAGAACAGGACTGTTGTTGAGATCACAGAAATTAGCTGGGTTTAAAAACAAAAACAAAAACCACCCCAAAAAAACCCCCAAACCAAAAATCTCTGAATTTGGCATCACTTACATTTCTGCCAAACCCAGTCAGTTCTAGCAAACATCTAAATATATACATATAACCATATTTAATCAAATGCAGTATATCTAAAGGGTTGCTGCTTTGCATGTCAGCTAATAATACAGCTCTTAATGCATTACTAGTACTGAACTGTGCAAACTATTACACAGTAAATCAGGAATTTAAGAAAGAAAGGGGTAATAGTTTCCAGCAAGGTCTTGATTCTTGCCACATTCAGGTCCCAGGGAAAAGGATGACATCTGAGGTGAGCACCTGCCATCCTGAGCATGAAAAGCTGATTCAAGCAAAAATACATTAAAATCGATGGGTTACACAGGAGTTTGGTTTGACCTTGCTTTTTTTATTATGTGGCCAAGACAGTGCAAGCAAGAAACTTCGAATGAAATACCACTGTAAAGACATTCAAGGAAGCAACTGAAAGTTTTAAGGGAATCAGAATTATAAACCCTTGGGTTATTTATTGACTCCAAGTTTTGGAAAAACAGAATTCTACTAATTCCACATCCACAAGTAAAATGTGTGTGTGCACATAAAAAGAGAGCTGGAACACATTAGAGTATCATGGTAGAAAACCTGATGACTATTCTGGATTTATTGTTAAGCTTTCCAGTAGCAAGAATTACTACTTTATACCACATGTTCTGCAAATGCCTGTCATTGTACAACCAATTTAAAGCACCTGTTTCTAAACAGAACAAAAGCTCCTTTGCTTCAATAGCATGCACATGTATCCACTCAGAATATGGAGTGACAGCATGGGATGGGAAGGGCAATAAGTAAGTGTTGCTCCTATTGACTTAGCATTGCTTAAAGTAGATCTGCTGGAACAAGGAGCAGGGGGAATGAATTCAGTCTCTTATTTAGAATCAAGAGAAACTCGGTAAATAAATGCAGCTTGAGTGTTTGACAGCGTGAAACAGCAGAAAGATTCTCCTGTTATAAAGAAATTAATTTGTCCATACATTTCCAAACACACAGGGAGCCCGAGACCTTGCTGAGTGTTGTCAGGAATCACCTCCTCATCTCACCTGAAGTGCAGTTGCAAGAAAGATGCCACTTACTTCTCTCAGTTGCTCACTTCTCCCATGAGCCCACAGCCATCATGCGTCTTGTCTCCTGGTGTATGAGGTAAAAGGGGCTGATGCAGTCAGAACTTTGGTTGAGGAAAAAGCATAGCATAATTTTATTTTGTTATGATGCTGTGCCAGGAGGAGACATTATCAGCTTCTCGGCAGCATACCTAGTGCCCTGCTGGAACACTGCCAGTCATATCCAGGCACCACCTGAAGAAAAGGCTCATGCAGATGAAATCTTGCTGGGTTCCACCCCCCACACACACACCCTGCCCCAATACCTTAGGTTGATGTGATAAATGGTGTTATGTCTCCCTACAAACCACACCTCCTTACAACATTAAAAATAATAATTTGAATGACTTTTTTTAAAAAAAATACAGCAACAGCTAGAAAGAGAAGTTAGCTAGCACAGTTACCTTGGGGCTTTATTGTTGTTATATATATAAAATTTATATATTTTTCTAAACATATTCCATCTTGCCTCATGAAAATACAGGGTGTGTGCCTTAGTCATTAGGACAATACCAAACCCTACATTAGTGAGAGAACTACAGAACTCTAAGCCCTTTAGCTTGTCATTTAAGGTTTTTCATGTAGTATTGTCTCTAAGCCTGCTACAGACCCTGGAAAGGGCATTCACATTGCCCCAACTCACCTCATGGTGAAAGCAAAACTCATTGATTTCTTGTGTTCAAGATATCAGACAACTTCCACTAGCACCACTAGTAGCGTTGTGATTGTAGGAACACAATTACAAAGAGAAACATGGTCTTGCAGGTAGAAGTTAGTGTGCCTTTATTATCCTGACAGTTTCCCAAAAATCTCCCACAAATGCCAGATTACTGAAAGTATTTCTGAAAAGCAGAGTCACATTTTAGTTCCTGTTCAGCTTTGCCACCAAGTGGCCATTCCACTCCACAGACTTTAATACATAATTAAAAAGAAAAAAAAAGGCAAAAAAAAAAAAGTCTGATTCCTATTCTCACTGGATATTCCAAACCATTAGCCAGCACTTGGCTGCCTTCTGAACAACTGCTTTTGTAACTGAGAAACAATCCAGGAAGAGAAGCATATGGAATAACCACGCCAATCCATCTTCTGTACCCTGGGGAATGGAGCCATTTGGGATGCAAATGATCCCTGTCTTCCTCCTGCCCCATCTCAAACCTGTACACACTGAAGCTGTGTGCAAAACCAAAAAGGTGTTATGTTAAAACCTAGACTTTTCTGATGCCGCCTCTGACCGAGTACTGCAAGGTATAGTAGCAACTATATTTTACTAGATCACCACCTCAGACAATAAGTGCCATTTATTGAAGTTCAGACAGAAGTTAGACATAAAAATGACTACATGAAATTCTGTAACCATCTCATGCAGGAGGTCAGATGATCAGATGAGTCCCTTCTGAATGTAACAGCGACATATCTTTAAAACTGGCACAACACAATGTCCCAGAATCATCCAATTACCCAACAAGGACTTTTTGAAAACTCTAAGAAGGAAATTGAATCACAGGAGAGAGAGATATATTCCAGATCCCAGGAGAAAGATGCATAGAGCAAATCGTGCAGAGATAAACCAGGTCTGAGAGGGGAAGATGTGCTATAAGCAGGAGAATAAGATGAGGAAGACAAAACTTTTAAGAGGTTGTTCCATTTCATTGACTCTCACTAGTGACTGCTTGAAATTGTCCTTTCTGAATTGCCAGAAACAGTATTGCGGCTGGTGTAAACCGTGAGACTGCGTCAGAACAAGCCACATTTTATTTTAAATAAATTTTGACATATTGCTGTGCTGAGTTTCAATATGAATACTTGAAAGCTTTCTTTTAAGAGGACAAAAGATTTTCCTGCTCTCCCAAGCCAGTTTATGGCAAACCTTATTATCCATTACACAAGGGCATCATTCAGAAAGGTCAAAAGCATGGTCTTAAGCCATTTTCTCAGGCACCACAAAATCATTATCACTGCAATATTCTAGTCACTGATGTCAGCAAGTACTGAGAAGCTGCACTGACTTAAAAAGAAAAAAAAACACAAAAACTCCCCAAAACAACAAACCACAAAACCAAATTATCAAATTATTTTTGCTGGTATAAATTACAAGCTACTTGACTATTACAGTTCTATCCTGTTACACTTCCTTTCTGCACACATTTCCTTCATTACCTGGTAACCTCTAGGCACAGGCTGTGGGAAGTACAGACTACATTTAAAAAGCTAGTCAAGGCCACAGTCATTCCTTGCATCATATCACAACTATAAAAACACAGGCTAAGGCAACCCAGCCTGTGCCACTTAGCCTGACTCTAGAATTTTAGGTGATTTTTTTTCACACCAAAACCTACCAGCCACATCTCCAATTTAAATCTCACACCTGCAGAGTGATGGTACCTCAAACTCTTCCTTAGGTTCCTCAAAATATCACTCACTTGCTCTGCTTAAAGCATTCCTTCCCCCACCCTTATTATCTAGTTCAAACTTTTCCTTCCTTAGCCTTAAGCGATTGCTCTTTCTCCTACCATCTGAGACCAAGCAATTCCCTCTCTTCATTTATCTTACTACCTTGATGATATTAATAGACTATGATCCTGTCACCTCTACTCTAAAAATTGAGTTCACTCTGCTTTTTGCTGCCCTCCTTTGTGTTCTCTCTAGTTTTCTTAGAGCCTCCACAAGCAGGAGACTTAACTGACAAAGTATTCAAGGTAAGCAGGTCTACGTATAGGACCTTATTAAAAACCAACAATCTTGTTGCTCTATAACAGGAACCATGATGTAAACCAGTGTGAATTTTAAATTTTATTTTTTTTCCCCCCCTTAACTTCAATGAAGCATGTTGATCCATGAACACAGTGTCCTACAGATCAGAGAAATCTTGTTAAGCAATTTTAAGGGCAGGGGGGGAGAACAAACCCACAAAAGCCAGAGAAATGATGACCGAGTACATGCACTCTTTTCTCACAAACACCTCTGGCCATCATTACTGGATGACAGAAGTGCAACTATGCCTCCAGCCGACCCTTCTGTATTCTTTTACCAAGCTACTGAGACCAAACACCATCAAGTATTACTAAGAATTAACTGTTCCATTGGGACTGGATAGCTTAAGAAAGGGTTGAACAAAAAAATGACCCCCATAACTGGGCAAACCTGAGGTCATGACTAATAGCTGAATGCAGAAAAGGATATCCCAAAATAATCCCACATAAAGATTTAAAAGCTTTTCTACATATTTTGTCCCGGTAACTTTATATGCAACTAAAAAATTATCAAAACAAACACTGGACAGATGTGGGCTTTTACCCCCCCGTAAACTATGAAAAAATATTATAAGTTTATTTTCTGGTCTGTACCGTTTCAGCTCTTCATATCAGTTACATCCTTGTGTTCAAATCAGTAGTTTATTGTGAAAAATCAGTTGAGACACACACCTTTCCCTCTTCAGATAAGTAAGGTGTCATAAACACCTGACTTACCTCCTATAGTAAATAGCTTCTTTTAAGTCTCTAAGTCCACCAAAATTAGTCAACAGCGCTGAAATGGTTAACATCAACTGAGGTTCTTTTTCATCTAACGGAACTACCAAAGCTAATAGAAAAATTATTTATGCAGTATTTCACCCAATTAGGAACAATTAGTACATAGGGTCATGAACAATCAGTTATTTCTTCTTAAATGTATTTAAAAATACATACCTGATTTCTAAAAACTTGTAGTTGACTTAAGGTATAATGTTAACTTGCATTTGATTAACATTTTATATGTAAAAAAAGGTCAGTTTGAACCTTTACAAAAGCTGAAGCTTAGTATGCTGTGTTGGAACTACAGGAATTTGAAAGCAAATTATTTTCAAGTAATAAAACATGTAGCTCCATAGGAAACAGAATGCAGAGATTTTTCAAATAGCATGTAAGCTATGATCGTACGTTACACAATTATATATGTATCTATGTATCTCACAACCAACGCCTTATCAGATAAGAGAGGCAGAAATATGCACTCATTAGTTAAATTAGCCTTAGCATTCCAGCCAAGTAAGTCAAGGTTAGTAAGTTCAGATTTATAAATCAAAGCAAGTTATTTGTGTTCCACTACTGTTTACTCTTCACATCGATGTTGCATGCTAACATGCTCATGCTTTAATGTGGTTTAAGCTACTTAAAACAATCTTGAATAGTTTTTGTTTTTGTTTTTTTTGTAATTAGCAAGAGTTCTGTGCTTGCAACTTCCTCAATTGGTAGTCATGTAACAATTAGCTGGCGTAAATTTTGAGTAAAAAAACCCTGGAATGACAGATAACCCTAGACTGCCATCAAAATCACTTTGCCTGAGTAGTAAAAAAGTTTAGCTAAAATTTAACAATATAAAATAATTCTTAGATTTATTACTAAAGTGCAGCTTCGTTGTACTCACTTTTCTCATGTATTCATATTTTAAATTATTTTGATTAGTGATATATACACACAAAGCTTCTCAAGCCTAAGATTCACTGGTGAATCATCTGGGACTGGGCCACCCCAAACTCAAGTAACCCTCCTTCAATAAACCTAATGTAAGTTTGTTTATAAATACACACTTGATCTTCTTATTCATGAGTATATTCAGTGCTTACTCACTCAAGAATGAATACTAAAACAAATCTATTGATGCCAATAAGGAAGTTTAGGTTTCTTCAGCTGAACTCATCCATTTGCACCTGCTTCCGCAAATACGCTAGCAAACATTTTCAGTGTTCTGAAGTGACAGTATAGCTGGTCTTAGTATTTTTCCATTAATCAAACAGCAAATTTAAAAACATTTCCAAGAGGTTTTTTTTGTTTTAAAGGATTAAAAAAATCCTTCAATGAACTAGAAGAATGATGCAGACAGAAAATAATTCCAGCGGTAGTGCAAGAGGATAAAAAAATAATTAACATGCTTTATAAAAACATTTTCTTAAGCTTTAAAGGAAACTCCATCAGTGATGGTTAGTAATGGTGGAATAATTGGCATAAAAGGAGCATTACAGATACCTCACTAGGTTTGAAAAGGTCCTGTACTATGCAGTGATAAAAATGCAAGAGGCAGCAAGCACAGATGGATGAAAGTCTCATACATTTGCTTTTTGCCACCCATCGTGCTAAATAGGAGGCAGCACAGAGGTAGGAGACTCCAGAACACATCTAACTTAAGTGAGGTATTTGTAACACCCAAGCACATTTTTATCTTTGCCCCAGCTGGCATAAACACTAACTTAACCTACACTGTTTGCCCAATGTCTATTTATACACATAGCAGTGGTATGTGTTTCTGCAGAAAGTTTCATTTACCATTGTATGAACATAATTAAAGACTCCTATAAAGAACATTGCCTACTCTCTGCACAGGAATCTATCCATTAAAAGAAAAAGAACATTCAGACAGACCAATTACTGTGTGTTCTTTGAGTGAAGAGATGTAACACACATTTTCTTTCAATTTGGCTGCTTCACCTATCCGTCTGTTCCCTTCTATTCCAATCCACCCTCTCCCTCTCGTCTTTTGCTTTCCTCCTCTTCCTCCCCACACCCCTACCCTGACCCTCTCCCCAAATGACATTAGACACAAGACCTACACAACTGCCAGTTATCTGGAACCCTGCCTACACTTTATACATCCTACCCCAACCACCACTGGTAAGCCAATTTCAGCAGTGTTAGCAATCATAGAAAACATCAGTAAGACAGGTCCTTCCCTCTCCCAAATTCCCCACATTGTAACGTGGGTGCAGCAGCCTGTTTTGGAAGGACCAGGCACTTACCTTGCACTTCTCCGAAGCAGAGTGCGTTCCGGTTAACTCGCTAGTGCTGGACGCTCCAGCACATGCGCCATTTGAACAAATCTGCTGCTCAGTAGGTCTGAGTACAATTTCTATAAACAGCGTCCACAAACTCTGTTGCCTTCAAGAGAAGGAACTGTGCTAGGTAGTTCTGTTTCCATATACAGAAGGATTCTATTTACAGAAATTCACAACTGCTAGAACACCGAGTTACTCTTCATTTTAGTATTGCTTTTTTGCAAAAAAACCCTATGCAGTCGAGTCTAAACACATACTACAAACACAATGGGAGAGCATACAAACATAGGGAATAAGAAATTTGTGTTGAGGAGAACTGAAATTATTTTAAAACATAAATTTGAGTGTGTGTTTCACTTCACTTAATTCTATCCATTAACCTACTCTGCAGCTAGAGACAGATAAATTTTACTAAGAAAGCCCTGGTTATGTTGTATTAAAGCTTACAAACTTTATAAACTCTAAGATGAAAGACTGTTCCAAAATAGCTGCTGAATTCCTTGTGGAAGCTCCCTCCTCATCCTTCTTATAGGCAACAGTGAACTTTAATGAGCTATTAAACTAACACATAATTAATTTTTCTAGGGTTTAAATAGCCAATAAATATCAAAGAGACTTACAAGTTAGCAGTCAGCCAAATGAATTACAAGGTAGAGATTAACTTACCTCACTAAGACTTGCAGGCACAAGCTACAGATGAAGTAAAGGTATTTTTCCAGCTCCACGTTTTCTCCCATGTTCAATATATTGCTGAATCTACTTCTGTTTGTTCCTGTTCCAATATACTAACATACTAGCTGGTATGGAGCTGTTTCAGAGGTTATGCCCCAACTTTCCCTTTTCAGGCCTCTGAGTTAATTTCATAGTAAGTAATTGATATACACAGGAGATCTACAAATCAGTTTTGAAACCTGGTAGATAAAACTATGATGATGGGATAAAAACAACAGTCATAAAGAACAACCGGATACCACCAATGATTAAAATGAGTTGCATCAACTCGGGATTATTCTGCAGAGCTTTACAGAAGTGTACTTCCCCCTTCCCAGTAGCTAGGGATTAAAATAAATAAATAAATAAATCTAAGCATGTACATTTTTTGTATTTGCAAATGTTTCATACTCCATATTAATTCTTGAAGACGTGACTTTGTACTTTATTTTGGCAGATTATTTTTTCAGATAATTGAGTTCAAGACTACTTAAGCCTCACTCTGCAACCTGAATTTTTTAGAGCTGTAGTCAAGCAAAGTGTCAAACACTTATCCATGTTCTCATTTGCATCCTGGGGATACTGTAACTTCTCCAACTGCTGAAGGTAACAAAAAGCTAAAAACAAACAGGAGCTGCTTCTGCCCAGAGTCCCTTTACTGAAATAGTATCCTTCTACCAATGAGAGAACTGCAACAGCAATGTTTCTGTCCAAATATCCACCTCTGCATTGCAATCACTTCCTAAAATCATAATTTCTATGGCTAGAAACTTAGCTGTTGCCTATGGTGTGTCCACGTGCAGCGAAAGAGAAACAACTCCGTATCTGTTGGGAAACCTTAATCAAATAGTTGTTTCAGTAAACTAGTACTCCATCGGTTTATATTCAGAAAATTAGTACTGTTGAAAGTTCCATGTTATTAAATTGACAAAACCATTACATGAAAAAGTCCATTTTTTGGAATGGAGGGATGAAAGAAGAGAGTGCTTTGTCCTGTTAACCACAACTAGCGGGGCAGTTAAGTACAAAGCAGTGTGCAACATAATCCCAAACATAAAACACAATTTAGCATAATGTCATTACATGAGATTGTAACAATAACAGACATAACAGCAATTTAGAAACAAGAAACTGAGAAGTGACATTTATTAAAATGAACGAGACTCGAATCTCAGACTAAACAGCAAAAGCTGATGCACTGAGGTGCAAAACATGAAGTGAAAATGAAGAGCCTCACCTAGAGCCACGGCAAGAGCAGATTCCCAAGGAGTACCATGCACTAGAGGGCAGCCTGGACCTTCCACTGGCTGGGCGAGAACCACAGCAGCTCCACTCCCACGCTCAGGACAAGCGGGTAACAGCACCCTCCTGCACACTTCTGCACAACTTCTAACCACACACCGGAAAGTGTTCGCAAGAGCAGGAGTGCAAGTGATTCTTCTCACTACACCAATCATTTGTAATGACTCTTCTGTGTAAGAATCCTACCTGCATACACTGCCATCTTGCACAGATTCCGTAGTTTCCCCTCCAACAAAGAAGTCATGAAATACTTTTCAAAGGACACTTAACTACTGTCTATTATGAGGGGAAAGTTAAGCACAGAGTTGTGACGAAAAACATCAAACCCAGGGACAAAATTACACATGACCTCCAATCTAACTAAACATTACATAAACTTTGTCAATGATCTAGAATAAACAATTTACTCTTGTTTGTTAGTGTATAAGAAAATAAATCAGCAGTTTCAGGCCAATAGACGAGTAAAGCCAAAGAGCAAAAAAAGCTCATACACAGACAGGTAAATAGAACTATTTTCATAGATTTATTTGGAAAATACTTACAAAAGCAAGTATGTTTGACACTAAAATAGTTAAACTTACTCTGTGTTTACATTGGTGTAATTAAGCGTGCAGCATTAACAGTCTTTTCTGTTTGAAGCATTGTTAGTTTGCCTTAAGGAAGTGGGGAAAATTCTGGTTTACTGATGAACAAGGTCTCCCTGCCACTTCCTCAGCAGCAACTACAACTGCGATCTCTGCCCGAGATCTCAACACACTGAAACCTGGGTGTGCTTTACTAACTGCCAGCCTGCCAAGTACAGATTTACTGGAACCTGGAAGGCGGGTCAGGTTTTTTCCCCTAGGAAGAAATGAGGGAGAAGGAGAGGAAAACAAAAGGACTGGGTTTTTTACGTGAAGAATTTACCAAAGCTACATTTCATGAGAGAGTCCTTAAAAATGTCCTTTTGTTAGTGTCCATCTTCCTTCAAAACATGCACATACTTCTGAACTTACCCGTAAACCAATGCCCCTGAAGCTTACCATTCCTATAGCACTTTTTTGCTAGGAGAGGCCAGGACTAGAATAGCTAAGATTCCCCATCCAGACAGCAGTTCAGTAGTGTCAGAAATGAAATACAGTGCAATTAGTTTCCATATACTGTATAGCTACATTTTAAGACAAAACTGGCACAGACACTGATTGAAAGAGTTTGCTGTCTCCATGTAATCCATGCTCTGGCAACAGCTATAGACTGTTCTCAGAGCAGTTTATCAGGGCACATGGCGTGGATGGGATCTCACCAGCCATTATTTTGCATGGTGCCAGTAGCTGCTGCTGCTCGAGCCAGCATATTTCTGTGTGCCTCCGAAGCAGAAGAAAAAGTCCCATCCATCACGTGCATTGGCAGCATTCGCCTTCTGCCAGGCTGAGGGGTGTAGCTGTTCTGTCGCCAGTCATCTTCTGGGGGCATATCAACTCTCCTTGGACCCGGGGCCTTAACGCAAGAAGGGGGCACAGGACAACCTTGAGAGGCACCGGGATCCCAAGAAGGCTCATACGGTATTCTTAAAGTGCTGTAGTCTGTGCTGGCTGGTAGCCTGCAACCGATGGCATAAGATTCATGCGTTTGATGTTGCGAAGGCTGCTGGAGGAAGCCCTCCTGTAAACTCTTGCCTGGCTGGCCAGCATGTTTCCCCCAGAGCGTTGTTCGTTTATCTGGTAACGTGGCTGTTTGCCTGGCAGGGTAGCTCGTGTTCAGCCAACGGCCAGAGACACTTAATGCTCCACCTCCTAAATGCGGATTAACAAGAGGCTTTTGCCCCTGGGAGAGGGTGCCTTTGGGTGCACAAGGGAGACTCCCATAGCTCAGTGCCACACCTGAGTAGTCTTCACCTTGGAAAGCTTCACCCCTGTCAGGCACAACCAAAAGTTTCTGGATGATGTTCTTCTGATCTCCTGGGGGCGGGGGGGGAGATAAAAACAAATTTTGCTTAGTTATATTTCTTGTTTCATCCTCAGAACTTTCTGCTGTGGCCAACAGGTGACAGAAGAAAAACTAAATCACTAGTACATCCAGTTACTGGTTGACATGCAGCTCTGAACAAAAGCTAGCTGTACTCTTTCTAGCATTCACTTTCCTCACTGCATTTCCTCCTTATCCTACCACAGCTGCTGTCAGAGACTGCAGATGATTTCTTTAATACACTTTGTGGCACCAAAGAGGACCCCAACAAAATATTTCAAGTCTGGTGGATCAAACTGGTTTTGATGGCTGTCACAGGGAAAATAATTCTCATGCAGGAATTAGTTATTTCTATTGGCACAACTACATGTGTGATTTGCTGGAACAAGTAGCTTGTGGAAGTACTCTCATACATGACAAGGTGGTGGGTCTTACTGCTACTTTTACACTAAAGAAAATACCTCACAAAAATGTGAATACAATTTTATATGAAGTTATCATTATGACAAATGTTTCCATAAAGATTATTCCCTTCTGTTATGTCTGCTTAGCATGGAATCATGGAATGACTCAAAAGGGCATAGAAGAAAAAGAATGTGATTTGTCCTTCCAGATTTCTGGAAGAATTCAGGCAGATGGTGAAACACCATTATGAAAGATCAGATCTGAAGAGCTGCATTTCAGCAATATTTCTGATCACGAAGGAGGATGAAAAGTCCTGTGATTACCTGATGGTTTACGTGCCTTGCCCACCATGCTGGGCATCAGTACATCATGGGGTAGGTGCTGCACCTGCTTTGGGTTGTGCTGGGGATCAAAGGGAAACACAGGAGGATCATGGGGGAAAGGAAGGGAAGTGGAGCTGGAAGAACGGTGGCTGGTGTCCACTGGCATTTTCCTCATATTTGGTGCTTCCTTTTATAAAATGAGAAAGGAGAAGAAAAGAACATAAAACGATGAGTAAACACAGAGTTGGGTTGAATCAAGCAAAGATGGTGTTGATCCAAGGAAAGGGATGAGTCACCAGAACAAAAACATGCATTTGTATGTGAAAAAGAAACACAAATCAAAACTGCATCAATCCAGCAAGGCTCCTTCTGCAGTGGTGGGCTACTTAGAAGGATCATTTGACTGGAAATATACCACTGAGAAAAAGTCAAAACAAACACAAACCACTCATGGAGGTTTGGTTCACAAAGTGAATCCACAGAACAACGGCAGGTCAGTCAGCACTGGAACTGCCATGCTACACAAACCATGAAGTAAAGAAGGGTATTGCTGATCCTTCCTTCCTATTTCCTAGCAGGCTTTACTGAAAGCTCTGATTCCAGACTATGACCAGATTGACCTGCTGCAGCTGAAGTACTTCCCAGTGCTGTACCAATTCCCTCTATTAGGAGGCACCAAGCACAAAGCATGGATGGCTGAATGGCACAACAATGACTAACGTGAGGAGTGGTGACAGACAGCCATCCCATCAGCTGCTTCTGTTGTGGGGATAAAGCCTTCAGCAGAGGGGGGTGTTGGACAGCTAGAGGTTTTTAATTGCTTCTGCCAGCACCTCCAGGTATGCGTTAAAGCCCTCAACTAAAGCACACTGAGGAGCAAACATTCAGAAGTTGACATATTCTTAGTTCGTGGTACACAGCAGAAAGAATCACACTAATCAGTCTGCATAACTGATTTCGCAACTGAGACTCTTCTACGCTTATTATGCGGTTGGTTTCAAATCAAAACTTAAGCACAGTTTGCACAAAATTCAATCTAAGCCAAATCTTCACATTGTATCTGGCTATGTTGCTAAACACCAACAGTAATCTGTTACTGTTTTCCTCACTGGCAGTTTTAATTTGCACCTAAGACTACTTAACAGAGATCACAAAGAAAAAAAAAAACAAACCACCAAACCCCAACAATCTCCCTATTTTTAGTTACTTCCTGTATGTAACTGGCTGCATGTAATGTACTAAGTCTTGAATTGTCTCCCCTTTACGCTTACTTCTACTCTCTAAAAACGCTACTCGCTGAATATACCCACAAGGGAGCTGCAACTTTCACATGGTTAGTGATGTCTATTTAAAATCATAGGTATATTAGAAGCTTTCTTGAAAATATTGTAAGTCAACTGAAAAAAATGTTTATACTGGATGTCTTTGTATACTGGCAAGTAATATTAGCTCACATGCTTACCAGCTACAGCAGGTACTACTCTGCAATGACTCCTGAAGAAGATGGCTTTGTTAATTAAATAAAAGATCATTCTTCTTCCAAAAAGAGAACAAAAATTCACAAAGACAAGCTTTCATCATGGCTTATTATTCAGTTGCCTGCTGTCTTGTTTGTTAACTACTAAATGCAGACAGAGAAAACAGCAACCTGACACACAGATGATGGCTCTTTGGAAAGCTGTGCATCATTCTACTTACAAAACTGTGAGAAGAGACCAAGGTCTCTTCTCTGTTTGAGATGACTGTCCCACTGAGACTGCGAGCAATGCGACGGAAATTCTCTGCACTGTACATTTCCTCCTCTTCTGGTTCCCTGCTATGTTCTCCGGTATATGTGACCTGCAGATAATATCACACATTTCAAAAAAGGCTCTCCATAATATCAATTTTGTATAATAATTATAGGGAAGAGATCAGTATAAATCTAATAGACTACTTCAAAAAAGAAAAGGTCATGGAGTTTCATTGAAGTCATTCATTCAGGTACTACCTTGAAAACTTACAGCAAATGGATCTGGTGATTACGAATATTATTCCTTATTGCCTTTCTTTCTTTGGTAAATATATACTGACTGATGTGTCTAAGTGAGATTCACTCTTTTATAAATATCTGAAGCCCAGACAAAAAGTCTCTATGGGATGAATGTACCTGAAGGACTGACTGCTGCTACAGGCATCACTGCCCCACAGGGATAATCATGGCTGCAATTGACAGCCATCCTATGATAAAGTACTACAGCCTTCTCATAACAAAAAAAAAAATCTAGTATTATTTAATTTGATTATTTGACGAGTGCTGGAAGTTTGTTAATCTTATATTAGCAAGGGAAATGTTTATTCCTCCTTTCTTTTCCTCTGCTCTACATAAGCAACACCATTTAAGCTCCCTTTAATGAGTATGGAAGTATTATACAAAGTGTCATTTCCCCTTGAAAATACCTGAATGTTTTCATGTACAGGCACTGATAGGTCACTGCCAGTTATTTAAACAGTTTCTCCTCATGAAAAAAAAAAAAAAAAAGAAAAAGCATCTTCTCCCACTCTGAGGTGACCAACTACCAATTGTGGCAAATACCAAATTATCCCCTCCTATCAAGATATGTAGTGACACAGCAAAAAAACCAAAATGTGCCCCTGCAAGTGAAAACATCAAGAAGTAGTTATCATAAGTTGTGATGCAAGGCAGTTCCTATCAATACATTCAAAGAGACTAGATCTTAAATTTTTCAGGGGTATTTTCCTCAGTCAGAATTTATAAAATCTGATTGCATGCAAACTGCATGTAGCATGAGTCACTCATTTTTTAGCTAATGAATCTTGAACTAGACCGCACTTAAAATTCTCTCTAATATTAGTATCAGTGACCCCAGTACCGGTTTCATTATATATTTAACTTCTCCCACTGTAAATTCTTTCACTTCCATATCTCTCTAGCACATCTTCAGTAACAACAAGTCACCTTGGAGACAGAAGAGACAGTGGATCCACACAGACTGCGCTCGATCTCTGCTGTTGGGGTTTTCGAGAGACCCATGCCAGCTGTGGCATGCGGCTTCCTCACATTCGGGTTCACAGAGACTGGGAAGGAAAATGCTATGGTTAAATTCAGCACTTGATTGCACGTTATGGCATATTTCTGACCATTTTACATCTGACTGCAGCAAAGACAGACTGACTATACACACAGAAGGAGAAGTCATCAGAGATCCTCTGAACATTAATACATAAGTTAACTCCCAACATTTCAAGTGCAGACAGTCTATCAGCACACTCACACCTGCCTCACTTGCCCTTTTGTAGGCTTCTGGGGAGCAGTTAATGGAACTATTTAAGAGTTAAGTGATTAAACTGCACACCAGCACTTGTTTGATACAGAGGTGAGATAGTTTAAGGGGCCTAAAGGGACAGGAAATCAGCTACCAGGAGCAAGTTACCTAAAGTTTAATTTGGGCTAAACAAGACTCATCAGCTTTAAATTCCCCACACATTCTCACCTGCTTGTTCCCACCCAATGCCAGTTTGGCAGCCATTTGTTGTGCTGGTTAAACAGTTAGGAGTGTTATTTTTAACTAGGATTACTACATTTACTTCACTTCAGTGCAATCCCCAACAACCTTTATAATCCTACAATTTCTCACGGAACAGACAGGCAGATCAATGGCCTAAAGAAAATGGTCACAGGGAATCTCTATAAAGGAAGAAAGGCGATGTGCTGGTAACAACACATTTTCTGCATTGAGCTGGCATTTGGAGGATCAGGTATTTGCTTTAATCTCTGTTGTAATGCTCTAGTAATGAAACAGAGGCATTTTCACCATGATTCTGAATGCAAAGGTCTGACAAAACCAGTTGATAGGAGGCAGAAAGCTTAAACGGTTTTTGCAGATGAATAGGTAATCCAAGCTAAAAGTGAGAAAGAGCTGTCCTAGACCCACTCAGGTGATTTTCATCCAGTTCACCACAGTAGATGCATGGGTTGAAATTTTTTGGTTTTATACAGAATTTGCAGAAATTGAGAAGAAGCATCTGAAAGTCACAGCAAACCAGAAGATCTCAAACACAAACTTCACTTTAGAAGAATATCTGAACCTCATATCCCTTATATATGTACTGGGAAAATAGGCAAGAAAAGTGTCAGCCTAAGAAACAGGGCACTTGATGACAGAACTCTGATGTTCCAGCTAACACTAAAGCAATTGGGCTCTATCCTGTTAGATTTCCAGAAAGAGCTTCCAAAATCAGTATGCTAAGTAGGAACACATAAGACCTTCTGGTTCAAGACCATGCAAGAGAGTATCTGCAAGGTTGTGAGGTCAGATCTTGCCTAACTCTGAAAGAAAACCAAAGGACAAATGGGAAATGGCTACCTTCGGATATGTCACCTGGTCTGCTAGTGGAGCGCAAGACAAGAGAGTTTCATAGAAAACTGGAGCTGCTGAATAAAAACCTGTTCAAAAGTTTACTGCAGTATTCACTCTGGGCATAGCCAGGCTTCATTTGTCAGAAACAATGGAGGCTCCACTTCCAGGGGTGCAGGCAGGGGAAAACCTCTCTTGTGTATGTATTGCAATATATATATCACATATACATATATATACACGTATATATATCACTTTGGTACCAATCAAGTTTCAGGCTGCTTTGTATTTGACCAGAAAATTCATAGCTAATACTATGACATAGATCATAAAGAAATTTGCCTCACTTGTGCCAAGCAGAGAATCAGTGTTGCCCTATCTCAGGCAGGAGATTAGATCAGCTTAAGTGGAACCAAACTGCTGTC
Source organism: Grus americana (assembly GCF_028858705.1). Classification (NCBI taxonomy): domain Eukaryota; kingdom Metazoa; phylum Chordata; class Aves; order Gruiformes; family Gruidae; genus Grus; species Grus americana. The sequence goes on from NC_072858.1 coordinate 23,761,965, forward strand.
ATCAGACTCTAATTGAATGTCTCCAGCAACAGCTGGATGTTCTCACCAACAGCAACAGAATCTGGTCATTTGCTTTCAGCACCAAGTAACCCACAAGGTCTCAAGGATCTTAGTGCAGATTGTGTGCCCCCAGTGCTGCTTTCACAAGTAATATTCCAGAACTTCAAGCAGGTAGTCCCTAGCAAAACACAAGTTCAATTCTCATAGATCTGGAAACCCTTTTAAAAAGTTATTCCCCTCAACCAGGTACAGACTAAATTCTCAGATACAATACAATCAGTTAAAATTCACAAATGTGGAGAACATTAACTTCAGGCATAGAAACAGTTTAATAAATTCCAGCAGTGATGTAGGACTTTAACACAGCAAAATTCAGCAGCCTGACCTAAGCAGCTAGCTCCCTACTTGAAAAGAGGATCAATTATTTTTACGTTAGTCTTTAACAGATGTTGCTCTCTGTTTGCCAAAATCAACAGCTACTCTACAGCCTCCCCAGGCAGTGCTATCACACTGCTTCTCTACCTGTATAGTTAGGATGTTTTCAGAGTCCACAGCCTGAATCTTTCTGCATCTGTGCACAAATTCATGCCCGTTTAACTAAAGTGACTGGAAAACATACCTTCACCTATATTGGAGTACATAAGCAGGTCAACCAAGAAAAACAGCTGCATCATTCTTACCTGATTGGTCAAATGGATACCTAGCACTGTCCTGTCTTCCCAAGAAAGGCCTAGTGGCCTGAGATGCCTGCAGACTAGTCTGATAGAGGGATTCCAGTTCTGAGAGCTCCTGTTCTGTGTCTTGATTCCACTGTGGATGCAGATGCACTGGGATCCTGCTCAAGTCATCTCCAACTGCCCTCTGATCAGAAAGGGGTGGACTCCTCCCAGGTACAGGAAGCCATTCAGTATTCTTATTAGCCTTCTGAGAACTGTAATACCTAGTGACATTATCCACCCAACGGTCCACAGGCATAGAGGCAACCATGCTACTAGTAGCTCCATCATCCACCTGTTTCATTCCTCCATCATGACAGTGCCTTTCCAGGTAGGGTGCAGGGTCTGCTACATTCTGTCCACCTCTTCTACACAGCTCTTCACTGTGAGAACAAACACTCTTAGAAGCAACATGTTGGGCACTAAAACCCTCCAAAGAAACTACCCTGTCCCTAATATCCACAGTTGAGTGTAATTTTTCAGAAGACTGTTTTTTGTTCTCTTTGTTTTGATGGATTAGCTGTCTGTAACCAGAGGATGAAGGGTTGATGAAAGATTTTTGTGTTAACTTTGGAGACTTCTCATCCTGACACACTGCAGCAATCCAGCCTTTTTCATGAGTACCTTTTCTCTGGGAGACTGCATGCATTTTCTGAAACTGCTCTGCCAAGGAGCGAACATGTCCCTTTGTACTAAAAGCCTCAGATTTGCAACCTCCTGCTGTGCCATATTCATCCTGTGAGGGTAATAAAATCTCATGGCTGTTTGCTCTGGAGTACTTATTTGTGTTCTGCAAAGGATCCAAGGAGCACTGCTGTGTAGGGGATGAAGTTGCAGGGCTCACTGCATGATAGCCCCCTAAGTGATCAATGCTGGGCTGCACTGGAGAGCTTGCAAATTTGGAACAAGGACTGTGCTGGCTGTCCTTTTCAGGAGATGCTGCTTGTGGTGGATGCGGACAGGGAAACAGTGTAGGCAAAGACCCAGAGTTTACTGTGTTAGCCTTGGATTTGTACTGAGGTGTGAGAATAGGCATTATGTTATGGACCTCTTCTAACTTGCTGCTATTGCAGCATTCCCTATAGTCTTTTGTCCCTGTGGCTGTGGTGTCAGCAAATTCCACACTATGGTGGGCATCATTCTCAGTTCTTGCAGACCTCTCTGTCAGCCCTTGCCTACAGGGAAAAGAGGGAACTTGGTCATGAAAATCAGCAGAAGCAGACTGGAAGTTTGGAGAGATCCTGTTGGATGGATTGCTTTCAGAAGGGGGCAAGGAGGAAGACTCTGGATATAATGATGAGTGCAATTCATGGCAGGAAGCAGGTGGGTGGAAGAAAGAACTGGACCCAAATTCCACTTCTTTGTTGGGTTCCAGTGGTAACTCCTGGCTCAGCAGTACTTGGAGCGGGCCAGTCTGTTCACTAAAACACACAGAAGGGTAAATGATTAGCAGTAGTCATTGCTTACTTTTATCCCTAGGGTGCAGAACTCACACTAGGTGACATAAACCTCAATACACTTTTCTTTGCTAACTGTGTTCTGATGAAGACTCTGCATTTATTCAGTAGATACATACATGTTAGTTCTTTGCTTCTAATCGTGATTTCCTACTATAACTGATCTACTGAATCCATATCATATTTTTATGAGTATTTTGCTACAGTTAGGCTCTATATAAAGTATTCTTGTACAGCACCCTAGGCACTTTAACCAGCAGACTGAGCATGTGGGTAGGGATAACTGTAAGAATAATAAAAATAGCATTTATATAAAGTAAAACAACTGTTTCCAACATTAGTGTCTTAGATATTTTTGAAAATACTTTGGACATGTTCATGATCTAAACATGAACTGACAATATTTCCCTCTCTCCAGGCAACTTCATGAAGAATAACTTGACAAATGGAAGGAACAGGTTGAAATTTCTCTCATATCATTGTAATCTGATCTTTGAGATATTTCTCTAACATATTAAATAAAGTTCAAGCTAAATATGTAACTATTATTTTTGTAATAATTTGTATTCTAAGTACACTTCTAAAAAATAATTTGCATTCTTTTATGTACCAACGCAAGAATATTATATCCTTGGGTCATACACGTCCTTGGCATTTTTCTGCATTTAGTTAGCATTTTAATATGCAGACAGAAAAACCAGTACCAAGTCCATGTGCCTGTGAGAAAACGACAGGCTACAAACAGCTCCAACAAAGAACTTAAAGAAACTCTAACATCATTGCTTTGTTTCCTCCTTGAGATGCATAGAATGAAAGTTATCATGAAGACCTAGTTGGTGCATGTAACAAAACAACCTTGTCTGTGAGTAATTGCAAACTTTGCACTGTCTACAATGTTATTTATATGAAAGCAAGAGTACAGAACTCTGGCTATGAATAGATTCTTTTCATTGGCTGCAATATTAACATTTGGTTGGATAAAACTTTTTGCAAAAGTAACGTTCTTTTCACAGAGCAGCAGTGAGCAAGTTCAGCATTAACAAAATTAGTTTAGGAAGTCCCTTTCTTTCATTTTCTTAGAATCTGCCAAAACGTGTAACTGGCGCTCTGCATTTCTCCTGTAAAAGAGAATATAATGGACCTCTGATTGACAAAAAGATCAGCCCTCATTACATATAATTCAACTACTGCAGGAAAAGAAAAGAACATTATGAACTATAGCCTGGCAGGTGTGCAAATTACCTGAGTTTCAGTATATAGCTCTATGTGGCATTTAAAAAAAAAAGGGATTCGCATCTGAGATTTCATCTAAGCTTCTGATAATACAACATGTAAGAAAGGGGAGAGGGAAGAAAAGTAACAGTTCAAGAAATAGCCTAGAAATTGGATAGGGATGGTCTAGTGCTAGGAGGGAATGGCATGGGAAGAAAGAAGGATTAAGCTGCATGCTAAAGAGGGTAGGAAGAAAGGATCAGTTACAGCAGAGTTAATTATGCTATAGTTAAAGTCAGTATGGAAGAAAGAATCATGAAGAGACATTGAAGAGGCTGCTAAGGCAGGCTACAGGATGCTGGGAAGCACAGAAAGAAAATGAAGAATGATACAGCATCAGGGACAGTAGTCAAGGTGACAGGATCAGGATCCAAGAGTTGTACCAGTACACCACTAGAGAAGTGGACTAGAAAGAAAAGATGAGTGTACTTGACGCTTTTCAAACTACTGAGCACTAAAACAAGCTGGTTGCTGTTCCCAACATTAAAGCAGTTATAGCAAGATTTTTCCTGTAGTTCACTCTTTTACTGAGTCCTGACACTGCTCCTGATTGTAAACAGTTGTACATTTCATCCAAACACCCCTCCCCCCCCGCCCCCTTTTTAGCCAGCTTATTGTCTATTGTACTCTTCCCCTTGGTGCATAAAACATCGATGCTGCCAGGCACTGACTGCTACAATTCTCTGTCACAGACCACATGGACATTGAACTATTCTATAAAGACTGGGGGAAGAAAAAAGGCGGTACTTGACCATCTTAAAAAAGGATTTAGCCTAAAGAAGAAAATAGCAGGGAGTAACAGTGTAGGATTTGGACTATCCAAAGGAATATATATATGTATGTATAGGTTGCTATTTATTTCCAGACTGCACTGCTCATAGATGCAGCTCAGATCTGGGTCTAGGTGATATACTTGGACTACCTTGTAGACTGGGCCATGGTGCCGCCCTGTGGTGGGTGGCAGGTTGGCGACGGCAGCGGCTGCGATGGCTGTTGGTGCTGCATGCGATCCTGGAGGCTCCGGGCTTTTCGGATACTGATTTGCAGCTTCTTATCGACTAGGGCTCTGCTGTGAGTGCTAGCGCTGGCATCATGCATGGCAAGTCTTAGTTTAGCTAAAATGCAAAAGAAAACATAGCAGAAAACAAACAGAAAAAAGGAATAAAATTGAAAAAAAAAAAAGATGCAGCAAGAACATAAAACATGGACCATGCAAATACTGCCAAAAAAGAGTTCACAAGGATGCTACTGTTTCCATTAATGCACATTCAGCTTAGCCAGGTGTCCAAACACATTAATTGAAACTAAACCAAAATAAAGTAAAACAAAAAAAATTATCCATGTTTTAGCCCAACTTCTCATCCCCTTCACACAGACTCTTTCCAACTGTACCACATTGATGCTTCATTCTGTCATCTACCCTCGTCCTGTATCCTCCATACCTGGGACTCCCTTTATGTGCAGGAATACCCAGCGGGGATTTGAGATTCAGCTTAGACCTTGCTGGAATGGAAGCTAACAGAGCAGAAAATATTACAACAGCTGAATACTGTACCCCTTATTCTGCAATCCATAAGAGCCAACTTCTAAATGCAAATGCACAGGAGCTACCCACTCTGTCTGCAGCCATTCTATACAGACAGAGAGGAGCATGGGGTGAGACAGCCAGCCAGTCATAATGGAGAAAGACTGAAAATAAAATGAAATCACATAGCACACATTCTCAAAGGTCACAATGCATTTAAGCACTTCAATGTCCTAATGCTTTTTTCTTCATGAAAATCAGGTACAGCACAGCTCGTTTCTGTTAATCCAGAGGACTCAAGAGTGAGCTACCATTTTCTTCCTATGCTACACCCTCCATGAGAAACAGGGAAGCTTAACACCCTCTGTAATTTGGTCTGAGGATCAGGAAAAATTGTTAATTGAAGACCGAGTTGCAGGGGGAGATACCTACCAGGTGCTTGCTGAAATGCACCATTTAGCACCATAAAACGGCACATCAGCACCCCAGTACTCTTACTGACATTGCGCTGGAGAGAACAACAAAAACGTATGCAAACATGAAAAAAACCTGAGATGCAGAAGAGTAGGACTAAAACCCTGAAAAGGGAATGCTTGAAATAAGGAAAGACTGTCACCCTACACATTCCTAAATATCAGCTGGATCCCCATATTACTACCTATTTCATGTGATCTGATGTTTCAGACTTTTTTCTACAATATTAGTAAACTGTCAAAAGCGCAAAAGCTCAGGCGGTTAGAGTTACTTACATATAGCTTCGTTACAGAGAGCCAAAGCTGCAGCACAGTCGCCCTTCTGCTCTTGATTCAGCGACTCTTCAAAGACCGAGTCTGCCTCCTGTATCGACTTCTCAAAGCCATCACTCCTCCCTGCAATGGGCAGCACCCTTCATTTCGGTTTCATTCATTGCAGGACCCTCACTTACCCTCATCCCATTCGTGATTGTCAAATTCTTCCATATACGAAGTCTCGCAGAGGCTGCGCATATCCCAGACTGCATCACCTAACCTTCCCTAGCAGAATACAACTTGAGCACCCTGACATGCTTGATATCCGCACAGTAAAGAGACATGAACCAGATTTTTTCCAAAAATTTTGTTTACTTGAGAGAGTTGTACTGGCTTATTATATTATTTTCAACAATCTAAATCAGTACAAAAGATGGTATGGTCGTATCACAGAGTCGGTTCAGATGACTTCTGTCAAGCAGGAATTAATCTAAATTTAGAATTAAATCTGAACCAAAATATATTAGTAAAAGAAATATATCAGGTCAGGGCTTTCCTTGTGCATTATCTTAAATTCCCTGCCAAAAATCATCTGTCTCTCCTTCAGATATCCAATTACTTCCACACAAAATGAAACAAACTGAGACATCTGGGGAACAAAACTCAGGCTTGAGTACAGTGTGAATGCCTGCACAAAATACTTCTACAAACGTGTGTTCACTGCATACACTCAATGACTAAGAGAGACACACGGATATGAAAACCCAATGGTCTTACAGCTTTAAGAGGAAAAACACAGGTCTAAGAAGCCAAGAAGAAAGGGACAATTGTCAAGAATTCTTTTTGCAACAATTCAGAAAACAGCGTTGGCTAAGGGAAGGATAAATCATCCTTGGATGCAAGAGAGATGAAACACTGCATCCTGGCATCAGAATATCTAGTCCAAGAGGATGAAATGCCCAATCTGGTGTCACCTATTAGACATTATGCAAGTTATGCACTAAAATGTACACATTCAAATGAGGCATGGAAGAAACAGAAAATAAAACTTGACATTTTGTTTTGATAGGGGTGGGGTCTTTTTAACAGAATGTCTCTGTCATTGTGGTAGAGAACATGAGTATCTTTATCAGCTAACAGTAAATTATGTTTTCTCAACTTGCATAACATATGCTATAGCCTGGCCTGCTCCCCGACACCATCGTGCACAGATGCAAACACAAACTCTCTTATACCATAAACCCCAAAACTCACACGAAAAGCAAGTACTGCAGAGAGAAGTGAGAGTTGTTAGAGCAGTGAGTTAATCAAGCAGCACATTCAGTTTCAAAATCAAGGCTATTGAGGCTTGTAATTAAGGCCAGTATACTAAAGTTAGCTTTCTTTGCATGAATTTAGCAGTTTACTTGAGGGAAAATGAGTCACAAGTGTTCTGGAGTTCTGCGTACAAGCAAGCCTTCCAGGCAGTCAAGCAGTCTGTTAATGCTAAGCTATTACGTCTCTGACTGGGGTGGGGAAAGGCTTAAAAGGAATAAACAAAAACTTTCTCAGATCTCAAGTCAATGCCTGTAAACTCTGTAAACATTCTATTGAAGTGCTTTTTTTTGATTAAGCATTATTCTAGCTTGCTTTTTTTTTGAACAAGGAAATCTAAGCAATTTTTGCTTCTACCAACTAATACAACAAGAGATCAAAGCAGGGTGATGTCTTGGAGAATATGCTATTTTCTTTTGGGCAGGAACAGCAGAGAAGACAACATTCTCGTGCTGAACAATAGTGGTTTACTTTTCAATTTTTACATCATCAGCATTTATGTTACAAAAGTAAAACACTAATACTAAAGATGTCCACCTACTCTGGTACATCAGCATTTTTCACCTGGTTACTGGCAGGTCACAGCAGGACCGTAAAGGATAACCACGTAGCTCGCTGATGGTCAGCAAAAATTATAAAAACATTTCCACAGTCAGACAGTCTTCTAGAGATCATATTTTTCAGCTGCCATTGGCACAGTGACATGCTGGCAGTTGGCATGACTGCAGAGCACTGGCTGCATTGTGCCCAGAGCTAGCATTGCTGTGGGGTGTCCCTCTCCTTCCTCTCTGTCCTGTAGCAGCAAACCAGCACCTCAACTCTTATCTACAACAGATTTGAGCAAGCAGCACGGGGAGGCCATGGCAGGAGGCCTGGCAACACAGGAGGCCACAGTGGGCTTGCCCCAATCACGCATGCATTTGTGGGAGCTGAGCCCAGGCATTCACTACACCTTCCTTGGCTCTGCTGACCCAACAACCACCCCCCAGTTAAATGCTCTACCAGGCTTCAGCCGTCACTCTCCACTGGGTCAGTGCGCTTCATCCCACCTTCTGACTCCCCTTACCGGCCGACGGAGATTGAGGGCTAAAACAAAGGCACTACATGTGAATCCTGTCACCAAGTTCCCTCTGCTGCAGCTTCATCCTTCTGATTATACCTTTTCTGCTGCCATTCATTGCCAGAAACATGAGGAGTCATGGAAAAGATAATCAAACTTAGTATTTGACCGTTTTGTTGGGGTTTTTTTCCCTCAGAAAAGATATGTAAACTAAACCCAGCTCAGATTTTCAACATTAGATCCAGCTTAAGCCTGCCACAGTACTTGTTCCCACCCCTGTGGCTGCACAGTGGGGCAGGGAGAAAGAGTGTAAAACACAAGGGCAGGAACAAGCAGAACTGCTTAGGGCAGTGATGCTACCAGAAACAAAACAATAGCATAAATGGACAAGCTATACTGCAGGTGGACCTGAGGTGTCTGAAAGGTACAAACAGCCCTGCTCATTGCAAGATGTTGGTTGAAGCCTTTTAGCTAAATCTAGATATCAGTATTAGTAATGGTGCACATCACCACATAAAAACTGAAAGGTGCAGATATATTAAGAACATCGCTGCATTATATTGTTGTTTCATTTCAGAAGGAATTTAGTCAAAATACCAAACACAGGTTTTTTGCATTCTACAGCTTTGAAATTGATGGTCTTTCACTAACTGAAGGTACAAAATTATAATGGAGGGGGAGAGAAAGAGAGAGAGAGAGAGAGACACTTAAAATAGGAAATTAAGTACAAAGGTTCAAAAAGCTTCAGCACTACAATCTTGCAAAGCATACTACATTCAAAAAGTTACCCTGATTCTGCAGTTCATCTAGATCCATGAATCTGCTGGGACGGGGATTAAAGCCCATTGCTGCCTCCATTTCCTTTTCTCTTTTTCTGCGTAGTTCTTGTTCATGCGCTCTCCTTGCCACCTCCTCTTGCAATTCATCCAGTTCACTCTTTAAAGGGACAAACATCTCCCCACCTTCCAAAAAAGAAAAAAAACAACAAAAAACCCAACGAAACATTTTTTGACAGTAAAATCTCTTAAAGTGTCCCTCAAAAGACAAAGAAATATTAATGGAGAATATAATTAACATTAGAAAATAACAGACTGACCAAGCAAAGACCACAGAATTTCAAATCACAAAGTTTTGCTTTGTTAAATTTTACTTTTAAAACCCTGCCCAAGCCATTTGGTTTCCAGTTGCCTTCTCTGTGTCAGTGACTGGCAGAAATGCTGCAGTGTTGCTTCAAGCTCCCCTGCAGCACAGCCCATCCATCCCTGGATTCAATGACCCAAGAAACTGCAAATGGAACAGAGAGAATCACTGGAAATCTTGAGGCTTCTTACTGTGCTTATAATTTGTAAATAATTCTATGTCAAATTAGTCAGATCATTAGCTTTAGTAAATAAAATGGATTCCAACTGAGATGCTTTTCATCTAAAAAAAATGAGAGGAAAAAGCACATCAATATCCTAGTCAACACAGCAGAAATCACTCAGTCATCATGCTCATTTCAAGTATGACCTGTATTCAAAAAGTGTCTCCCCTCCTCACTTTCACTTCCCCAGACATTCTCTGAAATAAGGTATTTGCTCAGAACAATAAATAAGCAGAATGCATGTTTGCAGAAAAGCTCAGCCTTAGCCAAGCATCTTGTAAACATTTATTCTGATTTCTGACAATTCTGAATTTTGTATAGCATTATGAGCTTCTTTTCAGGACTTGTCAATCCTACTAAGTTATCATGAGTTATGCTTGGAAAGATATTTTCCACTGATGGTAGAACACTGAGTTATGGGAAAGAAAAGGAAAAATAGCTTCACTTTATCAGTTAAGTGAATACTCAAAAAAGATGCCAAAGAAACATGATCAAAGAAATATTCCAAAGTGTTTTGCAACCCCTTTTGGTAAACCTTATTAAGTTATATATATCTTGTAAAACTGTGTTATGTTCCTCCATGTTTCTTTTCCCTTTCCTCATAATTTCACTGTGAGGATAAACATCCAGAAAGTAAATAACAACTCCAATACAATTTACCTTGCAAGACCACTGCTACCGAGGAAGCCTATCTTACCATTTCCAATGGTGTGTGGGCTGTTTGCCCAGCTCCCAGTCGCTGAAGTAGACTCCACTTCCAAGACGCTGCTACTGTGAGACTTTGGGATGTTACGCCAGGCAGGAACCAATCCACTTGCTCGCTTCATATGAGCATCCCTCCAAGAAGAGAGTAATTATAGTTTACCATTTTACTAATCTCCAGGAGAAATTACATCTTCCCTTTTTTTTTTTTAACCATCACATAAATGTTTACTTGCATTTTACTTTCATTTGTTTAAAAATCTACCAGAAGAAAATCTTGGGAGAAACAGAGGAAGAGAATAGTTAACACAGGGGAGGACAATAATTCTAAACTCTTCCCTAAGAGTCTACAATGTATATTAAAACCATGGTCTGATAACTGTTCAACAAATTCTTATAGCTGAAAATCTACTATTCTGGCATTAAACAGTCTCAGCTGGTGATTGCCTGAAGCATTCTAAGCCAAGGAGAGAAACACATTGTGCTGCGTATTTATTTTTGCATATAAATATTGCAAGTGTCTCGCAAGACTTCAACAAACCTCTCAAACTGAAAATGTCAAAGATTTCTATACAAGACTGTTGATTTCTGATTTTCCACAAGACTTCTATTAAGCAATGGTTTAACTGAAACAAAAAGGTCTATGACCTGTTAAAAGGATGAGCACAAAACTTGATATTTTAGTTGAATTTTTAAATCATAGAATACAGGTACGACTATTTCAGATGCATCATTTTAGTCAACATTTCTCATGCAACTGAACCCCATTTCTTTTCCTTCTTACTAGCAGTAAGCTATCAATATACTGACAAGAGAATGAATCAAACTCACTCAGACTCCTATTTCCTTTCTATTTCTCCCCTGCCCCCCCCAAAATGTATTACAAGCTAGCAGCACCATTTTATATTTAAAAAAAAAAAACAAACCTGTTCTACACCATGTCATCACTACAAAAAAGAGATCAAGACTTCAACCACTCCAAAAATGAAGTTTGTTAAAATCTACCTGTGGGTGCTTGAGCTCTCAGACAAGGGCATGTCCAGACTAACTGGGCTGTTGCTGTTGCGCTCACTGCTTTCATAGCCAGACTCCATCCTCTGTATTAGGTGAGGATGTTGATCCACCACGTGATGCTGGGTGCCTCGGCCTAGCACACCTCGCTTGTATCTGACATTTGACTGGCTTGACCTTGTTTCTTGAACAGTGCGTTCCTTCACCTCATTCTCAATAAGCTCTTTACCTGTCAAGACAAAAAAAGAATATACCTTGGTATGTGATCCAAGCTTCAATACCAGCAAATCATCCATACATATGTTAGCTTCTCAACCATGCTTAAACCAGAAGCAGTGCCTTTAATTTAGTGTAAAATTAGCAAAATTAAGCAGAAAAAAGCCCCAAACAATTTTACAGCATTCCTAGTAATATTAAGCAATAATCTATCCAACAAATTTATTTTTTAATCTCTCCCCTTTACTATAACTTGCCGTATTTCCCCCCAGGTAACAATCAAGTCTGGAAAGAAAATCTCTTCCTCCTCCTAACAATATGTATTTGTACAAGATGATTTTACAGTATACCCAACAGTATTTCCAGTTTATATTTGTTATTGTACTCTGTCATATCTACTTCAGACACTGCACTCTTTACATTGTTTATTTTGCCATTTATGATTTGATGAGGCTTATATAACATTAGTTCATAGAGGACAGAAAAAAATTTTCTTTTTTTTAAGTCTTCCTGACTGATTTCACTGTCTTCCCACTTGCCTCGTTTGCTCCCTTCCCTAGACCTGTGTTCTCTTCTCCCTTCATCTTGCTTACATTTATTTCTTTATGCTTCCCAATTCTTTTCAACGTTTAGCTCCTTCTAGCTGGTCTGCAACAGCATCCTCAATAACCACAACCCTACTGCCAGTCACACAAACCTCTTCCTTCTCATCCCACAGACCGTCCTTCAAGCACTCTAAAACGGGAGCACAGCAGCTCCAGTAGCATAACAGCATAAAACCCAGGCACTGGTAAACATCTGCTCTCCACAACTTTTACAGTTTTTATTACCTTCAAAACCAGCAAAGCTGAGGACAAAGTCTCTAGGTACAAGCTGCATAGCTACTATGGTGTAAAGCAGCCCCAGGTAAATCATCACTGGCTGCCAGGCTCTTACCCTCACAACAAGAACTCAGCACTGATACATGAGGTACTCACTGCACCACAGTCTGAGCCATTACGCAAAAATACCATGATGAACCAGATTAAAACAGACCAATACAAAAGGCCATTCCAAGGGATAAACTTCCAGATACTTAGCAGTCTAGTCCTGTGTCCATTCAAGCAGTGCGGACACTAATGTTTCCCTTATTATTTCCTTACATATGAAATTTAGCACACAGAAAGCAAACAGAGGTACCACACATGCGACATGAATACCCACACAGAAACCAGCTTTCAAGGACATGACTCACCACTGACCTAAATACCATGTTCAAAATTTCACTCTCCTACTTTACTTAAACAAAACTGGATACTGGAGGATTATAAATTCCACACATTCTGAAATAAATCTTTCTTCTCAAAGTCTTACCTGCGTCTTCAGAGAAGGGGCTAAGCTGAGTGTAGCCACAATGCTTCCTCTTGTCTTTACTGAAGATGCTGTCTATATTCAGAGACTCTCTTTTGGGTCTCCAGGTTGGCCGGTACCTGCTAGACGAACTGGATTTAGACTCACTACTGGTACTCTCCACCTCCCAGTCTCGAGAGTGTGCAGACAGACTTTTTGAGGATCGTGTTTCTGCCTGATCCACGCTACTCCCTCCACGAGGGGAATTCTGGATGGTTTGAGACATCTGCTGTGGTCTGCTGTGGATCATATTGCTCACTGTTTCTTTAAATTCCCTCAGCCTGCTGGTGCTGCTGGATGGTTTGGGGGCAGTTCTGGGGGCTTGTTTCTCCTTCAAGGTTTCTCCTGAAGTTTATAGAGACAGCAAAAGCCACAAAAATAACTTCAGCTTAAACTAGCAGCCTTACTTGCAGCATCTCCATGCAGACTTTGAAAAACGAAAAAACCCCAACAAAATAAAAAAACCCCAATCAACACCCCCCCAAACAAACAAAAAAAAAGCAAAGACAGGGCAAAATACAGACAAAGATATAAGAAACAAGGAAAAAAAAATGCTTGTACACACTGAGGATCTTAAAAACATGCAGAAAGAGGTATCAATATTTGAAATAAAATAACACGTCTTGCCTTCACTATGGTATCCTGATGATTGAGCCTCATCTCCTTTTCGCCGAGACCGGCTAGAACTCCTCTTGCGGTCTGCCAGTGAGCTCTTTTTGGAAACATGCCTCTGATTGCACTCACTGTCAGTCAGGTGCCCTGGAAGGACAGAAGAACACAGTAGAGATGACAAGAGCCTTTGGACTGAGTGTGCTGTACACTAAGAGCAGCAGGGCGCTCCTGCTCCTGAGGAGCTGCAGATGCTCCAATGCAAACTGGCAGATCTGGGTAAGTTTCTGTATCCAAAAGTTTTTGGTTTTGTCTTGGGGAGGGAAGGGTGTTCCGTTTTTAAGAGTCATAAGAGAGCAATACAGCCCCTCCAAGGACTCTGGTTAATGAGAGCTCATCCACAGGGAGAGGAAAAAGTTGACTCTGCCTTGTCTAAGGACACCACTTTCTTGCTGTCTGAATACTTTTTCAATTTTAACGGCCATGATCACGAAACTCCTGAAGACAGCTTGCTTGACATTACTCTGTTGAATGAAGACTCAAACACATGAATGAGTTACCACGTAATAATAAATTACCGCACATCATCAGCTGCTCTGCACTAACTATCCACCTGCACTCTCTTCGCCTGTAGCAAATACTAAGTAATCTGAGTTAGCTTAGTCTACAGTGAAGAAGCCTCAGGTGGCTCTCAAGGGCTAAGTCAGCTAATTCACATTTGCCACAAGCTAAGAACATACACACAAACCATCAACATGGATCAGCTGACACACGACAACATTCCCTTACTACAGCTCATGTGTCTGAGTGCTAATATTGTCTCTTGCACACAATTTACTCCCTATCTCCTCACATCAAACATGAATTAACAGTATTCAACATCACAAGTTTTCTGTATTGCCTTTTCTTTTCCTAATTTTATGGTTCTCACACATTCACAGTCCTAAACCTGCAAGCACAAACACACGCATGGCTTTACTCACGTGAGCAGTCCCAAGCAGAGATGCAGGATAAGAAGGGAATTTATGAATAAGCTACAAAGACTTTTCTCTAGCCTTTATATCACCAACTTTCACCTTGCACAGGATGATAGGAAAGGAAAATTCCTACTACCCAACAGTGGATTAACGGCCCCCAGACTAAATAGCTGGCTGTTCTGAGCCTTCCCCCTTCTTTAGAAATCAACACAAAAATCAACAACATTTAAGGCAGACTTTACACACAAAATTGTAACTTCCAAGAGTTGAAAAAAATAATTCACTTCAACTACAATTGCTACAAAGATACAACAATAAATGAGTGGGAAGGAATCCAAACAACAAAAAGCAAGCTACACAAGACTCACATTTCTATTCATTGCAAAGTGGAGAGTGATTTTGTAGCCAAATTCTTTAGAAACAAGCAGATTATATAAAAGAAAAGAAATTAAGGAAGTAAAAGAGAAATGCTGGCAGTAAAGATAGAGGATGTGCAGCATTTAGGTGACTGAGCATGAGTCAGTGCTTTGGGAGAAGGTTTTTTTCCTTCACAGTATGGACTGGACTGTCACACATCTTTTAGGGACTGAAGGAAGTGTATTATTTTATACCTTTCAGTGGCTCCCCTCAAGATAGAAGCTGTTTACATTTTACTTCAGAGTGTACAACTTCTCCAGTTAAATATTTGACCCCCCAAAGTTCTTTTGACCTGGTAGGGAGTGCTTGGTTAGCATCCCTCAAGTACTGTAACAGAAACTATTTAAAGAGATTTAGTGCTCTCTAGCAGACTAATTAGAGCCCAACTTAGCCTTACAGAATGAATGCTGCTAGTGTCACAAATATTTTCTCCTTCTTTCATAAACAGCAAATTTTGTCCTATTGTCACTGGACATTTCATAGCCATGGAGGAGATGCCAAGAATCAAAAGTTTGCAGGACACGGGCTTTGCTGTCTTTACCTGGACCCTCTAGAGTAAAGACTAAATCAAACATAATGCATGAATATAGGAATTACGATCCCAGGAATATTAGCTAACATGTTACAGTTTGTTTGGGTTTTTTTTAATTCACTAAAATAACAAGCCAGAATTTCTGCTCAGGTGCTTAATCATATGCTTAAAAGGTGTCCCTCGCTGAACGTATCACTTAAATACCTCATCCTCTAGAGATGGGATGGCTTCATAAGCAAACAGTGATAATTAATGGAAAAGTTGGTTCTCATAGGGTTGTGCGCGTGTCTAAGAATATGGTAGAGAAGAGAATGAAATCAAACAGGTTAAGACACAACGTCCCCTACTCCCTCCCACTATAATCTCAGTTGCATGAATAGGGCAGCCAGAATACGCACATTTTTCTCAGCAGCACAGGTTGGTAGGAGCAAAGGAGGGCTTATGCAGCCACCCTTCATGCCCCCATTCTGAAGTACCCAGGTGCCTGAGGTCGTATGACCCAATGGTGGTCCTTCCCTGGAGGACGATGTGGGATAGGGTCCATAATTTTCTGGGCTGGAGTAGTGGGTAAATGGCCATTAAATGAAGACTCCTGCTCTGCCCAGAACGATGCAGTTGACAGGTCAATGTGGATGGCTTCTTTATAGCCCCACGGATCAGCATTTGATGACTGAGCAGTTGTATGAGTTGGTAGATTGACTTTTTTGGAAAGGTTTTGGGTAGGTAAAAAAAAAGGGGGGAATGCCCAGACAGGTGGCTTGCTAAGGGGACAGACTGACTATAGCTAAGGCTGAATTGGGGAAGATGAGGACAACTGAATTTAGGTTGTGAGACAGACTAAGCTGAAGGGAATAACATAGGATAGAATTAGTAGGAGAAGAAAGAAAAAAAAAGGAGAAAGTCACTAAAAATGACAGAACAAAAGGTTACATGCTGAACTTCATGCTTAGATGTTTGCAACCATTCCCTTACCCCCCCTTTTCTACTGACTTCTGCATGGCAACTTTTGCCGAGAGGAACATAATCCAATAAATTCTGTACCACTTTTGCAGACTATATAAACAACATTCCACTAACATTTTCAGTTTTGGCTTCTTCGCGCTGTGAAAAGCAACATAAATTTTGTTTCCTCATCACTCAAAATTTGCTTCAGCTTTCCCTTCTTTCTCACACTCTACCTAGGACTATGACTGGAACCTACAGTACTTGCTAAAACATTAAAAGTACTGTTGGGCTATCTAAAACCATGCATTACAGTTACTTGGACCTCTGATCAGGAATGAAAGAGTACTGAAGAAAACCAATTTCAAACATTTTTTCCTGGATTTTGACATGAAAAATATTTGTACCATGATTGTTTCAAATGAAACAAATATGCATCTATCATCACAATGAAAGAAAGCAACTATTTTGCAACTAAAAGGACAAAGTAATACGATAACTGTTGACACTCTGGTGCAACAAGCAGTTGTTGATTCAACTGTTATGTCCTCTTAGAAAGTCTATTTAAGGCACAATAAAGTAACTTTTCACACAGACTTACAGCAGATTGTAGTTCTGATGCTTGATAAAGTCTAACCTTAACTTGTGCACTACTTTTTCAGAAGTGATGTTAGAAGTCAGTAGTGTACAGAGAAACAGGCTGACTAGGGTCACTGGGCGTGAATAATAGAGCAGATCTAAGCCTTCAGAGACTTCCAGTTAACCTCTTTTCAGCTAAAGAGTTTTCAGGCAGACTTTTCAGCTGCCTGAAGGAATACATATACAGATTGTCTTTTCATTGCAGATTCTCACTTAACCTGCTTCCATGGCAGAGGCAGGAAATCATCTTATGTTCCTCCCTGGTGCAGTAAATACTACCAACACCCACTCACATAGAAAGTCCTTAGTGCTCAAGTATGGGAGTTTCTGGTGATGAAAGCACCTTTCCCAGACAGCTGCAACTCCTGAAATGAAGTAATTGCCTGTAGATGAGTAAGTAGCACACATAACACTTACCAAGCCATACAATGGCAGTGTACAGCAGGCTCCAACTTACAGAATTATATAACAAAGAGAGCAGGTGGGATTGTAGATAAAAGAAAACATGCCTGTAAATGTTTGTCTGGCTAGATACAAGTTTACAAAAGCCAACAAGACATTTAAAGTTATGCTCGTTTTTTGTGAATGCCAATGGTTCATTACAAACAAAAACATTTAGGATACTAAACAGTGTTTGCTATTTTGTTACAGGTTGTATATATAGAGATTTGTCACTGGAATCCACTGCAGTCATCATATTTAATGACAATGATCATACAGATATATAATGGTATCTGATACCTGTGTCCCTGCTGCTTTGTGAAGCTGCATCATTCTCCACATTGTAGATGACCGTCCCCTGTGAGTCAGAGGAGAAGTGACTGACCACAGACTCATGGTGTGCCTGTTTATAAGGATAGCTGTCTGTAGAGGAATCTGTCCTGGTATCACTCGAGATGGAAGGTTCTCTCCCTAGGGAAGGAAGCAATGTCAAATTTCAATCTTTTTGAGCTACTCTGAAAAGCACTAGAGGCTAAAAAAAACCAGGAACGGAACAGAAGAAACTACACAGAATTCAACAGAAAAAGAGACTACCAAACATACAAACTCAGATTCAAGGATGCCAGAGCTTATGGGAAAGGTCCTCTCCTTTGGAAGGGGGGAGTCTCATTCCTTCTGCAAACATTTACTTCTTTCTCTCCAATAACTCAAAATTTATCAAATCCTTTTATTAGGCAAAATTAAACTACATCCATTGGACTGACATTGGTATCACACTGAAATTATTCCTTATTAAATTTCGACACCGTCAAGTATCATTAAAATACGAAATACACTGCTTCAGGAGAAGTTAAAAAAATAGTCAAGTACAAAATATTAATAAGGTAACAAGAACATTGCAAGTTATAATAATTAACACACTTCACCTACTATGAATCAAAAGCTTATATAGTAAAACTTTATACTGAAATTATATTATCTAAAGCAAAGTAACCTGCTCCTTCTCAAGAAGCTAGCATTGGGTCCACTGCACAAGTGGGATACTGAAAAGGATGAACCCTCATGATTCAACTTCAGTACAGTAATTCCTAAACTCATTAAAAGGGGAGAAAAAGACAGCCTCCTCTCACCACTTCCAGTACATAAAATTAAAAATCTGAATAGTTTGAAAACTGCTGGCCATTTTATATATGTGATGTAAACACTTCTGAATATACAGGATATTAATTTCATACTTGTTCCTCAGCAGACAAATTGATAAAGAAAAGAGAAATTGAAGAAAGTAGTTCTTCTATTTAATCACAAACACTCAGCCTGAGGGCACTTCATGCTTTTGGTGAGAGCGAGTCCTGTAGTTGATGTTCTATTTAAGGATGCCTAACAACTTCTGAAGTCAGAAACTTCACCCCACCTCCCTACTGGTTAAAAATCTTACTGGTGTAAAGAAATATAGAATACAGCTGTTAACAGAGATGACAGTCACAGAAAGAAAGGTGAATGTAGTCAACAGGAATCAGTGCTGTGGAACTGAGTACTAGAAAATAATTTGTAAACTGAAGTCTTTATTCAATAAAAAAAAAAATCAAAAACATTAAGAGGAGTTGTATGCACTTAGCTTCACAACATTTCATACCAGCATCTTTGAAAATCTTTCCTCCATAATTTGTACTATCAGATGTTGGTGTGGTTAGATGCATTTATCAGATTCCCTTGATAAAATCACAGTATTCTGCCTGAACTTAACAACTTAGGAATAAGCAATTTCTACTCATTTCTGAATTATGGGCAGCAGCTATCTGGTAACACTGAGGAATCCAGAAGAAGCTGTAGCTACACTTAGTGAGAGACAAAAAGGCCATTCTGAAAAAAGTATACTAGGGTAGAAAACTCTGGATATCAACAAGGCTAGAGCATAATTCACTTCTATTTGACAGGAAAATGTGTAGGGTATGATTTCTCCTGGGACTTCAACCTACAGCATCTCACAAATTCTCTCAAGAGGCTGGTATCAATGTTGAACACTGCAGATTACAGGAGTAAGCCTTGAGGGCTCACCAAGTGTTTTTGAAATGAAAGAGCAGGTTACTCACTATAGCCTTCTGAATTTTATCTGAAAGGAAACACCTATATATATATATTTTTATACTCAGTTTCCTGAAGTAATTTTAAAACATATTAATATTAGATACTGCAGAGACAATGAGCAGAAGGGTTATCTGTGTATTTCCTGGAGATCAGTAAGCAGAACAGCAAGGCAGGTTTACAGTGTATATTGACATGAAGCTTGTAGAAGTGCTCACAACCGATACATAGCACTGAAGGTCCTCCTCTCCCTCTTCTAGACTTCCTTTTTTTTTTTTTTTTGGAACAGGAAGATACATTTATAAATTGCAAGGCATCTTGTCAAGTGAGAAGTGAAGGTCATCTTACCAGTGTTTTTATTTAGATTTATTTTAAGAGGAGTTGGAGATTTATTTCATTACTGGTAGATTGTCAACACATAAATAAAGAGACAGCAGATGTTCTCTACATATTCATTGACCAGGAAGCATAAAGTTAGCTATGGGTGAGGAAAACCATAAAATATTCTTGGAATTACAGTTGTATAAATAGCCTAAAATCCTGGAAGAAAGGTATTTCTGGGTTTAGTCTTGCCTTGCTGTTCTTGGGAACTTATAAAACTGTCTCTAATTCAGGATATTCTATGCAAATATCTAAAAAAAAGAAGTAATTTTCTTTTGCAAAGCCATTACAACATAAACTTAAATCCAGGGGTTTTTTTCCCCACTCTATCCAGATTGCAATTGCCTATCTTTCTCAGAATTTATAAATTCCTCTTCAAATGAGGCCTCAACCACCAATAGTGTAACTAAATGTCCAAAATTACTTCAGAAAACTTCAGAAAACCAACAGCCTGTTCAGACCACTACTGATATCTCGAGCAGACCAAGTTCTAACCTCTGAAGCACCTTAATTGGACATATCTTTCTAATTTAATGGACTACTGTTAATACAAAGAATTCAGGAAGTACTGTGTTGAAGGCCTCCAAGATGTTAGGTGCTAAAAAATGTATAGCTGTGGATCTTTATGGATGCAAGACCGACCATGAAAAATGAAGAAGTAAACATGATTTAAAGGGCACAAGACTTTGCCAATCCCTTCCCCTTCAGTCCCCCACAAGTCAGTTCATATCTCTTGCACTATCAGAGTAGAAGACAAGCCAAAGGCTCAAGATAAGCTGCACTGATTCTGCATCTCATTTTTTATTTTTAATAAAACTATTTTCTTCCCCTTCCCCCCACATCCTTTCACCATCCTAGCAAAGGACTCATTTATGACATTTCCTTAATGTTTCTTTTCCCCAACTTCCCTCCTGAGTTTAATTCTGCAGCTTCCTTTAATTTTTATGTGTTCGTGCATCTCTGCTATCATTCCCTTCCTGTTACAACTGCTGATGGATTTATGAACTCAGTCACTGAAGTCATCCGTTATTGTTCCTCTCTACATCCATGCCACAACAGGTCCTTCAATTCCCCCCCGCCCCCCCTCCAGTTTCTTTCTCCAAACCTTTTTGGAAAAGATTACTACCCAAACAATCAACAGTCTTACACTGAGAAAGAGATTCAAAGGTGAAACACTGGAAGTCCTCTTCAGAATTCTAGATCAGCTTTGACAAGCAATAAGGACCCCTGCTAACAAGAACACAGCCAAAACAGGCAAAAAACTTTCCACAGGCAGCATTACAGCATAAAAGTATAAGGCATATAGTCCAGATTGCTTACCTGAGTCTTCGCTATCATAGCAAGTCCTGCTATATTGCTGTAAATCCACTTGAGGGGGCAAGTCTTGTGTTGACACTGGAGTTCCTCTTGGATCTGCATACAGCAGCAGCAAAGGCTGATAATGACCCTTGATGCACTTTGTCACAACATCTTTCCATTTTGGACCAATCTGAATTAACAACAACAACAACGCACAAGAAAGGTTTTCTGTCATCATTTTCTATAAGCAGCTCTCTTTTTTTCCTTGTACTTCTTTCAGAGTTTGATTTTCCACTGACATTCTTTAACTCCTATATCCAGCACTGAACTGGACTCACCAAGAAAACTGACTGCTGGTCACATGTTGGAAAACACATCCATCAAAAAGAGATATGATTTCTAAAATGTAACTGAAAGTAAACTGTCTCCCAGAATGAGGAATGGAAATGCCGATTTTAAGATTCACCTTATTTGAGAAAAAAGGTACCATTTGTGACACCAGCTGGTCAAGAGCACACCCTTGGAACATCCTGGAACCAACCCACCCAAAATCAAGGTATTCACCATCTTATGGCTAAACAAATTACAATTCCTGCTAAAAATACAACTACAAAAATAATCCTTCCTTTTCAGATTCTTTTCCCCATAGAAAGTTTTTCATCTTCTGAAATGTTCTAACTCTGCATGAGTCAAAAAAACCAAAAAATAATTTGTTAACAAAATTTCTTAATCCATCTATCAGCATAAACAAAATGAACAATAAAAGACATCAACCGCATGACAGCAAATCCAAATCAAAGCTAACCACTTTGGTGTGTGAATACTTCTGCTGTTATAGAACCTCTGCAAGCATTTTGATAGGCCAGGCAATAATTCATACACTTACATTCATCTCAAAAATCTTCCCCATGTACTAATACAGGTTTCACCTAATACGCTGAACATCTATTCCAACTAATTTGCTCCATACACGAGTATTCTACTAAAGCACTGCAGTACCTATCCTTGGCAAAGTTTTGCTGCAGAGAAATATGAATGTGATTAGAGGTTTCCCTTTGAGACTGTGCTTGGCATGACTACAGGACAAAATTTTCTCTCTCATCTCTGTGCTTCCATGACTAGAAGGAACAAAAGGAGGGTGGTGTGAAATAATGCCAAACAAACTAATGGGATGTAAATAACAGTGTGCCAAGATCCCAGCACTGGTATCTTTAATGTCAAGGACCTCATGCTTGGTGAAAAGGGAGAAAGAAAAGCATTAACAAAAGAAGCGGAAAATTTATTGTTGGCAGCAACCACTAGGGAAGACTGGTATCAAGATACTTCAATAAAGAATGCAAAAAGCAGGCACTAAATAGCTATACCGCTTGTCAGCAAGGGAAAGGTATGTATGTTAGATGTGCACACGAGCAAATGGTAGATTTTCAAACAGCAGCATAAAAGTAAGACTGGTGGCCAACAGAACAGAAATAAGAGGGCTTCTGAGATTTCTGGTATCCTTTTTTGAGAATGCTTTACTTTGCTCAGAAAAAGGAGCATCCGAGTTAAGGGTCTTGAGTGGAAAAACAGCCAAAATTTCTCAAAATCTGTAGAAAGCAGCATGGATCTACACACAAGTAGCTAACAAATTTCAAACAGATTATTTTTCTAAACATTATTTTCTCACCTCTTTGACATGAGCATCATCAAAGTACATCCACTTGCGGATTTTAGTTTGGAAGAAGAAGGTAGAATAGTGTTTTCCATAGTAACAGATCATTCCCACCAAATACAGCTCTGAGTGTTTTGCTCTGTCATCAGTTACTCTGAAGAAGAGCTTCAAGAAGGGAGGTAAGAAAAAAGGAGAAATTAATAAAATGCCAGAATTTTACATACTGCTTTGTCTTTTAAGACCTCAAAGTACTATATAGAGGTGTCAGGTTTTTACTTTAAGAGATAGAGAAAAAGCAAATACTTGAGTAATTAACCAATGTTTAAGCAAACCCAGTGACAGAGACCTGGAACAGACTCCTATCAACTCACCAGGCGCTCAAGAATCAAGTCAGTGTTGGAGACTGTGGCTGTACCTTAAGGAAGGCATTTACAACAACGATATAATACCTTTCCAGGATTTGAAACGTGACTTTATTCTGAAAACTTGTATTCTCTGTGTCATGCTTGCTGATTATATCAAATACTGTTTAAAACATTCGTTCTTCTTTGCTTTGTAGAAACAGAGCAGTTCTGACAGTGAATAGCTGGCATTTATTCTGACTTAAGCAAAGACACATTTATGACAACATCACTTAAAAGATGAACTGAAGATATTAGTAGGTCAAAAAAATTTAGCACACAGAAGAAAATGTTTTCTGACTATTTAACTGACCATGTTTTATTTAAAAATGCACAGGATTCATTTTTCAGTGTATCACTGCTTTACTATGCAAGGACCATGCTGTTCCATAACCACATTTCCATTAACTTGCACCAACTTTGGTAGACCATGCACTGGCCAATGCATTTTTTTATAGATGTGTATACTTTGGTTGGTTGGTTTTTTAACTTTTCATGTAATGCCTCAATGCTACAATAAGACACAGCTACAGTTTGGTATACAAATAACTCAGCTCTAAAGCATCAGCTAATGTAGAATAAGTGAATCCTCTAGGGGACAAACTTCCAGATCCCGAACACTACACAACTTAATCTATCGTTCAATCACACAGTGCCAGCCACCATCTCTCAGAGACAGCTCAGTTATAAATAACTCTTAAGTGTTATAGCTACACACTTCAAAGAAAAGATGATTTAAAGAAGTTTGAAAAAAAAAAACCCAAACAGAAACAAAAACCCCCTTACTACATTTTTCTCTTCAAAAGAAATAAACTTCTGTTCAAAATAAAACAGTACATATGTGTTTCCATAGAAACAGCACAAACCTCAGTGCAAAAATTCCTTGCACTTGCAAATATTTTTTGATTCGGATAAGCTTTGTTTTCCAGAGTAATTTTTAATTTTCAGTCATTTCAAAAACTAGAGAACATGCAATTATACTAGTACTTTCACAGGTTTTGCGAAGCATTCAGAAACAGGTCAGATCCTTGGATCTGCCCTTTATTCCTCTATTTATGAATACCAAAAAGGTTAAAGATGGCGACTTTTTATTTTTCTCAATCCATTACTATAGACTACCATGAGAAAGACTGTGTTTGCAGGTAGTGTAAAGATACAAAAAACTCACATCTCCCAGTTTAAGGCAAGTGCCCAAGCTGTGAATCACATCCTCAGCCAGATCAGAGTGGTCCGAGTCCCAAACCAGACCAATGGTGATGATCTGTGGAGAGTTCATCAGCACACGACGAATACGGATCTTTTCCCCGCAGTTACTCTGAGGATTTAAAGAGAGCAAAACTTTGAATATAATTCTTCTCTTATTATAATGTTAGAGCAAGGCACTAACAAGTACAAGTTTCAAAAGTACAGCTTCCCAAGAGGTGGTGGTGAAACACAGCAGATGCAATATGTTCCAGTGTCAAAATATGAGCTTATGTCACAGATAAAGAGTGTTATCAAGACTACCTGGTATTTGCAAGCTTTAAAGTACACACTGCTGATTCTTCCTCATACTACTGATAATGATTAAAAGGTATAGTGCAAAAGTTGGCTTATTTAAAAAAAGATAAGCATGCATACATGAAAGATCCCAAAAACATTCTCAGGAATTGCAGGGAAAGCTTACTTTCTTTTGATTAGAATCTCCAATTAAAAATTATATTTACAGAGACTGATCCTTTATAAGATAGTGTCAGAAAAAACTTCAAGGCGCTACTTTGCTGTGAGAATTGGGTGGTTGTTCTAGAAGCTACCTCAAGCATCTCATCTGGGACATGATAGTTAGGTCAGTATTCATATAAATATGAGAGCAGCAGTTGGAAGATCAGGAGAATAAGAGGTGTTTACTAACCCATAGCAGTTCATTTCTTATTTCCTGTTTCCTTTCCCTCTCTCATTTTTAAATTTTTTTAAATATCTACCAGTGCTGATTGACTGGCCAGTCTCCCCTCACTTGCTAGCCATAGTACTTCTCAGAGATAAGCTTGCTTCTGAAGCTAAGACATTTCTCAGTGGTCCTTCCAATCCATCACCTCTTGGAACTGTGGGCATCTTTAAAGCATCATGAACAAAGTTCACCATCTGAATTAGGAGATTATCACTGTCATTTTAGCAAATGGTGCTTTTTTTGGGGGGGAGGGGGGTGAAGAGAGGGGGTGCATGGGGACGGTGACACGGGATGGGCATGCATGGGATAACACAACAACTATGACAAAGACCTTTTGCAACACCCACTCTCCCCCTGTGGCAGGTCACAAAGGTACCTCTAAGATTCTGAAAAAAATATTTTCATACTGAGAATAGTTTCTCATCTCTACAGAGACCAGTTTCACAACTGGATATAATCATTCTGGACACTGCAACCAGGGAAGAGATATAAAGCATTTCTTCCCCACAGCAATCTGGAAAATTAACCAGAATTTCAGTCCCAATTATCAATGAGAAACAAAAATGAAATGTTAAAAAAAAAAACAGAAAGAAATGAGCTTAACAACAAGGCAATGAAGACATTACTTTACAGGTAGAAGACTCGGATGTTTAAAGGTAGATATAAGGTTTTAATATTAAAAGATGGCTATATTCACACATATTTTGTAAGGGTCATTCAAAGTACAAAAGCATTCCTGTGGACTACCTCACAACAAACCTATCTTACTCTCAAATTGTTAGCTAGCTGAAGTAAAGATGACATCAGCACTTTCTGCAATACAGGAGGAATATTACATCCTGATAAAAAGCTTCCCTTGCGTAACTTTTAAGCCACCCTTGGCTAAGCCTCAACAGAAAAATTTCCCAAATAGAAAAAGAAAGGAGCAGCAAGTACAGGTAAGTATTTTCATCCAAGCGATTATTTCAGTTAAATAGCAGTTCACCCTGACAAAGAATGTCTTTATTAAATTTCCCATGCTTTGGTTATGAATATCAATCTTTTAAACAAAAAACCAATATCTTTATTTCTTTTACTCAGATAAGTGAGTCAATATTTGCCACTATTCAAAAAAGAAAAAAAAGAAAACAGTGTTTTGATGAAGACTAAAAGTGATTGTTTCAGAGTTATAAGCTACAGAAAGTGGGGGGATAAAATGGAAATACTGCCCCCGGGTAACAGGCACACAAGCCATTCCTGTTAGAGCTTGTACTGCTTCACTGAGGACTGGTGAGGCATCTAACAGTAGCACTACATGAAGCAGCAATTATGCAGCTGTTTCCTGCCCTACCTATTAATCAATATGTAAAAAACAACGATAACTCTTCTTGCATACTTACATAAAGCCCTGGATCTGGACATACTCAAATTAAAAGGCAGAACAAGATATCAAACACTTGCTTTAGAAATTAAGCCCTTATGATTTAAAAAGTAATAATTCTATATATTTACATGAAAAAAATTTTCTTAACCTAACTGATACACAGAATTAATTCAGCTGAATTTTGTGAGACTTACTGCACAGCAGAACAGAACATTAAGAATAGCAGCCTGTGATTATCAACTGGACATATGCAGTAATTGTTTTTATGTGGTTAAATGCCAGTCATCACTCACAACAACTATAGCCCACGCTTTCTGGTCAATATCTTCCATACTGGACAGCAAACCTCACTCAAAGACAAACCAATACTCCCTCAAATTTTCTGTGATGATTTCTGCCTTTGGCTTAGCTTTTGCAGATAAACTGTGTAGCCTGTAAGCCCTTCACTGTCAGGATTACCCTCTGGCAGTGGGAAGTAGTAGTCCTTTTCTCTTTCCCTCTGAACGACATTTTGGCTGTATGTTGCAGGTACAGCAGTTTGGTTAACAGTTCAATTTATTCCGACTGAACAGTAATAATGAAGTTGAATGGAAGCTTATCTAGGTAAAACAACTGATCTAGTACACACAATTACCATGAGTGGTACAAAAGTTCTGCTATCTGTGCGTAGCATGGTACTACTGAAAAGATTTTACAAGAAGTACTTCGTTTCTCATACAATTATTACAGATGAAGCACACCACCATCAACAAATAATCACCAGAGAAACTGGATGAACTGTGGGAACATTGTTCCAAAAAGCCTAGCTAATCAAAACCACTGTCAACATATAGAAGTCTCCTATAAAAGGACACAGCCTCCAAATTCTTTGTCATTTCCATTTCTTTAGGTAAGATCTCAGAACTTTCATCACAGGATGAAAGCAGCATGATTGCAGCTTCGTATAATGCTAGTGTTGGAGGCCTCACCAACTCTCAGTGAAGCTGAACAGCATATGTATGATAGATACTTCTAGCAGCAACACAGGCTTGAACAGAAATGGATCGTGTGGCCATTCCCCGGCAGCAATGTAAGCATTTCCAATTTATTCCCCCTCATCACCTTTTTTTGGTGGTTTCTAACTCTCCAAAATATTCATTTTTAGTTTCCATCCAAATACTACGTCTATTCTTGTTCTCACTACTTGTGTCTAGTCAAGGAAGCACTCAACATCAGTAGTTTTTCCCTTCCTTTATTGAATAACTGAGAGGTACTGAATTCAAATCAAAAGTAAACTCTCTTACTTATCCTTTTTATCATTATGATGAGCTAAACCGTGAAAATGCCCATGAGTTAAAGGTACGCATCAGCGTAATCTACTAAACCTCTTCTGTCCTGTCCATCCCTTTGCGAAGGAAAGCTGAGGATACTAACTGGACAGTTTCGCAGGTCTCCCATAGTGCTGGCGTTCTGTAGCAGTTCTCCAAACATATCTGGAGTCGGTTTCTCTCGTCTCTCCAGCATGCAAATAGCTTGATTGCTTCAGTATAGAGAAAGCATGGAAAACAAAAGTTTAATAATAAAATAAAAACCCAGACCAACATTAAGTACATGTTTCACTTAAATTTTATGAAAAGTTAAGAACCTTAAAATACACAAAACTTTTTATATTTAATATTGTAGTACAGAAAAATCACATAATTAAGTGTGAATTACTATACCTTCCCTGGTAATACTGCATAAAGAAAACAAGTAAAACTAAAAATAGAAACAGTTTCCAGTTTGGCTTAAAATTTACATCTTAAAAGCAAGCTTTAGCATTTTGATAAATACTTTATTTCAAAAAGAAATATTTGCTTCAAAATGCTTCCCTTCAGTAACCACAACCCTAGTAAAGTAGCACAGTAAAGCACATCCTTAATAATAAAACTATAGACAAAAAATAGCACAGTACCCAATTCATTTCATTGTCCAAGTTGAAAGAGGTATGACAGTAAGTACACAAGAATACTAGTACTCAAAGCATGTTCAAGCTTAAAATCATTTAAGAGGTAAATGAATATATCGCTGTTTATTGGTGTTCTTAAAATAATGCATGACTTAAGATTTATTGAGATATTTCATATAAAATATTGAATACCATTTACATAATTCTTTTCCTGTTTTTCTAATAAACAATATTTTGATACACATTGTCTACTGGTAACCTGAAGAAAAACTACAGTTTGATGGACCGGCAGGTAGCAGCCACAAGGGAGAATGCTTTACAATACTCCTGGTACTCTAGTAAAAGTGGTAGCTTTTAAGAGATCAGCATGGGAAGAGCAACCAGCAGTTTTCAAGACAATTTTTCCGGGCTCTGTAACTACACGTCTCATGTGCAGGATGAGAAACAAAGAGAAGTTTTCATCCCAATCAAAATTTCAGGACAGAAATAGACTCCTGCCTTGATCAGATTTAAGCAGCTTTTAACTGAGCAGCCAGCTACTAAAAGAATAAAATACGTCTCTCCTCTAGCATTCATTCAAACAAACTACTACAGAGCTATAGCTATTGCTTTATGCACTCTTTAATGAAAGGTCACGGTGACCAGGGGAGTTCCCAAATAACTAGAAAAAGCAAGAGCTATATCTATCCAAGAAAGAGAATTTAAGGAACCACAGGCTGGTCAGTCTTGCTCCAGTACCTGGGGCAATGACAGACCAAATCCCCTTGGAAATCATCTCCAGGCATATGAAGGACAAGAAGGTGAGTGACAGCAGCCAGCATGGATTTACCAAGGGCCAACTATGCCTGACCAACTTGATTATCTCCTATTATAAAATGATGGGTTCTGTTGAGGAGGAGAGTGCAGATAATATCATCTGGTCTCTAGCAAGGTTTCCAAATCATCTACAGCGTTCTTGTGGCCAAACTGGGAGGTGTGGACTGCACAGGTAGAATACAATGTGGACGAAAACCTAGCTGGACCTTCAGGCTCAGAGGATCAAAACATAACCAACAGTCACTTAAGAGACGTGTTCCTCAGGTGTTAAATACTGGGGCCAATGCTATTTAACATTTTCATTAACAACCTGGATGATGAATCAGAATACATCCCCATCAAATTTACAGATGACACCAAACCACACAGAAGAGTCAATATACAGAAAGGGTGTGCTGCCATCCAGAAAGATCTTGACAGGTTGGAGGAACAAGCTGACAGGAACCTCATGAAATTCAGTAAAGGGAAATACAAAACATTGCACCTCGGACAAAGCACACTCAATGCAGCAGTACTGGCTGGGCAAAGAAAGGACAAGAGGTAAAAGATGCAGAAAGGGAAATTCTGACTGGATATAAGGAAAAAAAATTCACACTGAGTGGTTAAGCACTGGAACAGGCAGCCCAGAGGAGTCCTTGAATGTTTTCAAAACGCAGCTGCACAAAACCCCAAGCAGCCTGATTAGCTTTGAAGTTAGCCCTGCTTTGAACAGGAGGATAGAGTAATTGTGCAAAGGTCCTTTCCATTATAAATTATTTTTTATTTTTCTTATCTTGCTTCTTAAACTCACCTGCTTGCATATTAAGGTCTTTCAAAATGTACACAAGTCCTTGCCACTACAGCGTCAGATTCAGAATCATAAATAAGCAGACACACTGATCCATGCCTAAATAGGTATCTTCTGCTCCACTAAATCCTCATGTTCTTTATCATAGTTATCAAAGCTCCACTAACTTTGAACAAACCACATTCTAGACATTTAATCTTGTGAAGGTAAAGATCAAACTGCAATACCAGTATAAAAACAGGTAAGTTCTTGTCCCGGTAAAAATCTCAACTCACCAGAGCGAGGTTGTAGAAATATAATGTACCATCTGGATGAAAGGTAATGGGTCAGAGGTGGCACCACAGCTGGTACAAACACACTAAAGAGAAAGAAAACATAATACATTCACAAGATTAAACAAGCAAGATTTCCACAGCAAGACTTCTGTTTGTATCTTTTTTACCATGGCAATGTATGTCTTGGGAATGAAAATGTGAAACTTGAGAACTGGTGATTTGTATAAAGCATGTATCATTACCTCACCTGTTCAAACAAGGTCATTGCAAACTTCTGATGGGAAACACAATGCGGTGCAGTGCAAATATCTTCCTTTGTCTCATCTGCAATGTGGAAGTGAATTCGCATTAACAGGTTTTCCTAGCCAAAGAGAGAAAACACAAAAAAAAAGCATTACATCACTTCAAATATAGACAAAAGTTAAAATATAAATCACAAAAGCATGTCAGATGCAATAATATTATAAGTGTTACTTACAGAAGGCCCCTGTAAATTTTTGAAAGTTGCTTAGAAAACAAAGAAGTTGGCATTTCTTTGATATGAAAGATTTGAAATGCTATGTCAGGTAACCATTCATTTTATCTACTAGCACAGCTGAAGATTCTGTCACTGATTATTCTGTCCAATTCTCAAGCATCAACAGATTTGACTAAATCTAATAGGCAGAGCAGCTCTGCAGGTTTACAATGATTGGGTTGCCACTAACTTCTCCTCATCAACACAAAGTAACCTGAATCAATTTTTACATTCCACAAGTGCTTTGAAATACAGCAAATAATCTACATTCTGTCAAAAAGGAGGGAGAATTAATAAATGAAGAGGCAGACTAAATTTTACATGAAACAAAAGCACTGAACATTTTCTAGATATTATTTCAGACAACTCCATTTGTTTTGAAGTTCCCAGGAGTTCTTGTCCTAAGATGTCCTCTCCTCCCACTGTTGTCAACATAAATCTGGGGGTGCCAGAAGTCTACTGACACTTCGTCCAGCAGCACACTTTTTCACTATCACTATGAGCTGCCTGGATGGTTTATAGGCCTGCAATAAGCAAGTCAAGATTATTAGGCAAAATAGCTCTTATAGGCCTGCAATAAGCAAGTCAAGATTAATTATTAGGCAAAATAGCTCTGACCTCGTACATTTTCCCTTGAACTTTAGAATCTAAGCTCTTCTGCCATTTAAATTAAACCTCTGCCTCTAGGGCTGAAAAGGTTAACTAAGTGAAAAGCTATGGAATTATCTCTGCCTTAGAGTTTAACCTCAAAAGGGAACTTGTACCCATTTTAACGGTCCTTGTGCCAGTATGGTTAACCTAACAAACCTGCTTGTGGAGTCCCACAGCAGTATTAGATGGGCTATTTAGATTAGCTTTCTCAAGGAAGAAACTAAATCAAAAGTTGCCATGTTGTTCTACATAGAGAACTCTGTTCAAATGCTGGGCTGCATAAGACAGTTTGCCATAACTGTGTTCACAGGGGCTCCCGTGTAGGCTGATGCAATTTATTTCACTTTGAGTCTTTATTAGTATGATATACTTCCATTTTAAGTGAGCTCATTAAACTACTGTTTTGCTATATTAGTATTCTACAAACACAGAATAACTCAGGTTATCATAGGCCCACTATCAGTCCACTTAGTTTAAGAAAAGAACTACAATAGTTATATGCATTTATCCCATTTCTATGATCTCTTACAGCGCAAGTGTCAAATTAGGTAGGTACAGGAAATGAAAGATTTAATACATAGAAAAGACTCCACTCTGACCTG
The DNA here is from genome assembly GCF_028858705.1 of Grus americana. Lineage (NCBI taxonomy): Eukaryota > Metazoa > Chordata > Aves > Gruiformes > Gruidae > Grus > Grus americana. The sequence goes on from NC_072858.1 coordinate 23,793,954, forward strand.
AGAGAAGTTTTACCTTGCCGTAGTTAATTCAGTATGTTTGTACTTTGGTTAAGAATTAACATAGAATCACAGAATGGTTTGAGTTGGAAGGGACCTTAAAGATTATCTAGTTCCAACCCCCTGCCATGGGCAGGGACACCCTCCACTAGACCACATTGCCCAAAGTCCCATCCAACCTGGTCTTGAACACATCCAGGGATGGGGCATCCACAACCTCTCTGGGCAACCTGTTCCAGTGCCTCACCACCCTCACAGTAAAGAATTTCTTCCTAATATCTAATCTAAATCTGCCCTCCTTCATCTTAAGGCCGTTACCCCTTGTCCTGTCACTCCATGCCCTTGTAAAAAGTCCCTCTCCAGCTTTTTTGTAGGCCCCTTTAGGTACCAGAAAGCTGCTATAAGGTCTGCCCAGAGCCTTCACCAAGTAGCGTAAAAAACACACTTGAGCCACCCTATGGATACCATTGCAAAAAGGGGAGCAGCCAACAAGTCAGCAAGACAAAAATACCTCCTAATCAAGTTAAAGAAATTTAGGAGCCTGAAGAAGGAAAAGGAAGGTATGTGGGTAAGAAAAAAATCTTAACATAATGGATGTCAAGAAAGAGTTTAGAAAAGAAAAGCAGGTGGGTAAACCTAGGGATGCAAGATTTGTGTAAAAGCCATCTCCCAACCACACTGGTGAGATAACCAGCATAAACAAAAGCTGTCAGATGGTTTACAAATACAGCAACAGAAATATTTGGAGATGATCCATTTTACTGTTGTTTACCTCAACTTACTAACATAAACAACTGTGTTGAGTTGTGTTTATTTATTTTTACTTTCCCCTAGCTAGAGTTTGTGAAAACACAATTTCAGAATAACTGGCAAACAAAATGTCCTTTCACCCTTTTGAGGTTATCCTTAAAACTAGAACTCTGGTTCATTCTTGTAGTGCAATTTTTTCTACAGTTCCTATCCAAGATGCACTTGAGACTGCAAGCAGTACATATGCAAAACTAACTGTAAAAAAAGGATAACATTGACGTTTCCATTTCAAAATCATTAGCAATGACTCTCAAATCAAATACTGGTTTCCCACTGGATCAGTTCAAGCTTGGGTATCTCTGTGGACTTTTCCAGCCCACACATGCAAGGTCTGTTGGAACTGGGGAGGGGAGAAGATTGCATAGAAGGGGTTCGCATCCCAGCCTGTCAAACCACCTTTCAGCTATACTCACAAAACATTCAGCAGCATCATCCATAATGCCCAGCTGGAAGCGCTGTTCATCCTGAAATGTCTTTGCAAGAGCAGTGCGCAGGGCATCAGAAGGCAAGACCTTCTCACTGCTACATTGAAACTGGTTGAAGATACCCTAGTAAGAAAACAAAAAGAGAGTTAAGTTACTGTATTTTCAAAACATTACTCTTATCTGAAAACAAACAAACCTTTAACTCACTTTGACCAAGTAACACACAGATATTTGTAGTGTACAAGAGAAAATCCTAGAAGTTCCTCCTTTGAAATCATATCCACCTTTGTGTATTCCTTCCTTTCCTTTCACATATCCAAGGGAGGGTGGGGAGCTTTGGGGTAAACGTCCCTCAGTGTCAATCCCCCTTGGATCTTCCTCCAAATTTGATTGCTGAAACAAGTACAATGGACACCAAAACTTCTTCACTTTTGATTCCTATTTCTCCCTCTCCAGTTCACTTTTTAACTCCCAACTCAGTAGGTTTCTTCTTACACATGCCACTTTCTTTTCTCTTTCAAGCAACTCTTGCCAAATGTCTTAGCCCTTAAACAGCCACAACCTGCTGCTTGCACTCTTTAAAGAATTTACCTTCCTGTAAGTCCAAGAAGTGGGTCAGAATTAAGATTATTTTTGGGTCAGCATGCAGAAGGGAAAAGGCACAACGCAAACAGTGGTTCCTATGTATGGCCAGCTGTTCACCTGTTACTATAAACCTGCATTTTCATAACTGTATCTCACAGGTTATCTGGGTAATTATTTGCAAGGACAAGTAGTTCTGTAAAGACAAATTATCGTTTAAAGTGTGGGTTATATGCATGAAAGTTCAGTACATTTTCCCAACTGATTAAAAACCCACTTTTATTCTGTGAGACATCCAAACAATCTTCTGAAGTCATTTAATTTTCACTGTGCCCTTCTACAAAAACAGGAACATAGTTCTGTATGCAAGATCCTCAGTTTAAGTAAAAACTTCTAGCCCCTATTTTCTACAAGACCATTCCATCTCCATCACCACTGTGCTCCACTTTCTACCTCATTTCATATGACAAGCAACCATCTTCATTGGTGTCAATCTCAAAATTCTGCTTGTCCTTTCCTATAAAACTTTCCTCTCCATTACCCTAAAGATTGCAGAAAAGCTCCATTCTTACTGCAAGAGAAAAAAAGGATCATCTTCAATTGTGCACCACTTTGCTTTTCTACCTAAATTTAGTCAAACAAGGAGAAAGCCAGCCTCAAACTGGTTTGCCAGTTTGGTTTTCTTTCAAATCTATACTCGGAATCTGTAGTGATGCTGACTCACATATCACTTTCTCCCTTAATTACAGAAAGCTTCTCCCCAGCATACTTAGGATCTACATTAATTGGAAATAAATGATCTGAATCTTTCTCTTTAGCTATTCTTGTTTCTTATCAGGAAACAAGCAGGTAAACCAGGAAAAAGTTTGCCAAACTGTATAATCTCGGCTGCTTTGAGGAAGCTGAAGGAGTGCAGAACACAGCTGTGACTGCACAGCCAGCAAACCAACCTCCATATCCTGCCATTTCTGGCCACAGGAATGGTACGATTTATAGTGCTGACATACTATCTAATACAGAGGTAAAATGCCCATCTCTCTCTATTGCTATTTTTATTTTGATAGTCCTTATGGTGCTCATTCATGGGTGAGGGCCCACTGTGCTGAAGCTCATAGCTCTTCTAATACTGCCTTTATTAGAGTATCAGATAATGAGGAAAGTGGTGAGAGAAGGCTGTGAGGTAGTAAGTCTCACACTCATGAAGTACAGACAATACCTCTCCTCAGTTACCTTTTATATATACATACATAAAAATGGAAAAAATGACAAAGTCTCTATACTTGACAACCTTGATTCTCATTTCTGTCACTGATAACAGAGCAAGTTTCATGTTTCATTAGTAAATTTTCTCATTTCAGTGGACCTCAAAGGAAAAAAAAGCACTGAAACATAATTTCATCCTGCTTCAGCTCTTTACATTAAATAATTTAAGAGCACTTGCAAATATTCATGACTGTGCTTTAGAAATGTGTTTATTCTGGCTATCATCAATCTCACTTCATAGATCTGGAAACTGAGGCACTTGCCTAGCAACTGGCATGCAACCTCACTGCGGGGAACTGATGGACAGAACCCAGTTTACTTCAATGAGAGCTCTGAAATGGCTCTGTACTCTTGATGGGGAGGAGAGAATCAATGCAGTCTCCAAACTAGGCAAAAGCAGAAGCAAGCAACCCAAAACTCCTATTTTAAATTTCCATTTTTAAAGAAATATTAGACTTCTACCCATAACATACCTACTAGTTAACAAAGAGATCCAGTAAGGAAAAAATGATCCTGATGATTATAAGCAACTGTTTTTCCCAAGATCCTGCATTTTCAATTTTTTTGCATCACAAAATAATTACAGCCTTCACAATTAAAACCAAAGAACTTTCATTAAATATAAACAACAGAAAACTGAAATCTATTACCACAACCACAGAACAGAAATAATTCAGTAACATCAAATAATTCTGTGAAGAATTCTAATATGGAAAAATCAACTAAGAGATCCCAATATTATATAGAAGAATGCTTGCTAAAAATTTCTAATGACATAGCACACAATGGTTTAGTCTTATTTAGATTACGGGGGGGGGGAAGTCTTAAAACCAGTGAGTAATTGTGCATTTTAATCTAATAAAGATCAAATCTTATCATGTCATTGCACAGTGCAGTTTAGAGCACATTGGAACACAGTGCTTGTAGGAAGTCCAAAAAGCACATCAAATGGAGTCAAAAGCATTTTGAGCACAGGGGAGGATTTGGTTTTGGTTGGGTTTTGTTCGGGGTTTTTGGGGTGGGGGTTTTGGTTTTTTGGGTGGGTTTTTTTGGAGGGTGTGTGTTGGGTTGTTTCCCCTTTTCCTTATTTTTCAAGGCAGGTTCTTTGCTTACCTTCAGAACAGGTCTTTCTTGTCTCTCAGCCTTAAATGGGCAGGTGTGGCATTTCCTGCAGTTTCATCACTTTAAGTTATCTAAGTCAGATCTCTCTCCTTAATTTCAGGTCTTGCCCTTAAGTGATACTGTTAATCACTAACATACTTGTTCCATATACAGGTCTGAAAGCCAGCTGGGCACAGACCAAGAAAGCCCTAGTGATTCTGCCCCAAAAGTTCTCATGACACCTTTTCTCCAAGTGCTTCTGTAACTTACTAAGAACTTTATACATGAAACATTCAAACTTTGTTCTCTTTCAAAAACTTCTTCACCTGAATTTGAAAATAGTGAGAACCCCATTAGTGTATTCACCACACTGATGATCTCTCTCGGTGGCTACATTCCAACACAAATGAGCGTGTATCTAACGGCAGCAACAATATGAAGACACTGCTAAAAGCTTCATGAACAAGGGAAGTCTCTGCTATTTTACAAATTTTCAGTAAATAAAATAAAGGATGCAGAATTAAAAAAAACCAACCCCAAAACGTTATTAGCTTAACATAAAATCTGGGCAATTACTAATATTGAATTAGCAGCAGTACTTTGATTTCTACACTAATGATCTATTCTTGGCACGTTGGTAAGTCTACGAGCCAAGACAGAGAACAGCATGAGCAAGGGATTTTTCAGACAGGAAGTATGCCTTCTGGTTACACTGCATTCCTGAGGTCTATATAAAAAACAAGCCCATCTCCCTCCATATCCCCTTCCCTACAGATCTTCAAAGGTCTGGAAAGAGTAGCAGAGACAGCAGAATTAGGAAGCACAAGCATTCTTTCAGAGGAATAAATTGCCAGAGTCCATCTAGTTGCATCTAGTCTCAACAATTACATAGCTGATCTTTCACCAGCTTGCTTTCAGAGGCATCCAGATCTGGAAATTCCCTAACCATCCCAGGCAATCTGTTGTAGGGCCTCACTTGGCTTACTACCATTCAGAAGGCTTTTTCCTAGTTTTGTAACTGGAAGCTTCGTGTCCTTTCTAGAAGAGGTCTGGGCTTCCGACACATGTCGGAACAAAGGCTTGCAGAGCCAGCCGTCTCCCAAAATAATCTCCTCCAGTTTGGGAAGTGTGGGGATCAACATAAACTTTCTAAAGCTTCAAAGGAAAATAACCTAATGTTTGAGACAAGGAACCTTTATCATGCAACTGTTCAAGTTAAAACCTGGCTTTCTATTTCATAATGCTAAAATTCACATGCTTGATCATAAAACAAGTTGTTCTTCATTTGATTAGAGAATAAAAATAGCAATTATTCTTTGAGGTAATTCATGTGATAGACATTTTAGAGTTCTTTTAAATTTTAAGATTTGGAAGCTGAAATATCAGTGAATGCCCCCATAGTTTACAAGATTTGCTCCAAATTATCTCTAACAGTGTTTGGAATCCATTTTCTTCCTAGGAAAGAAGTATTCAATTTATTTGGGGTAAATTGACATCTGCACTGTGTATCTAACCGTACTGATGAAACAAACCCCAGACTTGATATACATGCACATACAACTTTTTAATCAAGCACGTAGAAGCCAGCTGGCATAAGAATAAATTGATGGCTGAAGACAACAGGCAACAGCTACTGAACCAGATCAGTGTCCATGCACTGTAAATTTGAGTTCTGTCCTTGGCAGCTGAGAACTAGTTATTCCTCTTCCAGCATTGTGCAGAAGTTCCTTCTGGATGGGGATATTGCTGCAGCTCAGAGTGTGGTATTTCTTTCAAAGAACAAAACACACTCCCACCAAACACTTTAGTATTCCTTACATTAACAGTTTCTGCCTTTTAGCAAAAGCTACAAATACTAACACGGCCAATCCTCATCCTTCTTTCACTCCTCAACATATCAATATTATTCTTGCTGTCACTCAATTGTGACTTTGTTTTTAAACTTCCTCTTCATTTCAATAGCATGCCCTTCTTACTCCATTGCATTCATTGGACTTCTGTTTTTCCTCTTGTCTACAGTACATTATCTCTCATCCAGAACATCACACACTTCTAATGCAGCCTCTTAGTCAGTACAACAACCTGTTTCAATAAAAATTCTGGCTGCTAAAATTACTTTTCTCCCATCCAACCACATCAGTCTCCACCCACAGTATTTCCACCAGCTCACATTTCTTCCCCACACTTCATCATTTTATGTTTGCCTTCAAGAGTACAAATAATTCTAGCTCTATTTGATTTCATGTCTTTGGATCTCTTTCCAAACCTCCAACTCTGGTAACAATCAACCCAGATTTCCATTATTCCTCTCTTACAGTCTCTCTCCCATTTTTACTCGCACTGTGCCCTGAACATTAACATAAGGTCCCCAATGTGGACTGTAAAGTCAGGCACCCCTGGCTACTACCAAAATCAAATAAATATATACTTTCCACAGTTTTTTTTAGAAGGGTGTCAAGAAAAGAAACCCAAATAACAGAGTGTCCACATGAACTAGGTGACAATTTATTAACTGCTTGATCAAGATCAAAAGAGGCAGATGTTATTTGGAAGCTTCAATTACCAGTTTAACAACTCAGTAAATTGTGCTTGCTGCTAGTTTATTTGTCAGGCAGTTAACTGCAAGTGCCAACTGAAAAAAAGTTTAAAAAATAAAAGTAATTACTTTATGTATTTTTACTACTGTTTACTATCCTGATTTTGAAAAAAGCACAAAACAAGAGGATGAAATCTTTGCAACCAACCTATTACTGTCTCAACCATATAATGAACTTTTCATAAGAAATCCCTCCAATCAAGTGGCTTATCAGAACCACAAACTATAGTCATTCCACTTCTTTACAGCACTCTAATACCCTATTGTTCTCAGTTTTTGTCTTAGAAAACATCATTTCTACACAGAAAATTCACATTCTTCCTGCTTTTGTTGCACATGACTAAGTTACAGAAAAGACCAGCCCTACTGGAATTTATCAATCAATACAGCATTCTTCTTTGTGAACTACAAAAAACGCTCTGTCCTATATCCTGGCACTATGGAGCTCCCAGTACAATCCCTGGAAGGAGAACAAACTCTCTGTGGCATGCTCAGTACAGTGGACGGATTTCCCCCTTCCTGCACTCTTCCAGCTGTGATAAACAAACACCAAAGCAAAGTCATGCTCTAGAAAAAAGGAAAATAAACCAGAACACAGTAGACTTCAACATTAATAATAAATCAAAAAGCTGTTCCAGTGTTACGGCAGGCAAACCACATAGCAGTAAGGACAGCTTGTGTACTGATAAAACCCCACTTAAATAATGCAACATCTTAAGGAACGACATTTGGGATTGCAGCACAGAGTCTGCAGTTCTCCCTTGTCTTTTTATAGCTGTTGATGCAAGGTTCCTTCAAAATAACCAATAAACATATGCCTGGAATGATTTTAAAGTTCATTCTGTAGCCACATAAACATAGCCAGGTAGCATGGCAAGTTTTAAAATCACTTCAAGAATTTGTGCAACGATGTCTTCAACATGGTACAAAAATAAAATGTTATTTGAGATCAGGTATGACATCACTGTCCCGTGATCCCTCATCTTATAAAAAGTAATTTAAAATAATAAATAATATTTATAGACCTAGCTGAGCATTTACAGTAAATACTGTGCATGACATCAGAATCCCTAGGAACGGTTGCAGCAAGCCAAGAAAGCGTGGAAAAAATACAACTTCTTTGGTGTTATTCGAAAGGGCTAAATTTAGCTTAGTGAAGACGATCTTCCTCTCAAGTCAATGGGAAGAGAATGTTGCCTTTAGAGCAACACGTCAAAGCGGGGAAGAGCGCGAACCCTCTCTGCACAACACAGCAGGTATGAGGTATCCTGTGGAGGGAACGCAGCGCAGAGGGGGACAGGACGTAGACTCTTCCCCCCAAGTATTGTCCCTGTCCCAGGCCAGGCTGGAATCTGAACATGCCAGCATGCTTTGGAGAAGACCAAACGTGTCCTGCCTCCAGCCTGCTTGGTCTGGACAGGTATTTTGGGCAGATCCACCTGACAGCATGCAAAGCTAATTACCTCTCCCCCAGACCCTAATGGGAGATTTTCGCATGGTATAGAGCTCCAAATTCTTGTGTTCCCACTGGATCCAGCCACATCTTCTCCCTCATCTTAGCAAAGCCTAAGGCAAGATGCAAGAGAAAGAGGATGTCAAAGACCTGGAGGCTAAGCTGGCATTACCCAGGTAGGACAACAGTTAAAGGCTTCCAGAGCAGACAGGAGGGCCAGTGCAGGGGAAGAGATAAGCACGGAAAGGAAGGGCTTATCCTGCTGCACTGGGACACGAAACATGCTCTCGGTGATGCCTGCTGTATTAGGTGCACATTAAGCGCACTATATACAAGTTTACACATAGGATGTGCCAGATAGTCAGACTTTTACAGGAGGAAAAAAAAAGAGCAGTTTGAGAACATTGATCCAGAGGGCAGCAGAGAACCAGTAAATACCTTAAACAGCCTTTTCCCCCCCCTCTACTGCCCGCTTAAGGAGTTTATGAAGATGAATGGGACCATCTCCATGGTTCGAGGCTATCCCTTGTAGATACTTTTATCATTTAGTATCCCTACCTTTTCAGTTGCATGCAAGCAGGAAAACCTATGTTTCTGGTGTTTGGGGTTTTTTGGGGGGTTGAAGGGAGGTTTGCATCCCCAACTTCACCTAGAGTTAAATGACATCCTTTATTACTTACCTTTGACAACAACATAAAATGGGGGATTTTTTTTCAAATATTTATGTACACACATCAACATTTTACACAAGTTAATAAAGTGGAAACTTGTCACAATATCACCCAGAGAAAAACAAAAAATTGTGAGTTGCTTTATGAAAGTAAGGGAACCAGAAGCAAAACAGTTCTACAACATCTAACAAATTTTTATGTATTTTTTCTCTTGTATAGTTTTATAATAGATGTCTATAAACTTTCTGAAGGTTCTGGAATAGGCTTGGGTAGAACACACTGAAATTTCCCATGAAGCTCAGATAGAGAAAATACTAACATTTTGGCTTGGATTAAAGCCAAGTGGAATTCATTTATTTACTTTGTCAAGTATTGGTTACTGCCCTTCTTCAGAAATACTTGCCCAGATAACTCTTTATTTGTTTACACATTTCTTTGGAGTTTTTCATTGTACATTGAGTTTTGTGAGCTATAGGAATTCTGCACACAACCAGGCACAAGTTTTCTAAAATGTGCGAAAGTACTAGAGGATTGGTGCAATGTTACGGCTTTCTTGGAAAATAAGGGTTGTAACACCTTCTGATTAAGCATGGCATTGGTAAGAACTTCAGATAGGAAACAAGCCAAAAAATCCTTGCAGATATCTGGGAGCAAGAAGAGAGCGCAGCAATTTTTTTTTTCTTTCAAAGGCTGCTTAATTTAAAAAAATAAGCATATGGCTGCAGGCATACAATTTGTGAATTCTGCCACTCTACCTGTCACTTCCAAGTTTATAATAGCATACTGAACACTTCAGCAAGACATCAAAAGCAAGGATTTTATCAACAAAACGGAACACTCCTCAACCCAATGTCTGCTTTTAATACATACATCCCAGAGATCCTGTCATCTTCCAGTCTTACTGTAGTGCTTTCCCCTCTCATATTGGTACTGCTGACCCAGACGCGTCTTTGACCAGAATTCATCTTTCAATACCAGTTCCACAAAGATTCATCCTCTCCTTGTTCCTGTAACACCTTCCCCCCCCCCCCCTCTTTTTCAGTACTGTCATTGAGAAAAAGACTTTTAACTATTATCTTTATATTAAAACCTCTCAACTCTGCCTCAAAGTCCAGTCTACTTTCATTCAAATGGCAGAACCTGTCTGATCTCCTGATATTTCCTTGCCACATCTTGCTATTAGGTTAAACCCCAAAACAGCAAAAGCTTACATTCATAACAACTCCCTAAATCCTTTTATTTCTGTCCTCATCTCAGCTACCAAAGAATGCAAACAATCACTTGGCACTACACGAGGGCATGACCCAAGAATTAGCTTCAAATTATTTATCCCACAGAACTTAATGAACTCAAACCAGATCATGCTGTCTTGCCACTTCCCTATAGGGAAGGGGATATATTTAACAGTCCATCTTTTCTTTGTCTGGATAGCTGTACTTTGGATGTGCTATCTTGGTCCTAACCCACTGTTATACCCTCCCTGATGAGGCTGCTGTAAGTATGATCTTGTCTCATCATTTCAACAGATACGTCTTGAGACAAATTTCCCTTCAGAAGGAAATTACTTGTCTTCTTTCATGCCTTAGTAGTCTCCTCTTTGCTGTTCTTTTGCAATGAAAAACCCCTCAGTACCAGTCCAGAAACTCACTAGATAACTCATTTCAAGCCTGTCTCTACCAGAGCACCTGTAAAGTCACTTAACAGTAGCAAGATAGCTATTATACTATAAATATTGCCTGTGAACTTCAGATGATCCCTATTTAAAGCCTGAACACTCTATTTTGCTGTATTTATAAGACATTGCCTGTAGAATTCGTGACAATAAATTCTCCCACAATTAATTTATACATTTAGTTGGATTTACAACCCATTTATGATCAAAGAAAACGTCTCAGTCTCAATTTCAGAAAGAAAAATCACTGCTCAGGAAGATTAAAGCTGGTATTTTCATTGTGTTTGCATCACCTCCATTTCTCCCAAAATTTAGAGGGAGTCATGGGTTTGAAGTAGCAAAACTCAGAAAGGAGGGCACAAAAACCCAGAAGTGCTAAAAATTAACAGGTATAGACAAATGGAGATGTAGGATTGCACAATTTACTCAAGTACATAACGGTAATTGGAATCAGAGCTAGCATCTAGATCTTACTGTCCAGGCAGCATCTATGACAGTCAGTTACTATATCTGCATCTACAAACAGAATTGATGTTTTTTAAAACAGAGACCACAAAGAGCTGAGCCATTTAATGCAGACATCAATATTTACAGTAGAAAACACCTTTTAGTCTTACATAATCCACAGTTTTGAACAGAAAGGCTGAAAGCTAAATGGCCTTCTCCATGGTGACATTTAAACTGGCTCTGAAGGAAGGGTAACTTCTGAAGAGCATACTAACTGTATACAATATGATATTTATAAAGCAAACAATAAATTAGAAAAAATAAAGCAAACTGATGTTTTACTGGTTGAACTCATCTTTCAAACAACACAGAGGCTCACAATGATCTGCACTTCATTGATAAGAGTCCTTGCATCTAAAACTTTACCTACAGTATTTTCACAACTTATTGGCTTGAGCATATTTTAGAAACAGCACTATGAGTGTCTTGGGCCAGTATCTATCAGATTTACCTTTGCTCTCACAAATTTCCAAATACAAGCTGGATTACACATATTAATCAAATATTGGAAAGATTTCTGTTCAATTTTTTAAAAAATTGTTTTTAATTTATTTCTAACTTTTACCTTAAGAGCACAGAAGATGCAAGAATCGCCCATACATTTGTGCGTTGTGATTTGCCGGAAACTGCGGCGAAAAATGTCCAGGTGCCAGAGAACCTGAAACATAAAAAGGGGCACAGCCATTTTATGAATATATAAAATAAAATACTGCATGAAGTTCTCATTAAAATTGCACATGCTAAATAACCCCCGAAATAAACTAATGTCAGTGAACATCGCTTTTAAAACAGAATTCCTTTCATCTAACTGCAAGTTGACATTTTCATCTTTCTTCCTCAACTGTAGCATTCACGAACATTAATTTACAGTAGGATATCCCTCTGGATTTCTTGTCATATGCTTTTAGATTAAAGAACTCGCTTCTTTGTCTGTGTGGCAGTGCCAGCTTAAACAGCACTTGCCCTGACTGCACCATCACGCTGGCACCAGGGCTGGTCACTGTGCAGCTGCACGGTGAGGCTGGGCAGAGCTGCCAAGGACAGTCCACCAACCGCCAGGACCACACCTCAGCCCTCCTTCACCTCCCAACAGCCTCCTTGTTCCCAGCAGGAAGCACAAACACTGTAAAAAAAATGGAGCACCAACAGCATATACATTAACAGCTTCTTGCAAGTCAAAATGATACATTACTAAAAGCCGTTATGGCCAATATTATCATTAGTAAGTTTATTTGCATGCCATGATTACCGGCAGATTTCTAACTCTAACCCATGTGGGTAGTTATACTGTTCTCTCAGGACAGGTATGGTGGTAATACCAAGTATGGGACCAGGTATGGTCACTGCACATAAAAGCAAGCAGGTTTTTATATGTTCTGCTAGCAACAGCAAGAGGCAACATTTGCGGTAACAGCACCAAGTTTCATCCTTAAGTTTCACCACTAAATCTGTGCAATCTTGGGCAATTACCTAAATTCATATCTGTAAAATAGCAATAATATCGATCTCTGAGATGTTTCACAGTCACCTCTTTTATATAAATCTGGTCAGTGCTGGCTATTTCAGCTTCAACTACCAATAACTGGACTTTCTCGTAAGCCTCAGCCTCACCAGCCTTTCAGGAGGCAGAAGCTTGCACCAAAAGAAGCCCTGACCTAAATTGTGTCCTGCCAGGTTGCAGACAGAGCAGCAAGGTCCAGGCTGGCATCGGATCGACTAAATGCTTCGTTAGCATATGCAGAGGGACCAAACTTCTTATTTCCATTTAATCTGTACAGAGCAACTGGCTAGCAAAAATTTCACACTCTCAAAAAAGTTGTGCTGGTTTCAAGAAGTGCTTCCAGCTGGAACAATTTGTTAACTAAACCACAGCACATAAATGTTACCTAAAATTATATTTTAAAACATGTTTGTTGAATATTTAATCTGTAAAGTTTCCCAAAACTTCAGAATTTTTATGGCTATGTTTATACTCAAACTCTCCCTATACTTAAAGTCCTGGGAGGCAACATAAGCCTTGGAACCATCTGATTACACACAACATTCCTGAAGAACTACTGCAGACCTCACAAAAGGACAAAAAATAATACATTTAGGAACGAGTCCCATTTTTCGATGTAATTGCCTTTGGAGTTTATCTTGAATGTTTATAGAAATACTTAAGAGTAAGGAGCAACAAACATTCAAAAGCCTCTCAGACTAACACTGAATGTTAAAAAAACTAAGATTAAAATTCCAGAAGCATATATTTTATCACACGATTAACATGTTTGTTGTTTGGGTTTGGTTTTTTTTTTTTTTTTTTTTTTTTAAAATTCAGCTGTAAATATTTTTGGTATCCTATCTCTCTTGAGCTTTAGAAGAAAATGGTTTATGTAGAAGACTAAAGGCCAGGCCATACGCTTTCATCTTCACATATGGCATGCAGCCGGTATTAGGCTCTACCTAGTTCTGACCTAGGTTCAGTACCTCAGTATTAGGGGGCAGCCGGTGATTACACCTTACAACTTAACAGAAGCAATTACTACAGTACATCACTGGAAACACCATTTTTTTATTATAACTTCTCTTTGTACCTAGTCCTGTATTTCACGGTGTATTAAGCCTATTGAGGGTCACTGGTGTTTCTATTTGTATTATTTGCATCAGGGGGGTATCTTGAAGCCTGAAGTTAGTTGAGAACCTAATCATGCCCATGGAAAAAATAAGCCACAGTGACATAGTTTGTGCTGCACAGCTAAGTCATATGAAGGAATGAAAACTGATGTGGAGAAAGGGTTTTAAACCCTGCAGCCAGAAGGGCTGAATCTCAGATGTCAGACATTCAAAACATCTAAATGGTGACAATACCACTATAGCATCCATACCACTGCACTAAATTTTGACACAGGAAAAGGTTTTTCTTCTAAATAAAAAGGTAAAGACTCAATCATCTAAACTAAGTTACAAATCAGCAGTTGGAAAGAAAGCTGACCTACGTAAAAAGAATCTTGTATAGGTAATATAAAACCTTGAACCTGACTGGTTCAACAACAAAGCTAAATTTACTTTTAAGGAGTAGACATACTGCAAGCTATGCAATATTGTAGTATTTTAAAATAAATTTTCTACATAGATTTTCAACTTTGGTTGACATATTACAAGTTTACACAAACAAGAGATTCAAGTATACTAAGTGATTACCATGTCAATGCTGTTGATTTCACCAGAACCTGAAAATTAAAAAAAAAAAAAAAAACAAAAAACCACTGTTCTATACTCAACTAATCTGCAATTCCAAGTGTAGCTTTATTCTATCTCAACCCACAAACAATTATGTAGTCAAGCCTGGCTATATTTGTTGCACAGTACAGTCTAAGAAAATACTGCAATAGACAGAGGACAAAGACAGACACATTTTTTTTATTCTGTGCTCTTACCTGTAGTGCACTATTCAGGAAGCAACTGTTCTGTCCTGGTTCATTGCTGAGACCTTTACTGGGTGCTATTGAGGTTGTATTTCGTGGAGTAAACATGCCCTGTACATTCCCCCGACCCACAGAAAAGTAATTTCTTTTCCAAGACATCTTCCAGATTCAGGTGTAGAATATGCAGGTTTAGCCTGAAAGAGTATTTGACTTGATCAGACCCTTCCTTTCTTCCACCAAAATTCAAAACTGGAACAACATCCAATCTTCTTTAAATTATAGTTTAAACAGAATTTATCCTTTCATCAGGACACAAGCAGTTTGCTGATTTTAAATCCAGCCCAGGATGCTATTCTTCAATTGATGCTTATGTATGCAAAAACCTCTTTTACAAGCAGCCACATACAAAGTTTGCAAAGGGAAGGAATCCATGGTCATGCAAGTTCATCTGTTATGCTGCTTCTCCCTTTTCCGAACAGGCAGTGACTTCAGAGAACAAGTAGCAAATCAAGGAGGTCCCAGAATCGAGTGGAGAAAAACAATAGCTACCTCCCACACCCCAAAACCCCAGCTTCTCTAATCCTTTTATAATCCTCCTGCAGAAGATGGGAAAAATCCAATTAGTAAGGGAGCAGAGAAACCAAAACCAAAATAAAACCTTGGCAGCTCCCTTTCAGTTACGTCTGTCTTGGGTGATGAAAGAGACATTATCCTCACAGGGAAAAAAGACGCAACTCCAGGTCTTGAGAGCAAAGAACTTTAAAGTAGCAAAAAGTCTCCGATACAGTTCTCCTAATTCTGCGTGCGATCTTTAGAAGTTTCTTCTCCTGATCCTCCTTTTGCAATCGGAATGCCCAGCTGTGCCAGAAAGCTTGAGAGAGAAAAATAATCAAAGGCTTGCGTCATTTAATTACTCTCTTGGTTTTGTGGTGTTCTGCCAAGATCACTGTTGCCTCACCTCCCACAATACACTGAATCTTCTAAAACAAAGCAAAAAATATAAACCTTCCTCCACCCAAAAAATAAAATAACATGGAAAAGAACAGAGAATAGCAAGAAAAGTATGTAAGAGGGCTGGCATATGTTGGGTGAAGAAGGAAGTTAGATTAAAAAAATAAAACATAACATTCATGTGAAACTCCATGGCAGTTTTCATACACATTCTTTACAATCTTGAAGTTTTAAATTTATTTAAGATCTCTTAGTCATTCAAACACTAGTACAAGGATTTGTGATCCTGTGAATACATGCTAGCACGTTGTCCACGGTAGAACTGGGATTTTGCACTGCACTGGGAAGGCCGAGAAGACAAAAGCACAAGGCTCTTCCCAACTCAGTAGCCCACAGCTCTCTCCAGAACAAAACAGTCTCCAAATTTTCTTAATCAGAAACTATATGTATCTCTAAAATTGTTACTTAATCTAGGTGCATGGGATATATAATGTCTTCCAAAAGACACTGATGCATCTGAAGAAGCTGGAAGAACCACTCAATAGAAACTGCTCTTACCACAAGTTCACTTTTTCCCCTCATCTCACAAGAAATGTAAAAAAGAATTTGATCTAAGAAATTCCTAGAAACAGGAATTACAAGATTCATGGTAAAACATTTTTTTAAAGTTCTCGCAAGTGTAGCCCACCTGTATTTACTTTACAGACAATTGCATAGTATTTTCCAGGGACATTCCCAGTGACATTTAGGATTATCCCATTTTTGATACACATAGTAACAACTGAATGTACCTATTATGGCTGGTATAAGGAAGATGACTCTGTTCCACATGTATTGAAGTAGTCATTCCAGCACAAAGTCACTAAAAAAGTAGACCCATGTAGAGTTTGTGCATCAGCAAAAATTAACTAAGAGAATAATTCTTTACAAAGACATACTGGGTATCTGTGAAGGCACATTTTTTGCCTTCCACACAATTATAAATTCTTCATGGAAAGAACTTCCTCAACATCTGTGAAATTGTTACAGCAGACTAACCCATTCCCTTCTAGTAATATTTTGTTTGTACTTCTATTAAACTCATTCTACAAATATTAACGAAGTCTCAGCATTGCTGTAAGGCAAGCAAATATCTACATACAGATGAATATTCTCCTTGGTTGCCAGCGTGCCATGCAAAATTTTCAGATGTGCTTACAAGCCTGCAGACACAGACCATTACCATGCCCGTCGTGCAACATTCCTGAGCACTGAATGTATACAGGATTAATTTCAAAGCAATTTCAGCCTCAGCCCCCTTTCTTTGCTCAATCCCTTAATGAACCATGAGCCAATCATACTGTGTGAGGTAATTCAGTTTGAAGCAACAATTTAAGGATCACTGTAAACCAACACCACTTGCAATAGGTGCAGTGGCTAAGCCTGTGCCGCAGAGACGGAGCAGAACGTTGCACAGAATGAGCTGAGGCAAGCAGGTTCTGTGCTAACTCACAAAAACCCCTGAGCCAAGCACTCTGTCTTCTCCATTCCACAGCACCTACAACGAGATGGAAAATACAATCCAAAACATGCCCAAAATGGTCAGCTGTGAGCAGCACCTATCCAGTGGACTTCAAGTTTAAAACGAGATTCTGCTCTGAAAATGGGCTATAAAACTAAGTATTGTTGGGCCAAGCTGTCTCAGTTATGAAAAAGTGAATACATTTTTTCTATTGATTTTTATTGTCCTGGAACCAGAATCAGATTAGAGGCTTTGTAGTTCGCCTGTCATTGCAGCAAGACTACTGCAAGCTGGCCAGGACTCTCACAGTAACCGTGCAAGCTTACTACCTACACTGCAATTGCACAGGCTTAGTTGAACTGACTTCTTGCCACACGTTTGCTATGATCACTCACAGCAGCGAGTTCAGTTTGCTGATTTGGCTATATGGCCTTCGCAGAGCTAAGAACAAGCAGAAAACACTACGCTGGTAACCACTGAGTTATGACAAAACCAGATCTCGGGAGATAAATGGCACCTTCACGCCTTGCCAACCTTGAAAAACTTACCACCATTATATAATAGCTACGAAATGGAATCCTAACTAATCTGAAATACATGTAAGGCACTATTTGTATGGATTATTTACAGACCCACTTAGCTTCTACTCTACCATAAAAAGGGTAACAAAAAGCAAGCAGGAAAAAAGAATTTCTGTAAAACCCAACCATCATTATTAAAATACCCTGCTTTGTTTCCACCATCACTGATGAACCATCAGTAGGGAAAAAAGCTAACTCTCCCATACTTTAAACTCCCCACATACAGTTGCCAAGAAAACAGCAGTGATCTGTAAGGGAAGAGGAAGGCTACTGCTGCGCAAGCCTGTCAGCAGATGTAGGTGTTCTCCAAACATGCTACTTCTCCCAGATACCGTGTTAGCTTGTAAGCAGTCCCAACCACAGAACTAAAGAATCAACAAAATTTACTTTCTTAAACGAAATCACAATAACACTTTGATGATATATGCCACAAGCGTCAGAGAATTACATAGTTAAGTGAGAAGAAGACATTTTCCTATATTGTTTCTGATTAAAGAAGTTTTTGAGAAACGCTGCTCCCTTATTAAGAACACATACAAGCCAACAGCTTTTTAATAGTACAAGGAAAACACCTACAATTGAATTGCTGATGGAGTTTCCCAGCCTTCTGCAGCATTTTACTGTTAGGTGATAACAACTGCAACTCCACATAACTCTTGTATTAAAAAAAACCCAACCAACCAACCACACACAAAACAGAAAACAATGAAAAAACTACCAAAACCCCATTAAAAAACCAACCCAGAAGACAGATTCAAAAGCTGTATCTACTGTATGTCCCAGTGGCATCTTGGCACAACTCCAGAAAACTGAGTCCAAAGTAAAAGAAAACAGCATTATCAGACCTAAGAAAACTATTCTTAGAGAAAAGAGACAGAATTCTCATTGCTGGAAACTTTACTAATACAGAAATATGACCAAAACAGGAGGAGTGTCAGATGCAAAAGCATAAGTGATGCTCTTGGTTCATTACTCAAAACATTATCTCAGAGACGTAATGAACTGAGGCAGAAAGCCTAAAAACTTTTAAGGTACTTGAATTTTATCATATTAAGAACACTATTCACTGGAACAAGGCACAAAATTAACATAGCCAGCATGATTAAAAAAAGCTAACTATAACCCTGAAAATTTGCACAGCCTTATAATAATGTTATACAAATGTTAAAGAGGAAATAATTTATTAAAAAATATAAAAAGAGTATAGAATGAAAAACGGAAATCCAACATTCTAGATCTTCCCTTGAATTCATGCTGTTTGGCAACAGCTTTCTTTGGGAAGGCAGGAGGGCTCGCAGCTGCACAGACAGGCTCAACATGCAAGAGAAGGGCATGGGGCACCACTCCCACCGCATCTCCAGCAACGCAGCCCCAGAGCAAAGCTGGCTATGGTTCAACACTTACTTCTGGCCTGAAGAAACCTGAATCTGTCCTTGGGACAACACAGCACTCTACAAGACATGTACCACAAAGAAGTTCAAGTCCATGTTCATTCTCATATTCGCTTGCTAAATCAATCACATAGAAATGTAACATCTCAAGTTGCATCCTTCGTTCTCTGGTGAGGTCCCACTATCGCTGTTCATTTTAAGGGGGGAAAATTTTAACACTCCTCTCTTACTGCAGTCTCACGTCTCTCCAGACATTTTAGACTATTGCTTGATGAACCATTCGAGGCACATGGCTGAATTAAAACAATCCATTTCGGAAAGGAGATGCTTCCATTTAGCACTAGGTATGGCTGAAACCACCAATTAAGTATTTATCACACTGTTAAATAAGAGGTCCAGAATTTATTTTTCATTACTTCTATTTCTAAAGAAACTATCAAAACACAGAACAAAGTAAATGCTTCAATGTATGAATGTGTGGGTATTTAGAAAAGAGACCTCCCACCCCCAAGATCCTTTTTGGGCTGTAGGAGATTAATGGTGTTGAGGGCAAGTTGTCCTTACATGTGCCACAACAGCTCCGAAAGCCTAAACAGATGAGAAATGGCTTTTAAATCCCTTATTTAAATATTTTTCAAAGAAATTGTCCAAGACAATGGATTTTGGTCAAAGTTTTCACTTAGATGGCTCCCTGCAGGGTGGTTCTCTTGGTGAGAAAGCACAGGTATGATCCCCTTGGCTGATCCCATGGCTGTTCTCAGCTAGAGGGAAAAAACTTTTCATAGCTAGAGGTTTGAGAATGTACTTTCTCCACGTAGTTGAAATGATGAAAGCATTTTCTAATTTCTGCACTGATTAAATTATATTTAATTGCAGAGCTATCAATATTAAGACCTTCATTTACAGTTTAGACATCCCAAAGGATAGCCAGCTTTGCAAGTCAGTCTAAATTCAATCTTGAAGGTGATGAAATAAAATAGAGGGACAGAAAAAGTTCCCATTACCAAATAACCACGAGGCTGGATGAAGAAAAGAGTGAACAGGGCAGTGATCCTGAAGGTAAACATCTCTGACAGAAGTCAGCTGCTGCACAACCTCAAGGGGATGACTTCCTCCTCTTCGGGATGTCTCCTCTTTTTGAGATTCTTAGCTAGCCAGAAATACTGGACAGATCTCTTTGCGCACCTAGACGATACAGTGTAACTGCAAAAAACTGCAATTATTTCCATTCATTTCTATCTCCAAGATTTTTCTGATAGTGCAAATGGGGCAATAGAGGGGGGAAAAAAAAAAAAACAACTTTCTGCTTTATGCATGCATTTTCTCAGTCTTGATTGCTATGCTGGGAGAAAGGGGCAGGGGGGAAAACCTGCGATGCTTTTGCTGTCAAGCTTACACCCATTTGTCAGTCTTCCTCTTAAAGGAACAACTTAATTACCCAGCTCTGTGCTACTTGTGCCTACTGGGTGGAACCAGGAACTGACAGCACCTGACAGCACCGCTGATTCCCATGACAGACTCATACTGGTCTCCCTTATTTTTCATTCTGCTATTGCACAATTACTAGTCTGTGAAGTGTTGTAAAGTTACAACAAAGCTGTATCACAGACCTTAGGCTAACTCTCCAGAACCATGTTAGAAAATATACTCAAGAGTTTCTGTAAGGGTATGATAAATGGTCTTTCAGACACCGGGAAAATGTTTCCGCTTATCTGATGCAAAAGTAATTATCCAAATGTGAGGCTAAAAGTTGCTAGTAAAGACCATCAAAATTATCTTGGAGTGAAGATCAAACACAAGTCTCCCCAAAACCACAGATATACTTTTTTAGACAGTAAGGGTACAGCAAACCTGTGACAAACACTACAGGATTCCCAGAAAACACAAATTAAGGCCACTTCTGAGAGACCACTGCAAGATAATGGAAACCAAAACTGAAGGGACTGGACAGAACAGTGAGCAAGTTAGGATAACACACATCCTTGACTAAAACTGCAGTAATTGCGGTCACTACCACTGTACTTGTACAGCCTGCCAACCACTAGAAGAAACTGTAGGCAGGATACTGATGGGCCAAACTGCCTCTTGGGAATGCAGCTCCCTAAAGCGGCAACATTGGCATTTCTGAACTAGTAGACAGCTTACTGCTTCTGCAGTGATTGGAGGGAGAAAACTGAACAAATTTTTTTAGTGAAGAAAGAATATATTCTTATACCAACTTTTCAAACCAACAAATAACCCAGAAAAACCAAAACCAAATCCACTTGATGTTCCTGTTAACTGCTTAGATCAACAAGGGGCATGGAGAGACCGTGTTCTGCAGAAACACCCCAAAGCAAGACTCTGCATGCTGCTGGGGTCAAGTATAGCTTTGTACTGCACGAAGATATTCTTTACAGCAAGCAGTTCTCCAGCTTCTTCATCCAAAATGCTTGTGGGTTTTATAAAACTATAGTGGATTGTCTCTTAAAACAGTGTAATGAAATCTTGCAAACACTTACCTAATCTGAATCATTTGATTTTAAGCCTGACAGTCAGCCACATCTATTTAAAGAGCATCTCTCACAGTTTAAAAAAAAAAAACCACAAAAAAATCCCAGCAGAAAGCCATTGGCTTTGAACTGCAGAAGGTTCAGTGATGGTGGAGGGATGGAAATTTCTATCTATTCAAGTTCTTCCCAACTGCCTGCAGGTGCTTCTCTGGGATTACAAACTCTTAGCAGTCATTTCTGCAGCCCTTCCTGAAAGAAGAACATCAACTGATAAACACTTGTCTTCTGTGTGAACCTAGGACCACGTACATTTTTGTTCAAAATAGTGGAAAAGTATGTCACTTCTCCCATAGAACTACTGAGAGAGAGTAGGGTAGCTGTGTCCAGACTTTCATAAAGCAGTTAAGAGGACTCAAAGTATCCAGTTGGCTCTCAAATAATCAGAAAAGCTATTAAAACCCATTCAGTAATGAGCTGTAATATGGCATGATAACCAAAGGCAAATTACAGTAAAATATAAAAAAGCCAAACGCACAGCTCTAAATATCAAAAGCCAACATTACAGCCTTTTCAGATTGAAAATAATTTAACCTACAAGCTAATCTAGAAGTTTCTGGAGGAAAGCATGTCTTCTTAGAGACCGCAATTTGTAAGAGCACAGTGTGGGATAATCAAGTAATAAAGGGCTTCTGTTCGAAGGCAAACAATGAGAGAGATGAGGGCAGAACTAGGGATGCAAAGGCCACGTTATTTACTTAGCGTGGGGCTTATTGCCAAAACACACTTCACTCCCCAGATAAAACTTTTACTCATATCAAAAACATGGTATTAATAACCACTGATCTCATGCATCACGGTACTTTCAGAGCATGCATTTGCTGTGGAGGTTACAGGGAATGGAGGCAGATGAGCCCACAGCTTTGTGTCCTACTTCGGAAACCCTTCAGAAGCAGCTGCTCCCCTTTCTGTTACACAGCCCAAAGGATCTGTTATCTCAACAACTTTTCTCTGACAGTTGAAGAGGGAAGGAATTTATATAAAATTAAGAAGGTCTGCCCAGCCTGAAGCAAATTCAAACTATTACAAAACAATCTGCACTCCCTTCAGATCTCCCCTTCAGAGTTGCCCAGTTCTTTAAGATAGCTGTACATGATAATAAAAGCCCGATTCTTAACACATCTAGATATTTCCAAACTGCTTATCCTAAACTTTTGTATCACTTTCTACATGAAATCTAAGTTTATTCTCCCAAGCCTGTATTTAAAAAACACCCTACCTACCCCTAGGCTTGGTGCTGGACATTTCACAAGGAGAAAGGGTGGGGTGAAACCAGCTTTTCATCCCATTCCATATGGAACTTGTGGAGTTCAGATAAACAGGGAAAACACAGCAGCTTCAAATGTTATGCAAGCGCTCAAAAGCGGTTAAACATCACCAATCAATCCTGTGTAACAGAAAAATCATGACAAATAGGAACAGGGCAGCTGTCAACCATATGGTGAAATGGAAGGTTCTGGTTTGATTCTAGCAAATGCTCAGCCAGCCTCCTGCTGCCAGTTATTCCCTTTCCAAATCTTCACCTTGGCTCTTCAAAGGGGAGCTTCAAGATTAATTCCATATTTGATTCAATCTTCAGTTATAAACAAACGTTTTCATTGCAAAATTCTGTATTTTACAGCCATCAGCTATTGCAACAAGATTTCAAGGCCCTTTTTCCTATGGCATCTTATTCACAAGAAAATAATCTCATCTCTATTCCCTTAATACCACCGACCCAAGCAAATAGAAGTCTTCTACTTTGGCTTGCAAATTCCAGCCCAACACTGACTAAAGAGTTCCTAGAAGCTTTCAGAAGTAGTCAGTAGTATTCAGCAACATAAGACTTAATGACTGACAACTTTTTAAATCCTAAAATCCTGCTGCTATGTTTTTCCTGACCTTGCAGACTTTCAGTGCTGAACAGAAAAATTCTTCCTCTCCTCTAACAGCTACCGTGTTATGAGTTCTCCTGTCAATCTTCACACCCCTTTCCTTCCTTAAAACAGAATTCAGTAGCAATCAACTCCCAAAGCATATGCTGTTCACATTACAGCACCACAAATCCCTTCATTTCATTAAACTCTATTTCATTATACCTTGATTTCAGTAACATTTGAAACAACACACACATCCACATTGAATAAAAACCACCGGTAAGAAACAGATTTTGCAGGAAAACAAGCAAACAGAAGTACTCCAGCACTACTAGTACTTCAATTTCAAAGGAAAGACAAGGCAGACTAAGCAAAGGCAGCAACACATTGAGAGTAGCAGTGGACTTTGACCAAACAGATGGACAGCCTTCGATGTGTTCAGAATCTCAAAGTGAAATACTGCAATGCACTGTTCTCTCCAGGTAGTGCTCAAGGGGAAAGATGACACCCAGGGCAGAAATCAGTTTCCTCAACACAGGCACAGAATGGGCTTTTTGGTACCACTGGCTACTGAAAACCTCCACAGAGGGTGGGCAGACACAATTCCCACCTCCCTCATGATCAACAGGTGGGGCCAGACAATATATTTGATAGTACCATAAAAGCATTTACTCCCTCCCTCTTTTCTCTTAGCTCAGGATAGTATCTGGTATTAAAATAATAGTTATAGCTTATTCTCAAACTATTAATTCACTGTATTTTGTGTTTTATCTATAACACCATTACCATGCATCAAGATGGGTTGGAACACTCACGTTCTTGCCAGACTAACAACATACCAAGGTGCAAAACTGAAGCAGTATAGAGGAACTTGCACAATCAAAGCATAGGCAGAGAGAGTAAAGAAAGAGTGAGCAGCAGTTTAAGGTGCCTGGGCTGGGTCCCAGTATTAAATGCTTACATAATTTTTTCCTGCCTTGCTAAAACTGACAAGCAGAAGGAGTGCTGCTGCCCTGCAGAACATTATATAGATTAATACTTCTACATAAAAATATAAAACCATGCCCCAGCATCCACAACACGCTGATTATTCCTTTTTTTTTTTAAGCAGTCATCTGTGCTGTATAGCTATAAATAACACTTCAGCAGAATCACGAGCGTGCACACACATGCATAAGAACTTAATCTCAACTTGGGTTTAAGATCATTACTATTTAGTTTTAGGGGAATAAGCTGAACTAACAAGAACAGGGAAACTCATTTTTGCTTCATTTGGCTTTGTATACAGAAGCATTTTCCCCGCAAAAACCACTGAAGACTTCATAACCTGAGTAGGAAAAACACTTGCACATACCACAAGAAAAAGCTTACTGAACCAAAACATCCTGTATCCAACAGCAGTTAATAGCATATGGGAAGAGTAAGACAAAGACAAACAAGTTGGGCAGGGGGGGAAACATACCATGATACCCAACACTTCATCAGCAACCTGGAACAGATGAGCAGGGGGAGTAGACGTCAACACCCGATTTCTCTTGCTTTCTATACAACTAGGAAACCAGCAAAGGAAAACATCTGATCAATGCATTCAGGGAAATTAGAGAAAAAGACTGTGCAAGCTGATGAGGTTTTTCCCCCAATTTTTTTAAATAGGAAGCAAACAGACACGACCAAAACTTAAAATTTCACATCCCAGACTTGCACATGATGCTCTTGTCTCCTACTAGCAAATAAAGCATTTGCAATATGGTGCCATGGCTTTCCTGTGGGTCCTGTACCCCAGGACCGGAACTGGCCAACTGGGCCACTGTCAGCTAAGCCGACAACTGTGGACATACTGTGCCTCTCCCCAGCTGCAGCCCCAATCCATCATACGATCTCATAAATAAGTGGCCATTTTGCAGGGCTCTGTGTGTTTTAAAGAGGAGGATAATGACAACTGAATGCACACCAGTCCTGAACTCACAGCTAAACAAATACAGGCAAGGTCATGTAATGATTCCTGCAAAGACAGGAAAAAGGAGCCCTCATATAAACAGGACATGCACCTACCTCCATTACTTGAAATTTTACTTTCATTGAGAAGCCCCTTACAAATAGATAATTTACTCTGCTTAAATTCTTCTGGTGTAAGACATTCTGAAAGATGTACTAGAATAAATATTTTGGAGAACAAAAAACCCTTGATACCTTTTTTATCAAGCAGTTGTTAAAAAAAAAACACACAAAAAACCCCTTCAAATCCAGTTCAACCTATTCCACTGTGTGAAATTTGGAGTAGATGGCTAAAACAGGCAAAAGGTACTTTCATATACAGTATATTTGTCAGAAATACATTTTAGAAACTAAAACATTACAGAATATGTGTAGTATACATACACAGATGGAAGTTTCATGTGTGCAAAGCAGATTGTATCCTACAAACAGGTTTTCTGAAATACAGATCTTTCATTTTATGTTAGATCTGTAAGAAAGGTGAAGCCGTAAGATTTGCATATGAACTTTCACAAGACTCTGGCCTCTTTGAATTCAAAGTCTGAATTCAAATTTCTAAGTTACGATTCAAAGAGACTGTTCATGTAAGTCTTACCAGATGCTACCATGAGGAACTACTTCCATACTGATTTTAAAAACTTACACAACTCTTTGTTTACAGATTTTAATACCTTAAAATCTTGGGATCTGCTGGGAAAAATGCTGCTGTTCATTCTATAAGATGCAGAAACAATGATACAATTACTTTGTACCAAAACCAGGCTTATGGAGATGATGTTCTTGTTTTCATTCAGAAAGGTTATTTTATCTTCACCAGAAAAGTACTGTGAAACTACCAAATGCAAAAGGGATTATTTTGTGTCCTGCTGTGGCCTGGAGAGATCCACAAAGCATGAAAGAGACTCTTGTTAAGTACAAGCAAGCTCTGTCCTAATGGGTCACAGAAGCAGAAGCTGTGCAAATGCAGTATAATACAAGCTGAACAGACCAGTTGGGTGTTGGGGTAAGAAAAAGAAGAATGATGTCAACAGCTTTGATTTATTTTTTTCTCTGCCTGGCGATGAAATGACACTACTGAGTGGCACCAGAAGCTCCCTACAAAAAAAACCAGGAAGTGCTTGAAAGGAGGTATATACCATCAAAGGAGCCTTTCCACATTATTTGCAGGTTGCTCACTGGCAGAAAAAGAGCACGAAGAGGTAGTTCACGAGAGTTTCTCTCTTTGCAACTGGAAGCAGCCTGTTAAATATGAAATTAAAACAGAATTCTGTGGGTGCCCAGGGAAGTTATAGTACATTTAACCAACTAGTATGTGTGGAGAGGAAAACGCCCTTAATAAAAATTGTTGTTGTTGTTATTTTAAAATAGAATGAAAAAAAGCAAGTGTGAGGGTATGTACAGGTTCCCCCATATACAAAAACAAGGCCTGACCTGACAGCACAACAAAGCACCCAGCCAACAACAAATGTTAAAGCCACACAGTTCAACACTGAAAGAGTAGCTACTGAAAACAGCAGCCTTGTTCAACTTTGGACAACAGGATTTCAGCCTGGACTGTAAATAAAAAGGATGCTTACTTCAGAGATTTAATTTCTTTCAGAAGTGTTTCAACTGTTTCAATGCTGCTGTGGGTCTGAGCTCTACTGAAAAGCAAGCAGCTACTTCTGTTACTCTCCCAAATCTGATCTTGCACCAACGGCCGAAACCACTTGTGGAAATTAAAGACAATGTGCATCTGGCAGAAACCATATACCCTTCCAACAGTGACTCCCAGGAGTGCTGCAAGGGTGAGTACAAAGGATTACTCAATTTCTGGTTTAGTCCTGCCCAGAATACATGAAATTTAGAAAGCACAGTACCCTAAACTGGTATGTTATATTCTGTGTACTCAGTTCATCTTTTTTTCCCTTGTAGAGAAAAGTACCCAGCCTAAATTGATGTGTCTCATCCCTTTAAGCAGAGTGCCTCAGGGAACAGGGCTGGGGTGGAACACAGAGAAGCTTTGGGGAAACGTCTTGGGCAAGCAGCTCTCAGGGTTGTTCTGCTCCATCTCACACAGCAGGGGATGGGGATGTAACTGGGTCTCAGGATGATATCATTTAAGTATTTCGTTTCTTACTTCTAATTATGTGTCTGATCCTTTAAGAGCATGGCTGTGCCATCTAGCACCCTTGGGGGCAGGGGTGCAGCCCCATCCTGCCCTGTCCCCCTTGGGGAAGTATCAAGGGTGCTCAAAGGAGAGGGCTCCAGGAACTGCAGGGTATGGCTGGTCTTAGACATAGCACAAAATTTCTGATAGACATTTGGGGCCACTCAGTGATGGACAGGCTGGGAAGCAGAGATATAGTGGACAACTGGAAAGTTGCTCGCAAGCTTATTTCCATTTTGTTTTCCCTAGTTCTCTGGAATTTTCTCTTTTAAAAAAAGCAAAATTTCTAGTACTTATTTAAATGAAATTTGGCTTTTTGGATATTAAAATCCTTTCAGTCTTTTGGGAGCCCACCACAGGAAAAGGGTTAGATATGTCCCCCTCAAACCTGTGGAGTACTCCACATCCTGTCATGGCAATCTAAGACAGTCTCCAAGGCTTGCTTCTTCCCACAGCCCCCAGTCCAGACTACACAGCCGCCCCCACACCAGCACCACCTGGAGCTGGTCACAGGACAGAGCCTTCACCTTCCAGCTGCGCAGCAGAGTCACATGCCACACGTCACCCACACCTCCTCTTGCCAAATCCTCTTAGGACAAGACCTGTTGATACTGCTCCAGGCTTGTGTCTCTGATCATTTTAACACTGCACAATATAACTTGTTTTCCCCAGAATTCCCTAGACAATATGCTGGCAACAAAATAAGTTGCCGAAGGGACATAACTCTTGCATTTGACAGAAGAGGGTCTGAGGAAGATTAGCAACTTGGTACAAAACCAGAAGCAGATCCAGAACACCAGCAAGGCAATAGAAGGACAAAACCAGTGTCCTGTTTAAAACTCCTCTCCCTCAGAATAACCAGCCTTCAAGGAATGATCACCTGATACCTGGGAAAGCAAGGTCTGTAAAAGCTATCCTTATCAAGGATTACCACACCACGATGGTACTTTCAGTCACCTCGTTACACCACAATAAATGCTTTGTTGAGAAATCAATGACAAAATTACTAGAAGAAAGCATTCAAATGCACTGTTACTATTATTATTATTATCCATTGCTTAACCGGCATTACAACGTGTAACACTTCCTTCTACACACCTGTAAGGGAAACAGGAAAAAATAAGAATATTCTATCCAGATTAAGAGTCTATGCATCCTTCCTCTGTGATTAAGAAAATAAAATAAATCATGCATGTGTGTGTGCACACGTGCAACCAAGTGGCTGACCTGGAAAAATCTTACATTTCTGGTCAATCAGGACTAAAGTCACTCCATTTGAAGCTAAACTGCTCTGAGCTTGAGCCAAAACATGCCATAGTAGATGTATTTTCTTTGCTAGAGTAGAAGGAAGTTTTTTTCTGGCTTTTTAGCATTCTCATTTTTTCCCAGTCCCCCCCAAGTTCTCCAATTCCAATATGCTCTGGTGACAGAGGTACTCACCAATTAGGACAGCAGTAGTAACGCACATCCTCTTGTGGAATCAAGTAAATGAGAAACTTAGAGAAAACTTGTGGAATTTCATACATATTAAAATATCAATTAAAAGACTTATTATGATCCAAAACATCAGAACCTCAAAAGACACAACTGGAAAATGGATGAAATGACATGGCTGTGACACACTATTCTTTGGAAGAAGTAATCTTGTCTCACAGTTTACATCCGTGACAACTCCCAGGAGAAACAGCAACTGATTAATATCACTTGGCTCCTGGTGGAGTCAAAAACTGTGTCATACTGCAAAACCTTCCTACAAATGCATTTGTTCCAGCTCTCTTCATTTTGCTTCTTGATTACTAGAAAAACTCTTTTTCTTGAATAAAAGAATATAGACGTGTTTATATCTATTCAGAAGTGGAGTATGAGCATAATTTTCTCTAACACATTGCTTTCATTATATCCCACTATTCTCCCTTCCCATTGCACATCAGTCTCCCTGCATTTGCTTCTAAGGACCCTTGGATCTAGCATAATATTGACTTTCCCATTTGTAAGTGCATTATTAAATCCTGCCCCAAAAGTTGATGCTGCCAGCCTTCACAAGCCACTTGTTACATTATAAAGCAAGTGCTTCTGTTTTCTCTCCCTCAGAGAAGATGGAAACATACCAAAAACATCTACAAAACTATCTGGTTATCCTCCAAATCACTCCTTTCCTGCCAAGCACAGAGAAGCTCAGTGGCGAGGCAGCAGGTGTGCCAAAACCATCGTTCATCGTGACAGCCACCACAGTCTGCTTCCTTCGCTCCTCTGGCTGTTTGTCATGTTTCTCCGGCCTTAGATGGGGAACTCTCTAACCCGGAATCAGCCTGTTTGGGTTTTTAAGACACCTAAAACTTTGAGATTACTGACTGTAACCTATAGGCGTAACTACGTTATAAATGAACAACTTCAGAAAACACATAAGCCCCTGTATGTCCACCACAAGGCTTCTCTGTCAAAGAAAAGAAAGAGGTTTCTTTGAACTGCCAGTTAAAAAACAAAACAAAAAAACCCCATAGATTAGTGATGACCAGGTTCCTAAGGCTTCTCTAACTTCCACGAAGTACAATGTACTAGCAGGAGACCCATCATCGCACACAGGTGATGCCAGAGTGACCTTTATATATATATATATACACACAAATGAACCCAAAACCTCAAGGGCTACCAAAGCAGGGAGGAGGACACTCCTCTCTATTTGCCCCAGTGCTCTGGGGCAGTCAGTTAACACCTCTGCCCTTTGACTCACAGGAGTCAATTCAGCTCACAAAATTAGCACTTTTGGCAGGGATAGGAACAGAAGAGGGGCTTGCTTTATCTCCTACTGGTTTAGTGAGCTGAATCAACTCATCAAGAAGTTATAACCAAGGCAAGGAGAGTAGGACTTTCTCTTCCAAGCGTGGATCAGCTGAGCCCTGCCTCGGCAGACTGTGATCATTATCTCAGGCAGCCTGAAACACACTGGGATTACAAAGAAGTCCTTAAAAAATATTTGGAATGCATTTGAACAGGCAGAATGTGTTTATTATGCTGAATAATTCCACCTCCGTCCCCCCCCAGTGACAAACCGGATTTATCATTTTTTGGAATTAAAACCTCTGCTTAGTATCACCAAATGTATGAAAATAGTTTGCGGTCTTTTTCAAATCTACAAATTTAAACAAAGATGTACTTCATGCTAAGCTGAAGCAGTGAGAAGTATGGAACAGTAGTGGTAGACTTCCAAAATTCACAGAATAATTACTATTTATTTTGGAAACAAGACACTTCGCAGAAGGCAGGGATCAGGAAACCAGCCAAAGCAAGTTGACTTTGACAAATCAACACATTAAAATAATAAAGAAGAGATCTACATATATTTAATACCTCATTTCATTATTAACTCTTTAACACAGAATTCAAGAAGTAGAGGGAACCAAAACTGCATCTAAATTGTCTAAAAAGCAGTCCTGAGAGTTTCTGGCTAGGTAATAGTTATACTGTAAAGTAACAAGGATGGGAAATGAACTGCCAACGTCCCTTCCAGCTCTGACAAACGTTAAGGTGAGAAGACATTCTGAATGCCTTCACCTTCAAATTTATCATGGATACTATTAGTCAGAAGAAGCTACAGTACGGTGGACCAGAGGCAGCTTACGGCTTAGAAAGTGCCTTTCACACATGTAGCAAAACATAAATAAAATGTACACAAACAGCATTAGACAGCAGGACTAGAATATTGAAAAGCAAACTATTAACAAACTGAAGCGATACTCTTTCTTTGCATCTTAGAAACAAAGACAATCCATATTGTAAAGCAGTTATTTTCTACCTTTCAGTACCATACATAGGGGAGAATTCCTGTTACAGCTTGGATTCAATCAAAAAAACCAGTCACGTCTCAGCAGTGGTAACACTGAATTAAAACACCAGATTTAAAAATCAGAAAGACTTACCTTCAGAAGCTGCTTTCTGTTGCGTGAACTCCACAGTGGTACTGCAACAAAAGCTAGAGATCAGAGCACGTTGGGAAAACTCTTGCAGGACTCACTGGCAGAGTAACTGCTCCGAGTAATACTTGCATGGAAAAATTATTTAAGGGAGGAGGAAAGAGCTAGAATAGCGTGGGAGGGGACAACCTGCTGTTTCAAACAATAGGAAGCTGTTAAAACAAAAAAACAAGGGCCTCCCTCAGCACAGGAAAGTCTCATTTGAAAAGCGTTGCCCCCGCTGCCACCTACCAAGCAGGCAGCTCTGACAACAGAGATAAGGCCAGAGGCCCAGCCCCGCTTACCAACAATTCCCTTCCTCCCAGGCAAGAGGGAGGAAGGTTTTCCCAAGCCTTTTATAAAAGAGACCAGACTGGGGGCAGAGGAGGGGGAGACAGGGCTGTAAGGGATGACTTCATTTTACAGCAGCAGCCCGGCTGTGCAAGGCAGGGCTCCCCTTGTGCGACAAGTGAACTGGCGAGGTTCCTGCAAACTGTTTAGTTAAACATGAAGGATGTTTCCTCATAGGAGGGGTTGATAACCAGGAGTGACATGTAGCCATTTAACAGAAAATTGCAAAGGACTCAAAAGATGGCTTCAATTTTGATCCCTTGGTTTGCAGGCCCGTGGTTGCAATGCAAATTTAAAAGCGGTTTTTCGAAGAATAATTATTGCAGGACAATTCCTGGAACCATCCCCTGTGGTTCAAAGCCAGTGATACCAATCAAGGAAAAAAGAAGCTTGTTTGGAAAAACAGCTTCCTACCCCCAAAACTTCCCATAAGCTCAGTTATTTAAGCTCAGAAGCAGTATTACTACACAATTACTCCCAGACTCTCTTACAGTACAGCTCCAGGACACTGGTTGCTATCTGCATTGAGCATCAATTTGTTCTTCTAACATGGTCACGTTCATAGCACAGACAGGGAGAGTTACTGTATATCCAAGACCAAAATAACTTTAAAGAAAACTTTGGCTGTGTTACAAAAAACAATGCACAGCATTGTCTTTCTGTCCTAGCACAATATAATGCTAACAAACAGAATCAGATTGAAATATAATAACGTTTTGGACCATACAAGGTATTGAAGATACTATCCCCACTGGGACCATTTACCTAATAGAAACAAACAATGCAAAAAGGAAGCAGTTGGAATACAATTAAATTGGTTTGCCTTAAGAACAATCCAGTCTTGCAGGACAGAAGGGGCTGAGCCAAGTTTTAACTATGTCTTTCCATAATGATAGAGTTTTGGTGAGACAAAAATAGGAGTTAGAACAAGAAAGGAAAAAAATATAGCAAAGGCACAATACTCTAAGCAGTTTTATTTCATAATGCTTCTATGTACTTTTTTTTAGGATTTAGATTTGTGTATGCAAATTTCAAATAAAATAATTTTCTGAAGTGTACTAATAGTGGCATAATTGCGAACAAAAAACCAGTACAATGTTCAGTAACCATGCTGGGCTCAAAACCTGCTCCACAGCTGTGTGTGGTTAAAACAACATGTTAACTCTGTAGTACCCTTTACTCAGCTTGTTTCAAGAAAGCCAAACGGCTTAAAAGTACAGTTTGCAACACCAACACAGACCTCTTCCAGGAAAAGGCAATATGTTAATCCTCATTTTTATCACAGAAACAGTGACTGAGTCTTCCAGGTGTCTCACACCATTACTTGGATCTGCTGGTTTCCTTTCAAATACCCGTACAAGTCTTACCAAGAGTTAGCAGGTCCATTTGTTCAAGTGGCATTATGTCCAGGGCTCAATGACCTAAGGTTGGCAAGCACCCTTGCAAACAAAACACTAGTTTCTACGCTCCCTTTCTCCTCCTCATTCCAAAGGACGAAGCATTCGCCTTTCCTCCTCAGACACAAAGACCACATAGATGCTCCCCTGTCCGCACTGATTTCCTTGCTGAGATGGTGTGGGCCAAAGCTCATGAAATGGCAGGAGCACCTTAATCAGTAACACCAAGCGTTTTGTAGTACTGAAGTTTACAAATGCCTATTTGCTTCAGCCTTGGTTTCCATCACTTCAGAAGTCTCTCAGCTTTTTGCTGAAATGCTTCCGGTGACCACATATACTTGAGTAACTGCTAGAAGTATGGATCAAATTGTGGACGTTTGTAAAATGGTGTCAAAGCAGGTATTTGAAAAGTCCTTCAGCATGTGGATAGTGGAGACTAACAGTTACCTGTGTAAACAATATCTGGTTCTTCAATAATTCAGCACATGAAGAAAGCATGAAAATTATCTCTAGAAGTTTTCTTTAAAGCAAGATCAGTTCTGCTTCCATCACACCTAAAATTAAAACTTTTTAAAATCATACAGCAGCAAAGGACAAGTAAGCGTTTTACTGCTAAAACAAATCCCACTGCATCTGACAGAAAATAAGATTTTACTCCCTGCTGCTGACAGTCAAACAGTTCAGACAGCAAGCGGGGCTCCATGCCCCAAACAGAAGGGGACACGTCCCCAGCCAAAACACAACAGCACTGCTGCACTTACAGAAGAGAGCTTTGCCAAACACTCCAGCTAAGCATCTGACTCACTGCCACCAAACTAAGAAAGAATTCAGAGCAATTACCACATTTCTGCACAGAATAGGAAGAAAGAAGAAGAAAAGAAGAGCATTTCCACTCTTCTAACATTTTATCTAAATTAGGACAGCACAGCAACCCTCAAACTTGCTCTGGTCAAGGACGGCAGCCCCTAGGGCTACTGGGACCTGATAGCAAGGCTAGCAATTATACAGCCATCCACATAGCTGCCTCAGACTGAAATGAGGCAGGAAAACCGGGCAAGAAAAAGCAACAGAAACAAGCCCGAAATCTCACTCTCTCCCTTCCTTGCTTTTCCGCTTTGGTTCAGAGATGAGCAATCTGAGAAGCAAATGTATTTGCAGACAACCCTATCTATTAGAAGCATGTATGCCTACAGCATACATTCACGGTTGGCAAGATAAACAGAGATTGTCTAAGAAAATGACAAAAGCATAAGTTAAAAGAAATTTGAAGAAACAAAATATAGATGACAGAGCGCTGCAATAACCATTCTTTCATTACTGAAAATAGTTCTTTTCCCAATGTCTGCAGAGTCATATGATTTCAGCTTCCTTCTGCTGTTGCAGATCGTGTAGCTTCCTACCCAGCAAAGGCTATGCTAGCCCTTCCCTTCACCTTGGAATAATTTTCCACCACAGCCCTCCTACTCATAGAGCTGTAAATGTCAGCACATTTAGTATAGTTTAAATACCTTAAGTTTGTTTACATGGAAAAGTTTGTCAGGAGTGTTATGTGGTAAAAATGTAGTTTCTTGACTGCAACAAAGATGCTGTTTGCAGAAGTTCCTGCCCACCTTTCACAGATCACACATCATTCCTGTTCTCATCTGATGCTCTGTTCTGCAGATGGCAGCCTGTGTAGGACCATGTTACAAATTGCATCACGAAAACAAATTTGGGTCAAAAATAACCAGAAAATAAAGGTATGAAGGGCACTGTTTTTATAATTCCGGTTATTCAGAATACAGAGCAGTCCTGCAATAAGCAGTTTTAACTGGCACAACACAGACCAGCAAATTAAAAGGGGTACAGGAGCTGAGAAACAGTAGTTACAATAGCTTCTTCTGTGAGCTTTGCAACCAAAGCCAAGATACCACGTAGATGCACTAACTCCTTGCACAGGTAACTTACAATGTGTTTTATGATACAGCTATGCCAACCTGACAGCTGCTACCAGGGTGGATCTGTTCACCATCACGTGCCCCTTCTGCTCCCCTTATGCTAACATTGGGCAGTCTGGAAAATAAGCTAGCATAGGGCGGTAAGTGAGCAAAAAACCAACTCTTCCAATGGAAATAAAGATGATAGGGTTTTTTTCATCAGCTAGCTGTCTCAGGATTCAGAAAAGCAGGCCTGGTGCGAAATGCCTTGTAACAGTGGCCTGAAGTTAGATTCTCTTACAGAGATAACAAAGCTGCCCCTCCATCTGCAGACACATGTGTGGCAATCGGTAACACGGACTAAAGGTGTGGTTTCATTTAACTGTGGGAAATGCCAGACTGTGTCGGTCTGTTTACTTTCCCTAGCCTCATGCTCCCACTGCTTCCGAGTATTGCGTTGAGCTGCGAGCCAGCTGCATGAGCCACTTCAACCAAGAGCAGACACGCCACACGGCCGAGCAAGGAGAGAGCAGGAGCACCCAGCCGAGACCCAGCAACCCACCCAGCCCTTTCCTGAAGCAGCCACAGCGAAACTGCATTAGGATAACATCACACTGCACTCCATGAAAAATCAGTTCAAAACAACTGCTGCAAATTAAAATCCCTGGTTAATCTTTTCTAGCCTCTTTGTTTTAAGTAAGTACATTCTTCTAGGACAGTGGTTTTTAATTTAAAGTATGTATCCCTTGGACTTCTAAGAAGTCTGAAAACAGATGTTTGCCCCCTTCATTGAAAACCTCTGAGGTCAAAAAAGTTAATTCTGTGAAGTGGATACAAAGCAGTGACCATCAACAATTTTTTTTTGGGGGGTGGGGAGGGTGGAGAGGGCGTTTAGAGGCAGAGAAGCTCATGTTCCCACATCAGCAGTGCATTTTTCAAGAGGAGGGAAAAAAGCCAACAAAAATCTAACAACAGTCTAACAAACTTTAGGGCAATGTGTTCAAACATATTAGGCAAACACATATGCTGTACTCAGCTGACCTTCTCCACATGGCAAGACAACTGTTTAAATACTGTCTGGGGGGGGGGGAAGCACAGCAAAATCTTGATTTTACTTTGTCAACAGAGCTTGCTTTGGTAGGGTGGACACAGCCTTGAAGCCAAGTAGATCCATATAATGAAAACTGATAAAAATCAATACTGCTTTCCCCCTTAAGATCTGAGATATTCTTTTATTAAAATCAGGTTACCTAGAGCTGTTCAAGTAGCTTGTAAATTACAAGATGAGCAAAAAGCTTTTTTTGCCATTTCTGAATATTTCTAAAGAATAACCAAACACACTGTTGTTTTGGCAGTGATCAACAGAGAATCAGAAATACTTTTCAAGACTATTCAAAGACTGGTTAATGTGAGACCAGAATTTTTATGCCCTCCACTTTCCTTCAGCCTCCCAACTTTTCATTCTCATCCTTGCACAACCCTTTCCAATATGGCAACACAAGCACTCGTGTGCCCACAGGGACAACCTGGTCAGGGTAAACAGTGACCGGGTGGAAAGGCGAGAGTAGTTTGAAGTCAGCTCTGTTCCTCAATGTTCCCTACATAGCCCCACAAGTATTTTTTGTGTGGGGTGGCTTGGGGTGGTAGGACCAGTTAAGTTATTTAAGAAGCCATGCCCTGTAGTCTAAATAAAAATCTAAACTAGCTTTAAAAATAAGCTTAGGTGCATTGAAGTGGAAAGAATTCCTTAGTATATAAAGTCCAGTTCTCAGCTATTAAGACCACTATTGCCATAACTCCATTTCCAAACCTTACGGTTTGACAAAAGAATCTGGCCCATTTACAACTTTAAGAGTAAAACCAGTTTGTACACAGAGTATTTTCCACTTAACTGAAAAAAAGCTTATTTCTTACATGTACATACTACAAGGCAGAGTGTTCCTCATTGAAACCAGTCTTCCTTTTGGCAGATGACTCAAAATAAAAAAAAGAAATACCAAGAGAAAAAGAAAGCATTAGTAACCTAAGCACATCATTATGAACATATCCTGATAGGAGTTTGATTTTTTACATGTAGGAACGCTAATCCAGTACTTCAAACTAGTTTTACCTGTAGCACTGTGACGTCTGGAAGTCTACAAAACCATCAGGGTTTAAAGGTTACCAAACACAAGCAGGAACCAAAATACCACTCTTTGGTAAAGAGGTACCCCCACAGATACCACAAATAACTGCACTTCTTGTTGCTACTACACTCCTAAAACTAAAACAAAATCAAGAAAAGCAATTCTATTGCATGCTTATTCCCAGTGACTGCAAAACACGGTGCACTGCATTTAATCCATCTTGCTTTTTGTAACTTCCACCTCAGTGTGTGGACCAGAGCCAAAAAAATGTTTTATAAATATCCTATGAAAAAGACATGGTAAAAGGTCTTCTTGTAGACAATTAACACACCAGGCTATAGATGCCTGTTAATCAAACAAAGCACTTAATTAAATTTCTTGATCAAAGCACAAGTACATTCTTTGAAAGAGTATGATGCCATGCCACGTCCAAAGCCACAGACAAGTCTGCCATCACCTGTGCAGGTGGGGCAGACACACACACTGTTTTATGTCCTAAAAGGCACAGCACAAAATTTGTTTCCCTGTAGGAAAAGGAATTTCCTGTGGTTTAAGTATGACCCGAAACATTCAGGAATTAATTTACAGTTTGACTAAATTGGGAATCAGAAAATAACTTTTCCTATGCAAAGCACGCACATGGCATTGGACCAGCGTAACTGGAGTGATAAATCCATATGCACTTTTCCCGGTGTCATCAAGAACTAGGGGAATTTTGTGACCCTAAATTATGGCACCCAACCTGTAAACCTTGATACATCAGGATCTTAGTAATGCTGTGGTCCTTGACAGAAGGTTTGCAAGAAAGTCTTGAGAAAGAAGATTACGCAATATTGATGCAGACAGGTGAAGCAAATAAACCCAATGCTTTTCAGGCTCTTATGTGACAAAAAAAAAAAAAAAGGAGATGACATGTTGGAGGTAGAAGATTCACTTTGGAAGCTAACTTACATCACTGTGAAACCAAAATGAAAGCTCACAAGAAAGTTCTCCCTACCTATATTCATTTGTTCCCTTTGATATTCTAGTTTCTCACCTTTATTAATTTACTTTTGTATCACTTAATTTAACAACAGAAAAAAACAAGATCACAAAGCCACAGTTACAGAGAAGGTAATGAGACTCATAAAATTTTATCTTACACCATTTTAAATTTCCTGCACTAATTATTTTCCATTGTGTCTTATTTTTAGTGTTTGTCCTATGACCGAACCTTGGCAGACTGACATGCAGTCGGGATATATAGCACAGAACTCCCAAGAGCATTTAAATCCATACCACGATACTGAAGAGCTGAAAACAAAAGTCAATGACACAGGTGATTCCAGGAATCACCCCAATCACTGAGGGGGGCAGATACCAATATTTTAAAACAATTATGAATTGCAAATTAAAATAAGTAAATCCTCTATGAAAATCTGCCATTAGAAAGAAGAGGGGAAGTAACAGCATTTCTTAAGTTTTCTTACTTTTCACCTTGAAATGTTTTCTAATCATTTCATTAACAGCAGCCAATATTTCTTAAAACTGCATGCACCTACATAAGCTGCTGCAGATGCTTAAAATCCAATGACTTTTTCAATAGTATATACGGTCACACATGTGAGGGTTATTGTTTGTTTCGCAGCCAGTGAAATTAAATTGGCTTTAGATGCTAAAATATCAACAAGGAGGGTGGGAAATAGCTGATGACTTCCAGAGGGAACAATGAGCCACTCACCAAAAATCTACTGAAAGTCACATCCATCACAGTAATATGTGCTGTAATGAAAAAATATACTTAGCAGTTAAAGAGATTTTCAGGTAGAAAAGTAATTGACCAGATTTCACCTTGTAGCCTAATCCTACTATGTCTTGGATTACTTACTTGTTCACCTTAGCCTGGCATCCTAAAGCTGCATCACCCCTTTGGACTACAAATCTGCTTCTGACAGAACACCAGTAGTCTCTGCATAAGTATGTGAAAAAATAGTACTAATTAAACACTATAGCAATGTGTCATTCACTCAGAGGTTCCTCACGCCCAGGTGTGAAGCATACACAAAGCACAAGTATACATTAATATACCTACATATAAAGACTCCATGGGTCTTAAACCATGCTAGATTAGCGTACTTCACCCCTTAAAAAAGCCTGCTGCTAATATAAGTCAACTAGGACGATACAGATTCCAGGACGAAGGCTGTTGCAGCTCATGTATCCATGCAGGATGCCCACTACAAAGAGCAATACAGAATACCGAGTAGAGTATGAACATCAGCAGCTAAATTTAGAGAGTAAAAACATCATCTGTTGCATACTGATTAGACTGAAACACTATCAAGGCAATAGATGAAAGCAACCTGCAGAAAGATGGATTCAGAGGTGTGTACTGAAAACTAAAAATAGCACATATCATAACAAATATATATGGCTATATGTGAAAGCATTTTTCTTTATATTAATGAGGAGTTACTCCAGAATCCTGCTCTGTAGATTTAGAGACTAAATCTGCTTTGGAATCTAATGCAGAAATTAGATGTGGTAGAGATGGGCCTTTCCGATTCAAGACTTCAAAGGGATATGTTAGCCTACATTTTTAGCATAAGAATACCAGAGAGACCTTCCTCTAGTCAAGAGTCAAGCCTGAGAAAGCCTTGCTGTACTTTGTCACATCGTTCTATTACCCACAAAATGACAGAAGCCCTCCTGCCAACTTTATCTTCATGTGGTAATTCCCTTGAACAGGGAATTTTTTTCCATTATTTATTTCTGCGAATTTTAACTTATCTCGTGAAGAGTGAACACATTAGGCCAGAAATTAGAACTGCAAATATAAAAGTCATTTAATCTCCATGATAAATAGAATGTTCAAAGAAAGGTTTCAATGTTTCCTCTACCCTTATAAAAAAACCCACACAAAAACCAACCGCCAACAAAAAAACAAATCCCACAACTAAAGCTATAATCAATACTTTGCCTTTCTTCATCAGAACTAGCAAATGTAATTCCTGCGCATATGAAGATTTAAGTGGTGTAAATTCCATATGGGCTTGCACATTCCCATCTAACTAGCAAAGGGCATGATCATTACTCTTCCCCATACAGGTGGGCTATAATCTTCCCAGAGCAGCTATAAGACACCTTACATCCCTCCTGTACTCCAAACTCCAGTGTTCTGAATTGCCTTGATTTACCCAAGTATCACAAGTTAAATTTAACATAGCACTTTCTACCAAGGACAGTAGGTACACAGCACAATTCATCACCATGAGAAACAGAAACAGCTAAGGTAGTGGATGAATACCAGATACTATCTCAGCAACAGTTTAAACAAGTAAATACAAATGAAGAGTATAACATTATGTATGCCTATACAAAAAAGCTAAAAAATATGTTTGCAAATAATTAAACACCCTACACACTGCACGTTTTTCCAGTGTAGTTTGCCAAGAAGAAAACCTTTCATTTGCTTATACAGCAGCCAGTACAACACAAAATAAACCGACACCTGCTGCAGCGGACGCGCATCAAGAAGCCTCGCCTCACCCTCCCCCCCCCCCGGCACCAGTACCCGGCCGCATTTAACACGCCTTCCCCACCCGCCGCTCCCCGTCCCGCCCGCTCCCGCCGCCCTCTCAGGGCCACGCACCGGCCCGTCTCGACGCGGCCGCGGGCCCCCGGCACACTCACCCGCAGGCCGGGCCCGCCCGGGGAGCGCCGCCACCACCCCGCACACACGTGCGCAGCCGCCGCTGCCCTTTCCCGCGGCGCGGGCAGCGCGGGAGCGGTAGCGGGAGCCAGGGCCCCGCCTCCGGCACCATGACGTCACCGCTCCGGCCGCGCACCTGATCCCCGGGCAGGTCGGGCCTTAAAGGGGCAGCGGCGGGGCTGGGGCGGTGAGGCCGCTGCCTCCACAACCACCACGGGGAAGGCGGCTGGCCAGCAGTGGGCAGCAACGAAGATGGCCGCGCTCAGGTAACAACACTCGGAGCCCGTCGGCTCGGGTTGGAAGCACAGGGTCATGTGTGCGCTGCCCGAGGCCTTTCAACACCTGTCCTCCACCTGTTGGAAACGCGAAGTGACCCTTCGGCTGCACCCTGCCCTCAGCGCCACGGCCTCTCACTCCAGCGCTGCCGGACCCCTGCTGCCCTCCTCCCCGGCAACAGTTATCTCGGGGGTGCTGCCTATATAAATAATTCGGGTAAGCAAACCACTCTCCTGGTGGCCTTTCTCAGCATACTTCATTTCCCGTTCTTTTCGCAGCTCTTTTCTTTAAGGCGGCCCATGGCCACGAAAGGATGCACCTCTGACACGCTTGCTATCCACAAATCCAAACCACAGCAGTTCTTAAGCACCTGAAGGCCACAACTTTCCTCTTTCACCCCAAAAACACAGTGCCTATTTGCCCATGGGGGAAGGGAGGCTTGCCTGTTCTCAGGAGCATGTACAGAGCCAGACAGTGAAAAACAACTACTATTACTTTAGACACTGTATTTCTACCAGAAGAAACCACCCAACTTAATATGGCAGAAAACTGATAACCAGTTAGTTTGTACCATCAAGGTCTGGTAAATGAGACCCACTCAAAATGTAACTGGGACCAATCAAACCAATATCACTATCCTCTTCCCTAATCAAAATCAATTGTCCTCTTACCCTGCTCAGTGATCCTCTCTGCTAAGGAAATGTGCTGGAGGACAAGAGACCTTTAAATCAGTATCTGCACCACTTCCACTCAGCTGGGCAAATAACATTAAATGTGGAAGAGAGAAGAATTAAATGGAAGCTACAAATACTAAAATTTCCTATTCAAGAAGCAAATTTGAATAGAAACACGGTAGTTCCTATACTGTGTCATCCTTCCTATTTATATCTAATCCATACAGAAAACATTGTACTGCCATATACCCAGTCATGAAAATACATCAGCCTCACTTAAA
The DNA here is from genome assembly GCF_028858705.1 of Grus americana. Lineage (NCBI taxonomy): Eukaryota > Metazoa > Chordata > Aves > Gruiformes > Gruidae > Grus > Grus americana. Next base: position 23,836,073 of record NC_072858.1, read on the forward strand.
CCTCATGGAGGTTGCTGGGAATTCTCAAGCTGCAGCCATGCAGACACTTTTTTTATTTCGTTCACTACTGGTAGCAGAAAGTCACCAGCCTTAATTGCCATGTCCTCCAACTTTCAGGTCAACTTCATGCAAATCGATTCATCTCTGCTCCAGTTCCTCATCTGTAAAATATCGACAAGTGATACTTACTTTCCCAATACTATCTATGCTCTCAGTGATCGTTCTTACTTTTAGATATCAAAGATGAAATCATAATAGAGGAAGGTGTCACTCATTGTCCAACTAATATCATAAAGGTTTTACTTAACCTTCTACAGGTATTTCCAAACAGTTATTTGATTCTGCAAAAGTCCTTTTAATTTGGTTTCATACATGGGTTCCACCATCAATTATACCAGCACTCATCAAAAACAGTGTTGGCCTTTAGAAGTGCAGGAGTCAGAGCAGAAGATGAAAGACAGCATTCTGGTTTGCATACAGAAACAGGCTGAGTTATGCTTTAACACAATTTATTATAGCCTCATATACAAAATTTTACTTCTTGCTTTGGCAATAAGGAAAATACTATAAAAGATACATTTATTAAAATACCTGAATTAGAGTCAACTCTCATTTTCCCCTACAGAGATTATTCCTTTTTTCTTTCCCTGACATTTTTAGGCATTTATATATCTAAAAACATTTTCTTCATGTTTGGACCCTTATGAGAATTTTTCCTCATTTTCTGAGTACTTCTAAGATCTGTGTTTCTGCTTTACACCTAAGATTACTGTACTAAATAATCAGGACTATCTTTCAGAAAATGGTGAATGTGATATGGCATGTTTTCTAAAAAGGAATTTCACATTCGTATGAATCTCAAACTGCATGTGAACAGAAGCTATATGACATTACGTTATTTAAGTACTTTCAAAAAATGGTTTTAGAGCAATCAATTAAATTTATATTGATGGTAAGCACCAATGCTAAACACTTACATAAGTAGGGGATCTCATCCTCTCAGCTCTCTAGGCTATTACTGAAACATTAAAAGATAAAGTTTCTTGCTTTTTTCATCTTTTATTCTAAGCTGAGAAACAGTGTGGAACAATCAAAACAACTATATCTACACTATAATTAAAAAAAACCACTTATTGTCAAAAGCTAGGTTGTCAGTTCATTAGTGCTAGTTTCAATTCAGCATCTCATTTGCTAAAATTTTAGTGTCAAATAAGCTGTGAGATTTTATTTTAAAGTATATTTAGAACAGATTATCTTAATTATTGATAGTATTAAATCTGGAATTTAAATACACTCAAATACACTTTTCCCTCAATAAAAATAATTATAATAATTTTTAAATGTCACATTAAAAAAAAAAAAATCCCTGGGCTGATTGTTACTGTGTTGGGTTTGCATGGCAAGGTTTTGGTAGCAGGGGAGGGGCTGCAGGGGTGGCTTCTGTGAGAAGCTGCTAGAAGCTCCCCCTGTGTCTGATAGAGCCAATGCCAGCCGGCCCCAAGACGGACCCGCCGCTGGCCAAGGCCAAGCCAATCAGTGCCTCTGTGATAACTTATTTAAGAAGAAGAAAAACACTTAGAGAGAGAGAGAGCTTTTGTAGCCAGAGAGAGGAGCGAGAAGATGTAAGAAACTCTGCAGACACCAAGGTCAGTGCAGATGGAGGGGGAGGAGGTGCTCCAGGCACCAGAGCAGAGATCCCCCTGCAGCCCGTGGTGAAGACCATGGTGAAGCAGGCTGTCCCCCTGCAGCCCATGGAGGAAGGGTGAGGGGGTGTAGAGATTCCACCTGCAGCCCGTGGAGGACCCCACGCCAGAGCAGGTGGAGGCACCCGAAGGAGGCTTTGGCCCCGTGGGAAGCCCACACTGGAGCAAGTTCCTGGCAGGACCTGTGGACCCGTGGAAAGAGGAGCCCACGCCGGAGCAGGTTTTCTGGCAGGACTTGTGACCTCGTGGGGGACCCATGCTGGAGCAGTCTGCTCCTGAAGGTCTGCACCCTGTGGGAGAGACTCACGTTGGACAAGTTAGTGGAGGACTGTGTCCTATGGGAGGGACTCCACGTTGGAGCAGGGGTATGATGAGAGGAGTCCTCCCCCTGAGGATGAAGAAGCAGCAGAAACACCGTGTGATGAACTGACTGTAACCCCCATTCCCCGTCCCCCTGTGCTGCTGAGGGGGGAGGAGGTTGAAGCTGGGAGTGAAGTTGAGCCTGGGAAGATGGGAGGGGTGGGGGGAGGTGGTTTAAGATTTGATTTTATTTCTCATTCCTCTACTCTGTTTTGCTTGGTAATAAATTAGATGAATTTCCTCTCTAAGTTCAGTCTAGTTTGCTTGTGATGATAATTAGTGAGTGATCTCTCCCTGTCCTTATCTCGACCCACAAGCTTTTTGTTACACTTTTTCTCCCCTGTCTAGTGAATGAGGGGAGTGATAGAGCAGCTCTGGTGGGCACCTGGCCCCCAGCCAGGGTCAGCCCACCACAGTTACCCATCCTGTTTTGTGCCCCTTTGATCACTGAGCTCCCACCCTTACAGAGAGGGCTGGGCAACTTCAGTTGGAACCTGGAAGTCGGCTCTTCACAGCTGACAGATCGACTATTGTCTGTAGCATGTTTGCAGCGCTATTGCTCATCCAGACTATTGTGTTGCCTTCCTGTTGCCTTCCCCTAGAATCAACTATTAAATTAAACCAACGTATTTACACATATTAGCATCCAACATAGCTATCCACTGGCAACGTTGAATATTCAAGACTTAATAATTAAAATTACAGCTCAGTTCTGTTTTGCACAGTGAAATCAAAACAAAATCACTTCTAAACTTTATTTTATGTAAAGACCACTGGATTTTTTCCAAATCTCAGTAGCCTAAATAAATTCAGTGTCCTTTTAGTAGCCTAAATTAATCCAGTATCATTTAAAAGCACTTAGCTACCAACATAAGAGAAACTTCATTTACTTCTGTTGCAAGGACATAGTTCAAACTCCACAGTGAAAGTGGTGTATCTGTCTCATAGTCCATGTTTAGGCACACGAAGACTAACACAGTAGTACAGTTTAGCATGGTGGTCTGTGCTCAAGCAGAAAGCATTAGAGAATTAGAAGTATCTCAAAATTTACACAGGACTGACTCGTTAGCCCTCATTTTACGCATCAGTCACCTATAATATTTTCAAACAACAATGATCTTACAATAAAGATGAGCCACATCCCATTTTGGAAGCGTATCAGTACCCAGTCCTGTGTTAAGAATGGACCTTCCTCCACTCCCTTCAGAACTGAAACCTACTACTCAAACTTTGGACTTTTTGAGACATCACTAAATTGCATGTTTGGATTGTAATTCTGCTAACAGAGTCTTCATAGCACCACACTTTAACTTACACCTATAAATAAAGCTTCTATTATGTATCTTGATGTTGTCATTCTACAAAGAGACAAATACCAGGTACTTTGAAAGGACATCAAAACAGCCTAATCAAGTATTCCATGGTGAGATGCATCCTTCCTCTAAAGAATAAAGCAAGGCAAAAGTAACTTTTGTTGGTCAAGAGTAAGTTAATTATCTTCATTAAGCCAAGCACAGAAAGTACAACATGATGCACCATAAACAGTAAGACAGGTGGTCTGTGCTTCCTCAGCACATTTTTCAAGTGCAGCTAAGCAAAGTGGAAGTTCAGTTCCATGAAAAACTGAATTATTTAAGGCATACACGTTCCATCTCCTTAAGAAAAAACAAAGCCATGAGTTTTCTGATCTACCTATGGCTTTCAAAAAACAAAGGGTAAAATACAACATGAAATTATCCATTGACCAACAGCCCTCTGCTGCTGTAGATTTCATTGCTACCCAGCCCCACAGGAGAAAAGCAGCTCTATCGCCCTAACCTGGAGGACTGGCATGAGCTCAGCACTCGGCTTGGCAGTGTCGCAGCACTCCCAAACCCCAGGCGTTCTCAACTAGATCATTTGAATTGCACCAAATGCTGGTTTTGCCTTGTATACTCAGAAGCATCACTACCACTTAGTTGATGAGGTTGCAACATCTTGCAACTTCTATACTATGGTGTGTCTTCATTACACATTCCTCCTACATAGTAGTCTCATCCTTCCAATTCCAGTGGCACATGCTATTGGCATTCTCTCAGAAACTTAGCATTTTTGGCATATTTTTCAAAGATTATTTTATCACTGAGTATTCATCAGCAATAAACTGTGTTACTTTGCATTCCACTACACTAAGGGTCCTCCTATTTATTCCAAATTTCTATATCACCTGCTAAATTCATACTGCTAGCTCTAAATTTTCTATGTAAAAGCAAAGATTTCTGGTTCTGATGGTTAAAAAGAATACCATTTGAATATGACCACACCCTAAACAACCACAAACCTGTGAGTTCTCCCACATTAGGGGACTGGAGCATCTCTTGTATGAGGAAAGGCTGAGAGAACTGGGTCTGTTTAGACTGGAGAAGAGAAGACTGAGAGGGGATCTCATCAATGCTTATAAATATCTAAAAGGCAGATATCAAGAAGATGGGGCCAAACTCTTTTCAGTGGTGCCTAATGACAGGACAATGGGCAAACTGGAACACAGGAAGTTCCATCAGAACATGAGAAAAAACTTCTTTGCTCTGAGGATGACAGAGCACTGGAACAGGTCACTCAGAGAGGTTGTGGAGTCTCCTTCTCTGGAGATATTCAAAACCCAACTGGACGCGATCCTGTGCAACCTGCTCTAGGTGATCCTGCTTTAGCAGGGGGGCTGGACTAGATGATCTCCAGAGGTACCTTCCAACCCCTACCATTCTGTGATGTGTTTGTCTGGAAATTTGAAAGCTAATGATCAACATTTAAATAACCAATGACAGCAATAACTTCCCTTGCTCATAATATGAACACGACCATCCAGTTAGAAAAACAAGGTACGTGATGAAGGAAAAACATTAGAATTTGCAGAATTTAGCTCAAATTCACTGTGGGATGGAGAAACAAAATAGTGGGATAGGAACAACCAGTGATCTATCAGAAGAGAGAGGAGTTCAAATCATCCCCTCATATCCAAACCAATAACAAACATGTCTTTCAAATGACCGTTATCCTTTCTGTGATTTGAAAAAAACCAAACCTCCACCTCTTAAAAGCTCCAGAATGTTTCCTTGAAGGATGTTAGACCCCTGAAGTTTCCACATCAGACATTTGCCCTGCGTTTAAAGGCTGCTCACCAACTCTCATCCAGCTGTCAGAACTTCCAGGTTCCCTCACATCCCATCTCAAAATGCCAAAGTAGTAATAAATAAATAATTTTTTAAAGTAAAGAAAAAAAGGCAAAAAATGTAAGTTTGAAGCAGCTCACAATAAATTATTAGAAAGAAGGAATACTGAAATGTTGGGATTTCCTTTACATTTACTTAAAGAAAAGGCCTCATTAAAAAGTGCTTGAAGCTGTGACAAATTCCACTCTCAAACGCAGAATTCAGGTTTGGCTGGCTACACTGTACACAGGTTGTTGGCTTTGACTCATGCAATCACTTATTTCTCTTTGAGAAAATAGAAACTAGAATTGCTAAGCAAGGTAATTTCCAACTGCGATGATTAAAGATGTGTGTTCTAGGGTATAACAATGCAAATAGAGACTCAAAGTATGCTAACAACACATGTTACAGCCCTAGGTAACTGAGGCTGCACTCATTTCTCTGTGGAGAAATACACAATGGAAATTGAGAAAGATTTTATAAACAAAACAATTACCTACAGTACAGTCCTTGTTTTACTATGATAATAATATGTTGAGTACCCAAAGTGCTGGACTGACAACTGAATTCATTATGAAAATGAGAAAGAAATAAAAGTTGACTATTGACAGACTTGTCAAGGGCATAAAGTAGGAAAAGTGAGGTGAAAATATTGCATGGTATGCCTAGTACTTATGTAGTGAGGTACCAACAAAAACAAAATGCAGGCTACTGAGTTAGCAGACATTAGAAGTGGAAGGACCAGCAATAGGGAGGCTGCTGCATCATCTTTTTTATATAGTGGATACTGTCTCAGGGTACATTGTCTCCATGTACAAACCGTTCATTTTTTTAATCAGTAACATTCCAAAAAGCCTATATATACTGTTCATCAGTTTTAAATATTGTTATTATTCAAAATATAGCTAAATAATGAAGATGCCTTATGAGAAACAGCAGTCAATTATCTCAGGAATTGGTCCTTTGTTCCTGGTCTGAGACCTCATCTGCATTTTTTGCAGATTGTCTTGCCCTACCTCTCATTGATGGGCCTTACACTTGACAACTCCCTACCTTCTTGAAATAGCCTACTACATACGCACACACACAAAATTATGCCTTCCAGTTCAATTTTGGGGGCTTGCATGTTCCCCCCCCGCCCCGTTCAAATTATTTCAGTCTTTCGTATTATCAGGCCCCATTTTCTAGACCTCAAATTATTTGATTATTCTTCTCCCAGCCTCTGTTCATTTGAGCTGTATTTTTGTAGGGCATTTGCCCTAACCAGATGCAATACTTCAACCGAGGACTTACCCGTAGATTTAAAAAAAAAAAAAAAAAAAAAAAAAAAAAAAAGATTGTTCTGTATGTTTTACATCCTATACTCATTTTTATCCCTCCTGATATAACATTTGCCCTTTTACAATGTCAGGAATTCTGGAGAATTGTCACCTAATTACTTGTTCCCTACCCTGAAATATTTATGTATTTCATTATTTCTGTTAAGTGTAGAACTTCAATCTGTCTCTACTTATCCCCTAAGATTTTCTCAATTTTCTCAAAATAATTTTCTGCTCAAACTTTTGTCCTATGTATATGTATTCCCTCCAAGTTTTGGGGGCATTTTTAGTGAATCAATTTTGTAATTACAATCTCTAGTCTATCATCAAGGTCATTAATGAAAAGATTGAAGTGAAGCAGAATGAGTGCAGACCCAACAGAGCGTGGCGGATCCACATTCAATACAACCATTTCATTTTGACAGACAATCATTAATAACCTCCCACTAGGCAGAGTCATCCAACAACTCTTGCTCCTACTCTACAATAGTTTCTTTCAGGCCACGTTTCTTCACTTGTTTGTAAGATTATTGCATGAAACAGTGCCAAAGAACTAACATGAAAATATTAACATTCACACTTTTCTGTCAATTCACAGGCCTTATTGTTATGTTACAGAAGAAAATTAAACTCGCATAACTATTTACTCTTCCTAAATTTGTGGTGATTGTGACTCATGTTCTTGTCGTCTCCCGGAGGCTTATACTTTGTGCAAGAATTTGTTCAAAATGTGGAAGACAAGAGGAATAGTCTATAATTTCCTGGCTCCCTTCCCTCCACCTCTCCTTTTCAAGTCTTCCCACATCTCAAATAGCAGCTAGTGGTACTGAGATAGCTTTGGTCATTTTTTTTTTTCTTTAACATGTCAAAGGATGAATTTCATCAGATCCAGACTAATAACCTGCCCAAGTACTGAGAAGTATGCAAAAGGCTTCCTTGCCATCCATCTTATACATCCTCTGTGCTTTTTATTTCCTTTTTGTGTTAACTGCTGCTCACTTATACTCCTCTTTTGCTAACGTTTTGCATTTTCATAGTACTTATTTCAAGTACATCTTACAAAATTGTGCTGCCTATCAAAAACTGCACAGTACAGAGCCATTGATATATTAGCAGCTAGAAGCAGAGAGCGGTGAGAGCAGCTCAGTGGGCAGCAGTGCTCCAGTGGTGCCCGCAGGCTGTGCAGCCCTCCCGGAAAGGTCAAGGCAAGGCCTTGGGAGAAGGAAGGGGTGCTTCTAAACGTGGCTGTTTCTAGTTCAACGGCAATACTGAGGTGATCTGCAATAAGACAGTAACACAAACAGAACTGGAGCTCTGCAATCCAGACTTGCAATCACACCAGCTAGGGAAGACCAATTAGCAGATCGTTTGCAGCATATTAGCGTCGCTTCTGTGTCAGTTATGAAGTCTGTCTCTGTACAGCCAGATAGGCAGATAGAGCTGGATTGGATGGGGGGGGGGGGGGTGTGGGGGGGTGTGTGTGCGTAATTTGTTCACATACTCATGCACATATACTGAATAAGGGATAAAACACGGGATTAAGCCTGACACAGACGATCCTGCAGATACTCCAGCTCTCACAGTGTACTTGCTCTGACAGCACAGTGCACAAAACCAGCAACCCTTCTGTACATTCCTACATTGTTGCACCACTGCATTTAGCAATGTTATTTGCTGTCATTGCCCAAAATTAAACTACATAATAATAGACTCTTGTTATAGTACATGCGTATGTGGCAGTTTAAGATATAAATGTTTGATTTCATTATTTTAAAATAGCAACAAAGAACAGGAAGAAAAAAGTTTAAAGACATCAGCAGCTCTAGTGCAGCTCTGCTGGTTTTTGCCAGATAATTAATACCTAAGTTTCCTTAAGTGTATTGTAGGGTATTTGCCATGCACCCAAATTGTATATTTCCTTTTCACAGGAATTATACAATGATTACACAAAACTGAAAACTGTTCATTATCTTCTGTGTACACTAAGCATACTCATAGCCTTCTAGCTCGTCTCTTTATTGAAAAAATTAATCATGCCATAAATACTAGAGACCAAAAGAAGTAGGATACTGTAATACAATTGTAAATAAAAATGGATAGTTTGGATGCAAAGTATCTTTAAAATTAATTAGTTCCCCTAAGATTATCCAAAATTGATCTGACACGTATAATTTTATGACAATATATATAGCAGAGCAAAATCTAACAAGTTCAAAATTAGAAGAAAAAGAATTAAAATACTACTTGTGTAGGTTAAGATGGTAAATTAATACTTAGCTTTTGGCAAGTATCTGACTTTATCTAATTAATAGTACAAGAAGTTTTTGAAGAAAAAAAAAAATTACCATTCCAGACATACCTTGCTTTGTCCACTACAGAAGGAGACGGCTAAAACACTGATTTATCATGACTTAACAAGATACTGACCACCAGCTGAACTGCATTAACTGACTAATGCACTTCTAGTCCAATTACCCTGAGAAGCAAAACATGTTAGTATAAACCACTAGTGAATTAACTATATATACTCAAGGGAAAAGCTCAGACAATATACGAACAAAAGAAAATTTACGTTGCAACTGCTCAGTCACTAATTCACAGCTTACCACGTTTCTCCTTATGAGGCAAAGTAATTTACAAGGACAAATATTCAGGCTTCAACCCGTGGGATTGGGTGGGGGAGAGAGGGGGGAGCGTTGTGTTTGTCTCCTTTTTGCTATGGACACACTTTGAAAGAGATTAATATTTTGGGAAGTAGTAAGAATGTTACAAATGTTACTGGTTTTTTTTATTGATCCTCTTAGCAATATTGAACATTAATACTAATCACTATTTGATAGCATTTTACTGGCTAATTTGAAGTGGGTTTGCATTCAGTATATTCTGAGACATTAAACAACTGTGTTTGATTTTCTTTTACATGAAGTAGATTAATTACTACAGCTCCCATAACTATCATTTCAACTCAGAGCTCAAGAACTTAATGTGTACAGGAAAATTAACATGGTGGAGGCATACCTTGCAGACAAGATTTGCACTGCTGCTTCATCTATCACAGCTATTTCCATCGATACAAAAAAATGACAATGCAGGCTCCTAATATTACCTCTAAACTTGGAAATAAGAAAGACCTCTGTCATATCTAGTTCACTATCTGCTACATGATTAGCTTCTCTGCTTTATTCAGAGCCACAGTGGAATTCAATCCAAATACATATTTAGTTTAACTCTCTAACAGAATTTGAATGGTTAGTATAGTCTGTATTCACAATGCTTGTTTACACTTAGTTTTAGCTACAAGCTCAGTTGCATCCTGTCTATGTGGTCTTCAGGACCCATAACGAGAAATAATTACCACTGATTAACCTATGTCCAAAGAAAGACTGAACTATGCAGGTGAGCTTCTGAATTAAATCTAATTTCTCTCTCCTGTGTATAGATAAGGCCAACCATATCCTGGGCTGCATCAAAAGAAGTGTGGTCAGCAAGTCGAGGGAGGGGATTCTGCTCCTCTACTCCGCTCTGGTGAGACGCTATCTGGAGTCACCTTTCCTGGAGCACAGGAAAGACATGGACCTGTTGAAGTGGGTCCAGAGGAGGGCCACAAAAATGATCAGAGAGATGGAGCACCTCTCCTATGAAAGAGGGCTGAGAGAGTTGGGGGTTGTTCAGCCCGGAGAAGGAAAGGCTCAGAGGAGACCTTATTGTAGCCTTCAGTACTTAAAGGGGGGCCTAGAAGAAAGATGGGGACAAACCTCTTAGCAGGGCCTGTTGTGACAGGACAAGGGGTAATGGTTTTAAACTAAAGGTAGATTTAGACTAGATATAAGGAAGATTTTTTTTTTTTTTTTTTTTTTTTTACAGTGAGAGTGGTGAAACAGTGGCAGTGGTTGCCCCAGAGGGGTGGTAGATGCCCCATCCCTGGAAACATTCAAGGTCAGGTTGGACAGGGCTCTGAGCAACCTGATCTAGTTGAAGATGTTCCTGCTCACTGCAGGGGGGTTGGACTACACAGCCTTTAAAAGGTCCCTTCCAACCCAAACCATTCTATGATTTTATGATATGCACACAAGTTACATTAGCAAAATCATCTCCTAACTCATAAGAATTCATTGTAATGTAGTTTCATTATGTCATTTTGCATATCCTCCAAGAATTTTCACCCCCCAGCCCCCTACCCCTCCAGGAAGAAGTTAACAGATTTTAGAACTATTTCTGTATGAAGACAGCTCAAGATCTTTTTCCTCATCTCACTGAACTCGGGATGTGACAGCGCTGGAACAGCCAAACACCCAAATTCTAATACCAATTCTAATCTAACATCCTCCTACAGGCCAAGCCTCTGCGCCCATCCATTTTGGCTACTTATGATACCATGCCAAAGTAAATTTGTTGAAATCTCTGGACTGAAAGACTCAAAACAGAATTCTGGTTAAAACAAAACAAAAACCCCAAAACAACAAACCAAAAGATGAAAAACAGGCTGAGAACTGAGTTCACTTAGATTAATTTGGAATTTCAAACAGTGAAAGGAATACTGCCTGCTTACATACCAAAGACAAGAAATAAAAAGAAATAAATCATCAGCCCTGTGCTTGTCAGAGGAAGCCATGTTTCTGGACATCTATCACAACAAGCAAGGGAGTGGTGCCATATAAAGCAGCTGACCCTCATTCCAACACATTCAAGCCTGGGTAACAGTTACATACAATTTGACAGGGAAAGCTGAAATGGATGCTGATGTAATAAATACACAGTGGAAACTAATGCTGTAGTGGCCCAGTTCTCAATTCCTCTAAAATTTTAAGTGCTCACCTCTTCCATAGTATCAACCCCCACCCACAGACACTATTTGAATGGATAAGCTAAACCTAAAGACATTATCCAAGCAAAAAAATTGTGCATATTCCTTTCTTAAGTATTTACCAATAAACTGAGCCTGCCAGCCTGCTCTCATTTATATTTACTTCTGCTTTGATGGGTCAACGGTTTTGCAACTTAAAAATTGGCTACCTTGAAACTGCAAAGTTTAAAATTATTACATTTAAAAAAATTAGATCATGTCCATAGCTCCATTTAAAAACAAGCTTATATTTTACTGAGTACACAGAACTTTTGCCAACATTATTACTTCTGCACAGATGTTTGTTATCCTTGCTTAATTGGGCACAGCAAGAATTAATCTAGAGCCAGGGCAAAGACAGAAGAAGTTAGACAACATACTGTCTCACTAAAAACACCTTCCACAAGCAACCTAGAAAGCTGTACAATTGCATAGAACGCAGTGGGAACGTTAAACACAAATATACTGCTAGCAAGGACTAACCTCCCCCACAAAGAGCAAAGCTGCAGTCAGACACTTTGGATAAAAGCACTAAAAATTTGTGTGTATCAAGGACTGTAGACCACATGGTCCTGTACACAGACTTCACTGAGATCTTCCTGGGGAACACAAAATTAACAAGTATTATATGCATACATCCATTGTGCTTCTAAAGCTTGAATCTCATACACAATTCCTGCCACCACATCCCTGAAATATGAACCACAAAAGATACAGCAAAAGAAGACAAGAAGAGTAGATAGAAAGGGAACAAGGGGACCTCAATAGAGGTCTTACATTACAAGTAATTATGCATCATTTCACAATATTATAATCTGGAAAGCAAAGATATTATGAAGTAACAGGTTTAAACACAAATATAAAGATATTTACTATACATCACGTAAATTGCAGAATTCCCAACCACAGAACATTGTCTATGTCAAAATAGAATTTGATTGAAAAAGACTAGACTTATTAATGGCGGACAGGTCAATCAGAGGCAATTACAGATTACTATCTAGATCCAGATCAGGATACCTCTAAACTACTGACAGTTGGAAAGATGAAAGATAAAACACAAACAAAGGAAAACGCATCTTAGACATGCCTTGTTTTTTCATAATCTTTCTCTACACATTTTCTTTAGGCCACAGTTGACACTGCTTGACCAATAGAAATTACGTAACCCTAGCCAAAAGCCCTTCCAAAAAAACCCAAAACAAATAATAACCACCCCCTTCAGCAAACAAAAAGGCCACATAACAAAAATACAACACCAAACAAATAAAAAGCCATAAAAACAAAGATGACTAATTACCAATTGATTGTTGGGGACAAAGAATAAGTTGACTTGAAGAACAAATTTTAAATGAGGCAACCAGAGAAGGGCACCTTCTTTTATTAACCATTCTGCCTGTCGTCAACTACCAGTCTACTAACACAGAAAGACAATAAAGGAGGTATGATATTGAGTCCAAATACACGAACCCTGGTAGCAACAGGTATAAGTCTAAATTAAAAGAATGACCACCTACAACCCTGGCATAAAACTGAGGGCAAGGAGGAGAGAACCCCATAAAGCTGAAAAACTAAGTGATTCTGGGGAGCAACTAATGAAAATAATGGGGTGAAAAAAGCACTCAGAAATGTAAAATTCCTGACCTGGAGGAGAATGCTAAACAGAGCACCCCCTTACTGATTACCACCAGAGTAAAAAATTGGGCTAAGCAGATTTTTCAGTCTAACTTAGCATGGTAGCTCTCATGTTTTTCACTGAGAAGGCCAGGAAGGCTGAATGTGAAGAGCAAACTCAGTACTAAAGCTTGCAAATGTTTGAAACCAAAACACCAGACTCAAGTTCTTCTATATTTTCCTCTGTATTTTTCTTCTTCTTACTGCAAAGGATCCAAAAAAGCTGAGTAAGCGAGCGATGTCATTGTACTTTATAAAAGAGGCAGATCTTGCACAAAGTGTAAACATGTAAGTAATTGGGAAAAACTGATGTACCTTGTATAATAGATATGGTTGCTTTGTATTAGTATATCTTGCAAATTTACACTATTTTGAAATGCATGCTAATACTTTGCCTAGCAATTCTACCTGATTATCTTTTTTTTCCTATTAGACAGAGTTATATTTCTCATCAAAACATAACTAAATATGCAGTCATATGACATATAACTTATGTCATTCATAACACAAAGCTTGAAGTGCTGGCATCCTGGCTGCATCCAGAAATCTGGAGGTACTACCAGCAAACATATTTTCCTGTTCTTCAATTCAATGGGAATAAAAGACTCAAAAGGCTGAAATTTAAACAGCATAAGAAAACAAGACTGATTCCAGCTGTATAAAAGTCTGTATTTCCAATCTGGGGTTGCTGCCTAAGGCGGCAACAGCCACTGAGGATACAGATATTCTATCCTGGGAGAAACTTCTGTCTGCAAGAGAGGTTACTCCAATTGTGGAAGCAGAAGAACAGACATCATTGAAAAGATGACAAATGCTGTTCTACGTTATCCTAATCTAAATTCCAAATAATTTCTGCAGTACCAGTATACATTATGAAAATTTTTCTTCTGTTGCACTAGGATTTTATCAATGACTAAAGAATCTCCAAAGCAATTTTCCCTTGAAACTACACAAAGATGCCGGTATTTCCTCCGGGAAGATAGGTTTCTTTAGAAAAATGTCAAATGGATTTTTGGCAGTGATACAGTTTTCTTATTCCAACTTCCAATTTTCAATACCATGGTTTCAAAGATCTCAATCTGACAACAGGGCAAGATGATAAACAAGTTGTGACATTAAGTCCAAGTAAGCTTAGAGGAAGGCACGGGATTTGGCATTGCATTTCCCAAGGAACACACAGATGACAGGCTAACACATGCTTCCCCCTCTGCCCCCAAATTCAGAAATCAAAACATTTAAATGAATGCTATTGAGGCAGAATAATATAGTTTTCCCTCTCTAAAGTCATTTAGATAATTATAGTCTGCAAATAGTGCTGAACACTTGAAGGAACTATTAAGTAGACTTTGCAGGTGTGTCATTTTGTAAAGCCCAGCCAGAAAAAAAAAATAAAAAATTGACACATACACCTGTTTGATCATTAGCTTTTCCAGGAAGTTCCTACTAATATAGAAAGTTACAAGTGTCCATGTTTCAAAAGCCAGAATTCAAGTGATTAGCTTTGTCTAGACCGGTATGTGTAGCGCTCTGTTAGTAGTAGTATGTTTTTGCAAGATCAATAATAAAAGCCTCTGTGAAAGCTGATTGGAAAACCACAAAGAATGGTTTTCCAGAAGCACATGGACAGAAAATAAAGCCTCCAGAGAGTAATCAAAGTCCTATATATCAGCTACTGTTGCGAACATACTTTATGTTCAATGAGTATATCGTGCTACTATTTCTTTTCCTTCTGAGGAGGTAAACTGCTTGTGAGATGAAGGATTAAGGACAGCACTATTAAAGACAACTAGTAACTGAGAGCCTTCACATGCTGTCCTGAGCTAGGGCACCTATGGATGATGAGATAAAATCCTGGCTTTCATTAGAAGGGACTGAGGGTTTATCACCCCTCCAAAGATGAAGAGGTTTTCCACAACCTCTTTAAAGCAGACCAGAGCTGGCCTTCACCAGTCCTTGACAGACTCAACATCACCATCACTGCTTCTCTTTAATGTGATAAGCTATTTCTGTTGACTGATAATATTAAGTAAGCAGCTAAGGCAACTTCTCCCCACTCCGACAAAGAAAACAAACAACTTAAAAATGCCACACTAGCCAAACAGGTTAATACTCATAAAAAAGGGGAGAATGGCAGACCCTTCATTTCATTTGACATCACCTTCCTCTGTATTCAGTAGTTGCTGGGTTTTTTTGGTTTGGTTGTTTGGGGTTTTTTTAAGAACAAAGAATGTTGGCAGAATTAAAACTGCATGACTACACACCTAAATAATGGGAATAGGCAGAGGAAGAAAAATTCAAACATTAATTTATGTGCTAAAATTCTATTTATTGCCTACAGTCATCGTGGGGGAGGACAGATATAAGATCATTGTGGGGGCAAGTGAGAGGCAAGCTATTTCTTGAATTGCTTTTCAGTTGTTACCAACTGTGTGCAGTCCAAAACAAGCAGCTGGATCTCACTTTGGTATTCACACTAGAAAGCAGCTACGTCATAAAACGTAATTTGGCAAACCGGAATGGCCACGCAGAACAGAACACCACTACGCAGCACCAGCAGCTCTGCTGCGGCAATCCGGCCCTGAACCTGGAGCTCTCCTTAAAAATACATAAATGGAAATCAAGTATTTGATCTTTCTCCAACACCAAGGAATAACAAAGAAATGTAAAATAGGTATTTAAAACAAAACTGACCAGTTTCATCAAGAAAATATTACTACTAAATAGAGAAATTTCTTCCTCCCCACTCTAACTTTAAGCAGGTATTAACCTCTTCATAAAACTATATTAATTATACTATAGAGGCATAAATTATGATAGTTTCTATATTTTTTCCTTTCTCATGACATAACTCCGAGACTGAAGACAAAAGGATTTTTTTATACAGTCTCAAAAAAAATCTCCTGAAGAGATTTTTTTTTTAAACCTAAATGCGTCCTTTCTTCTAAAAGACTGAGAAGTAACTGACAATGCTATTCTTTTAAAAACATTTATACAGTTCAGTCTGCTTAACAGCTGATTGCAATTAAACAAAATTTATTTTTGGCCTCTTTCTGTCTTTATCAATAACAAAAAAAAAACCTCACAAGAAAAAAAAGAAACAAAATAAGTTTAGTTGAAGCAACAAGCTCAGCAACACGCACGTTGTACAGTGCCTTGGTGACTTCCTGCTTAAAAGCCATCCTAAAGTTATCTGGTAGGTCTGAGTTTTGTCTCAGTTTTATTAGGAGAAAAGAGTGTGCTGGCTCCCTTGCTCTAATTCTTCCTGTGTGCATCATATCTAAGTTATGCTACATCCCACCAACAGCTACAATTTGTTCTGAATATTTTGTCATATGTGTCAGAATTCTCTATTTCTTGTACAAAAATTAATGTTTGCTTAGTCAAGTTCCTCCATAATTTATTAAAATTTAGAACATAGAATTTCGTAGTTTGGTTAAGTTCTCTTAGGAAAATGGCTTGATCTATGCTAAATCTTCACAGAAATATGCTTCAAAGCAGGAGTTAATCTGTCCACAGCCTCAGCCACTTCTCAGGACAGTTGGACAGCAATTTCTTTGCACTCCTTTTCTTCCTAGGCTGGTGCCTCTAATTCTTCAGTCTCATGTGATGCCATTCTTACTGAAGGAATTTACTGAGCACTCCAAATGATCAGCTCATGCAGTTAAGAACAAAGAATCCTGAAGAAGTGGAGTGTGATCAACAAGTAAATGAGAATAACAGAATAACTGATGCTAGAAAGAAGAGGTCTCTAGTCTAACCTTATGCTGAAATCATGACCAAGAGGTCAGATCAGGTTGCTCAGGCTTTATCCAGTTGGGTCTTCAAATCCTCTAAGGATGGAGATTGTACAGCCTCTCACTCAAATGCATGACAGTCCTAAAGGAGGGGAGGAAAAAAAAAAATAAAAAAAATAAAAAAAATCTTCCTTACAACCAGCTGAAACCTCTCTTGTTTTAATTTATGTCCATAAATTCATGACATACTTGATATCCTTCCAGATGAAAGTTCCTACTTCTTATTTATGAGTGATTTTGACAGGCCAAATGAGGACATTAGTATGACTGGACAAATGAAGCCATTATTGTGTCCTATATAAAACAGAGACCTATTGGTACTTCCGTATCAGTTCAATAGGCTGGCATCATATAAAAGTAATGAAAATTTAGTATGTAGAAAACAAGGAATTGCCACTGAAAGTTCTCAGAGTTCACCTCAAGAAAACAATTTCCATTGTTTTATTGAAGTAAATATCAAAATTTGAGTGTTATTAATACTGAAGGCCATTCACAATTACACACAAGATTAATATCATAATTCATGCACATCTTTAGATAATAATAGGGGTCCCAGCATTTAGCATTCATGTCATTACTCAAATTCATTCCAAACAAGCTGGAATAAGAAAAGGAAGGGAAGCCCATGAACAACGTGGAATATTGTTGCACTTTTTTTTATTGATACCATCAAAACAAAGTGGGATGGTAGAGACATGAAAGAAGCACTACGGCTAGCATAACTATTTTCAGACCTGCCAGAGACAGCTAAATTTGAAGTAAAACAATACTAAAACAAATTAGTATTTAACGTTTTCTGCTGTAAAAATCCAAATTAAAAAAAATATGCAAAGATGTTTAAAGAGTTTAGGATTAAATAGAAATCTTATTTTAGGCTTTGGATTCCTGTTCAAACAATTTTACATATTATTTTTATTTACTATGCATACATGAGATAAAATATCTCAAAGGTTAAAATTTATTGATAAATGACATATCAATCCTAACCTCTGTACAAACAGTACATATACTCCTTATCCGAGGAAAAAAGCAATATAACTTTGTAATTGATACTTGAAGTAATATTTTTCACAGCAAAATTAAGTTACTCAGTTGGGCACGACACTGAATGGTCATGCATTTTGCACCTTTTCTCTCCCAAAACCTCACATATTCCTCTGCAGAATAATCCTGAAAAAATAAGATCTTGTTAGTACTGCTGCTTCTGCCTAGAAACGTTCCCAGAGCTACACAGTCAGAAAAAGAAACTTCAACTCGAAACTGTCACTTTTTATCCTTAACCTTGAGAAGCTCTCTGTTCTGGTAGAGATGGCAAGACTCTATCATTTTCTGTCTGTGAACACTGGCAGTTCCTACCAGAGCAAGAATCGAATACAGTGGAATTGCCCAGGTGCCTTTCCAGGCTGCAACTGTGGTAATAGACAAACAGGCAGAGTAGAACCCATCACAAGCAAAAAGTGAACAGAGAAAAACAAAATGGAGAAGTGGTAAAAAGCTCAACTTATGTGATAATTATACTGCTGAATATGACTGCTATAATTATTAACAGTAAATGGACTAATTGAAGAAATGCATTACTAAATTAATTAAAAGTACCTTTCTATCTCTCCCAAAAAGGAAGAGCCCTTTAAGAAAATACATTTGTACAACACAAGGTGTTTCTTCTCAAAAGATGGCTATTTCCATATCAAATCTATAGTCTTACACCCAGCTATCTAAAAGTAGAAGATAAGATAAATACCTTTTTGCTAACAGTATATTCTCTCCTTGCCCATTGTCTCCTGAAACAATGCATTTTAAGATGTTTAAAATGATGTATTAAAAAGCTTCTGTGAAAAATGCATGGAAGTTGTCTAGCTTCAAGACTTTAAACAAATTAGGAGCACCTTAAAAACAGCACTTTCAATGAAAACTGTTGTTTATCCTGCAGCAGTGCCAAGCTCAAACTGCAGCATTCTTTCCTGGTTCTCTTAGAGAAAAATAAATAAATCTATATTTAAAATCTATCAAGCATCCATAATCAAAGGATCCTGAAGTTTTTGTTGGCAACGCTTTTCTTAACATACTTCAAAAAGCATTTACGTGTATTGTAATAGATGATATCTGGGGAGTTTAAGTAGTGCATGGATTTGTCGTGCGCAACAATGTCCCTAACAGATATCACAAAGAATGCTGCAGTTTACTAATCACAAGTTTTATGAAGCTTTGCTGTCTACTTATTAGCATGCCTCAGGTACAGTAGAATGGAAAAGTTTTAGGGAACAGCAGATTATATAATCAACACTTTTTTTCTTCTTTTTTTTTTTTTTTTCCAAATTTTCCCTCCCTTTCCCCCCCATGACCTATTTTCTTGAATAACACGTAGATATAGTGAGGACATTAACCTGTTTCCATGTCATAGTACAGCTCATGAGATGCATCAGCTGTTGTTTATTGATCCATTTATAAGTTCATTCTACTGGGAATACCAGCTGGAGGATCAGAAAGTCTTTTGCTGTCCTCTGTTTTGTGACATACTTCACTGATTAACTATTTCCCAGAATACATTTATTTTAATATTTTGTGGAAATGCTTACAGAAGAATCCTCCTCTTCAAACAGTCTCCCACATCTGAATCACTCTCACATATTTTTAGCCCATTCATTATTTTCAAAAGTCAAATTTAATAAATCACATACTTTTTTTTTTAATAAAAACATAAGAATTACATGCACCAAACATTACCTACTACAAATACTGATTTACATTTTACTAGGTATTAGAAATAAACAAGCTAGCTGGTCTTCAGTCAAGAGTGTAAAATGCCAAAACAAGTTTCATGCAGATAGAAAAAAAAGAAAAAAGAAAACAAAAAAAAGCTAGTTTCCCCTTGATTCCCTACAGGCTTGTCATATGCAAACTGTTCCTCCCCACACAGTATACAGTGTGTACTTCTGTATAAATTTTGGTGAGGCAAACTGTACCATAAAAAAGAATTCTAAACAAGGCACTAATATGTGATCATTATTTATTACAGATAATCCTACCTGCTTCTGCCTTTAGCATTATTAACCTTTGAACCAGCAATTACTTACTGCTTATTTGCAATGTATATACTCATAAAAACCTACCTTTGTGCCAAGAAGTGTTTATACCATTTTGTAAGCTTGACTGCATTTTAAAAATAGATGTCTACAATAAGCCCACATTCACTGTTCTGATTTAAACAGGATGAGAAACAGCTGAGCTTTAACTGTCTGAATTTTCAGACCTGTAAAAAACGGGAAAGTATTCCAAAAGCCAGGCTTCTAGCCTTCAAATTCAATGACTGCAAGCTTGACCAAATCCTTGCTGCAAATCAATAGTGGCAGAATGTAACGAGCCAGGGCCTATTGAAAAATAATTAAGCAAAAGATCACCAGGGTTCACGTCCTGTCACACTTTTAGAGCCAACCACAATTTAGTGAAGTCCTACCTGCAACATAAAATGGTATCATTTCAGGCTTGGAAAGATGTTCAAAAGAAGGAAACATTCACAATTTAAATCTACGAGTTTTAAAAACCCGATTTCTCTAATCCTAAAAAAAACCCTGAAACAAACAAATAAACCCCACAACAACAAAAAAACCCAAGGATTCAGACATTTTTGCTTTTAATGACAGAACCCCTGGGAAATGAGTGCAGTGCAAGCAAAGGAGTGGGAAAAAATGACAAAACAGATACGGATCACATACTGCATACCAAAATTGCTATGCAAAAAAGGGAAGATATTGCTCTAAGTGGGATGCTCTAACTGAAAAAGGGAGAGAAAACAAATGGGAGCAAGGATATATCAGACAGCATGATCATAAGCCTCATTTCATTAGTAACTAGGCAGCAAATTATTTTTATTGCCTACAGAAGCATCTGACCAAAATCAGTTTTCTTCCAACACTTTTTGAATCAGTTGGCCAGTTTCCAACATTCTAAAATAAAACAATAGAGATCTCAAAAGTAATTCATATTCCTATAGACTACGTGAAAATTGATGGTCAGGTAGAGGAAAAAGACCCAATTTGCACTTTTAGTGCAGAGGAAGTAGGAAAATTCAGCTCTTACATATTTGATTTGGCAGCAGGTCAATCAGTACAGACTATCCACAGCACTGTCCCTTGTTATGGAGGGGAATGGGATTAAGGATTGGAGGAGAATGCATAAGGAGATGAAAAGACAATCCAAATACATCCAAATGTAAACTTTATTATTTTTGCAGCTCACAGAAACTACAACCTGCAGACAGTAACTTGTCTTAATAGCCTTGCAAACTGAGAATAACTTGGAAAACTACTTAAATTTCTTGACCTCCTCCTGTTAAATAGGTTGCCTAGAAACATCTTACCTCAGAATAAATGGCAAAATGGATTATGCGCTCCTGTCTGCGTATTTCAAATATTTTGTTGAATCTATTTTATGAAATCCATGGAAATAATTTTCCATTATACTTTTTACAGCATTGAATACAATGAAGATACTCAATGAAGACCAAATGAAGTAGACACGTAATAACGATAATATACTCTGAAAAGGCTTCCATAGATAAATACAAACCTGGATACAACATGCAGAAGTGTTGGTGAGGTGACTCAGCTCCTAATGATATTTCATTTAAGTTCATTTTCTTAGCAGCAGCCTGAGGTTATTAATAACTCCCAGTATGCTACTTAGAGCTGTGGATTCATTTTCCTGTTAATGGTAGCAATAGGTTCGTCGTTAATGGTCTTAAGATAATGCTGGGTTTTGCCATATGGTTGGATTCGTATGAAGTTTCTAATGAAAAACCAGAGAGTGTAAGAAATTGTAGCTATATATAACTTCAGCATCCTCATGTGCACAGCAGGCAATTGGAATGGCCACTGTTCTAGTATTTACAAGTGCAAATGATGCTCAGTATTTACTCCATGTTCTGTTTAAGAGGGCTACAGGGACTTTAAACAAGAGAACATATGGATAGATCAGAGGATTGGTAATGCAATACTGAGCTTTTCACCTCTAGGTCATTGGTTCAAATCTAAACTAGTCAGTAATGAAGGCAAGCTATTATCATCTGACAGCTCTGGCCTTCACAAATTGATTTGTCAGGCTCAGACCAGTTCCCATCAAACTCAAAATTCACCATTACAATTTGCATTCCTGAAAAAAAAAAACTTCACCCCAGCAAAGTAACAAAAAATTAAACAGATACAGAAGTAGTGTCTTCCTCCTTAGGCAGCATCTCCAGACCAAGACCTAGGGAAAGTGCCAGAAGACCAGTGAAAATTACACCACCAGCAGCACAGCACATCATTCTGTGGATAAAGATTACTTCTACCTCTCAGATACCCAATTATAATTACTTCTGTACCAGCACAAAGCTTTCAGGTTTTTTATTACTAAAGAAAGAAGACACCAATATGCAGGGTTTAAAGCTGAAATGTCACAGTGCTGCTTAAAGATTTCTTTGGATATCTTGTTCAAAGACACATTTCATAAGGCTGAAAGTTTTGAAGAAAATGGTCACAGTGCTCTATAAAAGGAATATCAAATTTAATATCCGTTTTGTTATTATTTGTAGCCAAAATGTTTAAACAACGCTTGTAGCAGCAACACTTAAGAATTCTATTTCCTGCAGATGGGTTTAATTCAGAAACCGATTTATTTACAAGTTACAAGAGGTCATGTTTTTACAGTATTTCTTCATAGATATGTTAGACAGAAAAATGTACAGATTAGTCCCTAACAGCACATAATTTTCTGCTTTCATAAATGGAACAAAAATGGTTTTAAGCTTCAAAACCAGAAGTCTAGCCTCTTCCTTTGTCTCTTGATAGTTTGGCAACAGTCACAGCAAACACTCTGCAGGTACCACAGTTCTCCATTTTACCAAGTGATAACTGCTACAGAAGTGAATAGAGACACTAAGTTTTAATATAGCACCTTTAAGATCATCTTTAGTTCACATAATTAGGGCACTAGACAACAAAATCTACTGGAAGTTTTACACTCTATGAACATGAAACATTACTTCTAACATTCAAGAATACAACAGAAGACATACAGCTCACAAATCTTGGAAAGTGTGGGAAAAAATAAGTTAAGCAAGAGTCTCCTGCCTTTCTTGCAGGTTCCTTGGTTTTTACTGTGGTGTTGATAACATACAGGAGTTTTTCCTTCCTTTTCCAACAACTCCAGAAACAGAACACTTACTGTAACTTTAGGACAGCCACAACACGTTAACTTCCCAACTGAATGATTGCACATAAGAAGTTTAGCAAGCTGAATGATTGACCTGGCACGTAATCTATTGCTATAAAATCAGAGTAGCATAGCCAAGTGATACCCTAGTTTGGCCAAACACTAGTCCTGTGTCCTGTAGACAATGGCTGGTGAGAACCACCCAAAACTTTTAACTTTCTCAGGTCGCAGAAAAGCAAACCCCGTGCATCAAGTGGCATAACGCAGAGAAAAGAAGGAATAAACTGCATGCTAAACTTGCATGTCAAGAGACACAGTAAGAGACCTATATATTGTGTCACTTGCCTTAGAAAGCGTGCAGCTAGGAGATGGTTCCTCCTAGCAGTCTTACACACAGGGCGCAAGCTTAGGAAAGGGGACTGCCTACAGATGAAGGCAAAATCTTAAAGACTAAAGACTGCAGTTAACAGGAACAATAGAGAGATCCATGCAAGACAATCAAAATTCCTCAACAGTCAGTAATAAGATTTCTTGCTGCTCCTCTCTGCTATCAAACACTGTGTATCTGTGTTAGGGAATGACCTCCAGTGACAGAAATACACAATAACTTTGGAATGGTGACTGCAGCCACCATTGATAGGAAAGAAAGAAATTAAAAGGCAAAGTTTAGACAAAGGCAAGGAGTATTTGAGAGAACAAATTAAAATAAACCGTTTGAATAAATGTGGGTGGAACATATGTTAGGAAACTGAAGGATGTGTAAGGATTTAAATTTCAGAATGTTGCATGAGAAAAATGGAAAGACTAATAAATTATAATAAACCTGCCTGTTGGCACCTGTAGAGGACATACTTTTATTGGTTCTGAATAGTAAGGTAAGTAGATTTAAAAAAAAAGAATAGCTGTGATTTTTTATTATTCTTTCATCTTCTTACCTCACTTTTTTTTATCACCTGCTGCATTTTGCATAGTTACACCAAAAGTTATTCAGGACAGCCACAACTGTTCTTTATATAGATATGTTTATAGAGTACTCAGACACAATGGAGGCTAAATTCTGATTAGCATGGATAGAACCTACTATAACTACAATAATGTGATAGCTAAAAGCACTGCCACTATTCTTTCATCTCTAGGTAACAAAGTTTTTGAAGCTCCACAAACTGGGAAATAAACACACTTTCTCTTGCATGTACTCTCCATGAAAATTCACATAAGAAGGCTTAATGCCTAATAACATCAACAGGACTGGATAAAGAAGGATTTAAATTCCCATTATCCTTTTTAATGAACTCGTGACTACAGTCTCAAAATAGACTGTTAACCCAGAACAGAGAGAACAACTGACGTAATTTTTACCTGCAATGACTGAAAGAAATGATCTGAAATGCTTTAACAGCTGTCACTAGCATAAAGAAAGCAAAACTTCTAAATTCTCTGGGATAACTGTAAGCTTGTCGGTACTGGACAAATCAAGCACACCTTCCCCCTCACCCCACCCCAAGAACACTGTGGCAAAGGCTTCCCAGCTGGCATCACCCAGGTGAGGGAGAAAAAAAAAAAGAAAAAAGAAAAAAGAAAAGGCTCCTATCTAATTCAGTCTGAATGATATGCAGCATGCTTGATTAGCTATACTCTTGATTAGATGCTGGAATAGAATTTAAAGAGTACCTTGTCTAGTGAAATTATCATTATTTCTATCACTCCCTAAATGAGAACAGATTTCAACAGACTCATTTGAATATTTTTTTGCCATAATACATTTTTTGGTAATTATTTTTAAAAGCCATCATGTTCAAGTTATGCATTACCACTCCAGTTTAGTTCTCTGCACAGCAGTACTTTCTTTCCCTCTGGAAACAAACACAAGACTATCCATATTGCTATTGCTGCTATTGTTTTCCAAAACTGCTATTCAGTGTCAAGTATATTGCAGCACAAAACCTTTCAGTTGTAGATTTTTTTTCAAGTCTGAAGCGTAGCACAAGCTTAAAGAGGTGTGTTTTCAGTACACACTTCTTTCAAACTGCATGAGAAATTACACAACGATTTTTCCCTCACATTTCACATGCATATTTTTTTCGTGATTATAACACTCAGAATTTGTTCTGAAATCTGAAAACCTCTTTGAATTCTTCTCACATGCACCATCAGCCACTACAACAACTTCACTCAGCTGAAACACCAGAAAGCCATTGTGTCTGCAACTTTTTGAAAGCAGAAGGTGTGTATTGTTATGGTTTCTAGTTAGGGCTGTAATCCTCATGAATCCTCACTCATAATCCTCCTACTGAACGAAGAGTTTCAAGTGAAATCAGATCCTGGAAAAGCAAACAGCTTCTGCTTTTAAAAAAAAAAAAAAAGCAAGCACATGCCATACTTCTGCCTACCTTGGACCAACATAGTAAATATAATACTATAACTGAGCAGCTTCTTCTAACCAACAGCTTCTATGCAAGTGTAACTTCTAATGGCTGTTGATCATGTCTGAGTTATTAACCAACACAATGCAATGTCAGTGATATTAGCTTCAAAGATCCCGGCTGATAAAAGACCTGTTTAGCCGCCAGAATCCTCTTTTTTTCGTACCTGCCATTCCTTTCTCCTCCCAAGCCGCCCAGCTGCAGGCATGCAGAGCAGGCCCCTCACTCACAACTACACCGGAGGTCAGGCCCCGGGGGCCACGGCTGAGCCTCAGCACAGAAACCCTGATGACCGCAGCCTGCCCACGCGTGGGCTGGCGGCCCCGCCACCAGCAGAGGCCAGGCCGTGCGAGCATGCGGGACTGCACCGTTTTACAGAGCTGGAAGAGTCACTGGTGGGTCTCTAGCCACATGGAACAAGCAACCAGTTAGTTAACGGTTAGGTTTTTTCCCCTGAGGTGACGAGACGGGAGGAAAGAAACCTCAAGAATTCCCGACAGCGGTGGATCCAGGGTTCCCGCCGCAGCCCGTAGGGACCCGGCCGCTGCCGGCACCGCGATACAAACTGCCCCGGCCCCTCACCCAGCCCGCCCGTGCCGCTGAGGGGAGCGACCCCTCCCGTCCCGCTACCGGAGCCACGACCCCGCTGCCGCCAGCGCCGCGAGAGTCAGTACGGCTCCGGAGAGCCGCAGCGGGAGCCCGCTGAAGAGGGTGGAGGATGGCGGCGGGGCGGTAAGTCCCTACCTGCCGGCGTCAAGTCCCGCCGCAGCGCGCAACATCCCATCCCATCCCCTCCCCTCGACCGCCCTTATCCCCTGCTGCTATAGCTACGGGGAGCCGCGGCAACCGCCTCTCGCGAGAGGCGCCATCTTCCCGCGAGAGCCGCGGGCCGCGCCGGTGGCGGGGGGCGCCTCCTCTCGCGAGAGGGCTGAGGGAGTCCAGTCCGTTTCGGTCCGGTCCGGCGAAGTTCGGTCTGACCGGACTTCTCCACCGCTGTTTCTCATTCCGTCAGCCCAGAGCAGCCCTTCCCCGGGTTGGGGCACTTCAGAGGGCAGGCGGCCTGATCCGGTGTCGCGTCCCAGAAGGGGCGAGAAGTTTCCGGAGTGTTTAATCCCCTCGTTGGGACGCAGCCTGTAGAGCTGTCCCCGGACTCGGCCCGAAGCCAGGGCGTAGCTAGGCGTAATTTCAGGTGTGTGGGGGGCTATCTCAGCCCCGGTAAACCGCCTTATACTGTGTAGGTGGCGCGCTCAGGGGTCGGTGGTTCCCGGGTCCGGAGCGGGGCGGGCCGGCTGAGCGCCGAGTGAACCCCCGTTCGGGGTGGGCCCGGCCCGGCCTCGCAGGGCACTCGCTGCCCGCAGCGCCCAGGCTCGTTTCGCCCGGAGCAGGCTACCGCGGTTAGGTGCTTTAAGCTGACGCAGCAGGGGTTGCTCGATTGAGCTGCCTGGATAGAAATATCTTTTTCTTGCCAGAAAAGAAATAGGCGTGCTTGCAGAATATGTAAAATCTCTAGCAATTGCAAAGTATGGGCTCTGATAGCTGTGGGATGTGACTGGAACCAAAGGTAACAGTCCAACTCATTCATGTCTAGCAAAAGTTCATGTGAGAGCTGGGTTTCCTCACAGCTTAGAGCTGTAACATCCTCTGTTCAATATCATCTGTCCAAGTACTTCAGGCGTGAATTAGACCATCTCAGGATTTGGGAAAGTTTGAATAAAATATTTTACAATTTGTATTTTGATTTTCTGGATACTAGACAATGTGTAAAATTAATACTAAGCTCACATCTCTGTGCATCAGCTGCACATTGCAGTATGTGATTTTCCTGTCACCACAGAATGGTAATAATATTAACTCTGGCATAGAGGTATTTTTGATGATATCCAAGAAACACATCTCAAGCCCACTGAAATGAATGGGTCCCTTCCTATGAACTCAGGATCAAGATGACTGGGGGACTGCTATTTCCATGAGCAGTTGGTATCTCAGTGCTAGCACCCTGAATAAACAATGTAATTAATTACTCAAACATGAAGACATGAGGGCTAATGGAGTTTCTTTTCTGTCCTTGTATTTCAGCATTCCTGACATCTGAGAGATATGTCTTTTCTAACAATCCTTAGAGGAGTGCCACCAGCTCTGTAAGTTGTGGAGGAAGTTCTTTTTAACCAGTTGTTGAGCCCCATTTTTATATATAAGAAGTGAGCGAGTTGATGCATAATGTTCTGTATCTAAAAGATTTATTTCTGTATGCCAGAATTGCCAGCTTTTGATAATTCAGGTATACCATCAGTGGTATACCAGATGCATAGAATATGTCTGGAGGACTGGGACTACCTTTTGTTCTGCCCAGAGCAAGCACTTAAAGCATACTCTTTGTATATATGGGTGTCTGCAAGCTGTTTGTACCACTGCTGTTAATATAGCATTTCTAACACCACTAAAATAAAAAAAATAAAACAAAAGTTTGTGCATTTGGAAAAATGCTTGTTGACTCGTTGTGACTTCCCATCCCATTTCAGTCTTTCGCTTTAGGAATCAAGCCAGTCATACTGGGAGAGAGAACAAATGAGGAAGGCTTTGAGCCTCTCTTAGGGACCAAAGATAATTAAGAGAAACATTTAGAGATCATAGATATAATGAAGCCCTGAATCCATGCTAGCTTCAGGCCCATTAAAGTATGGCTGTTTCTATAATAGAATATGGAAGTAATTATTCATCTGAGCCAGGCACCGTGGAGTTTAACTGAAGCGCTCTTCAGTGTAATTGAATTTGTATAGCATCTGTGAGCAGGGGAGGTCCTATGCGGTAAGGCCCATAGGTTGTCCCTAGGCTGGCCAGCAGAAAGTTTCTCATTTGTTTGTCCCTCCTTCCAGGGGCCACTTTGTTTTCCCTGCAGTGAATGATGTATAATGAGATTGTTGCTTAAGGCAGGATCTTCCCCCAGTAAGAAGGGGAAGTCTGCAGAGTCCTTATTTACCCTTTTGTGTGGAGGGATGTTTTGGAGCACAAGTAAAGCATTGCTTAGTGGGTAGCCTTTTTCACTGCTGTTAGTGCCCTCCTTGTATGTTTTTTTTTCTCCCCAGCTACAAATGCAGGGACCTGGAATAAAACAGTGGTGCTGCCCTTGGCTCATGTGTGAGCCTGGGAAGAGTTGAGACCTTTGTGAGCTTGCCATAGTATGGTTGTATCTTCCCTGTCCAAATTTCCCAAAAATTAGTGTTCCCAGTAGGCCTTGTTAGAAGAACAAGGAAGAATAACTATTTTGATTTGGCAGTAGAAGAAGAACTTATAACCATAAATTAATCTCACCTTATTTATGCATTTATTTATTCACTGTGGAGTTTTGAAAGGCAAATGTTCATTATAAGTCTGGCTAGAGCTATACCTATAACTTCTTCCTATTTTTTAAAGGATAGTAGTCCCTGTCTGCAAATTTATTTGTGTCAGTTCTCCTGGAAAGTACATCAGATGGAATTTTCTTTAAATGAAAAACACACTTTTAAAATTAAAAAATCTTTGCACAAAACATTTTCTAGTTTTTTAATTGTTAATCAAAAGGTCAAAACAAAAACAAGAGCCTACAGGTTTTCTTCAAAAAAGTTGGAAGATATGCATTAAAAGTTTTGATATAAATAATGTTTCTAAAAAGTATAATTGAAAATTAAAGGCAGAGTTTATATTTGAGAATTTGTTTATTAAGCTGACTGGAGTTTAGACTGTTTTTAAGAGCATTGCTTCAGAGTGGTTTATGTAGTTCTCTTCCCTTTACTGCATGTGTTAATTAACACAATATATATCTGAGCAAGTACTTGCACTCATTAAAGCATCATGTAAGCTGTACTGCAAGCAGAAGATGATCATCACAGAAAAGACGACACTTACTGTGTGTTAAATACATAGAGAGCAAGCGGTACAGGATCAAGGCACTGCTAATTAATTACATCAGCTGAAGAGACTTTTACTAGTACATGAATATAATTAATAGTGTCTCAAATCCCACACACTCAGCAGTTCGCAAAAGTTGTAGGGTTCCACAAAATGTGTGCAATCTTGCTTCTGCGTGTGTCTGCAAATTCTGCTTGATTATCTGTGGTCCTGGTCAGGCACATGTCCAAGACAGAATAGGCAACTTGTCTAAACTAGTTTGTAACCTGCAATTTGAGGATTTGGGCATAGATGAGATTGCATATAAATGTATTAATGTGCTGTGAGCCAGCAGGCTGGCTTGCAAACTTTTCTAATACTCATTCAAGAGCAATGAGCATACATGCTGCTGATGGGCAGCAGCTGACCCCATAAATTGCCAGAGAAGTGCTAACAGCAGCTTGTTTTGCCAAGGGGCAGTCCTTTGGAAGTGGGGCATTTGCCAGATGATCTCACCTGTGGCAGTCTTCTGTGGAAGAGAACATACACTTGCAGACAAGCTAGGCAGGGAAAAAAACCGCAGTGCAGTGAATTTTCAAGCCTTGTGCCACAAGTCAGCGCTTCCCATGGCAGGAAAGCCACATGCAGACCTCTTTGCTCCATAGCAGATCGATCATGTTAAGGCTCTTGGCTGTCTGGTGCCTGCCATCTTGTGTAAGAAAAGTGAACACATTTTATGTCTTCACAGTATGATTTTTAAAAAAAGTAAAACAAGATAAAGCCTATATTCTACTAACAGCCTGAAACTGTTCCAAATTTTATTTCAGAGAGTCACTAAGCCTAATGACAAAGCCGTCTCCTCTAAATGCTCTGTCAATAACAACATCAAATGTAATTCCCAGATGTTAGTTGTATGAATTATATCATCATCATCACTAATGGCAAGCTGCTCACATGAGAGAGACAAGTATGAGATGCAAACCCTTTGATTAGGGAATACATTGCATTCAAATGGAAGATTTTCTGTGCAACACAGAAGCATAACAACTGTGCTACTATCTGCCAAATATTTATGCCATCAGCTATAACTTCAGGCAAGATTTTAAAATGTATGAGTCCATATTTAGGGATAGTATTGCTGAGATTTTGTTAAACGCCTTTCTTTTACATTAAAATGTGGGCACTGTTTTTTACACTTTCAGTATGGCTTGTATTCTTTATCATACAAGTTGCCTTACGTGAGAGAAAGATTTCAAAGCTTGGAAACTGTAAAATAATATTCCACAAAATTCTATCCATTCTGTTTTTCATGGGGCAGCCCCTCTCTATTAAATGGATTTTTGGCTGCTGTTCCATGGAGTATCAGCTTAATATCCAGTACATCCTCTATAAGGGAGCTGTAGCCTGTCTTTACAAGAGGATAGGCTCAGTAATTTGTTAGTTCTTTTTTATCTTGAATTACAATGATCCTGCTTAAAAGCAGATGACTGAGTTTCCATTCTGTAGCTCCTAGTATGTGGGGGAAATCCACTGTAATTAAATCTTATAAAATCCTCTTATTCCCAATATAAATAATTCTCTGACATAGGCAATTCCCCTGAGTCTACATCATAGCCCAAGGAAAACAAAGAGCAGGAGCAGTTACTTACTACTTCTTAAATATTTGATCATTTTGAACAAACTTCTGCCCTGATTACAGTAGCTGCAAGCCTCACTGAAATTATTTTTGAGACGGAATTTGGATTACTGATTTTTCTCACTTTTAATGTTACTTTGAATAATGACTAAACTAGCATGTATTTTAAGCTATGTTAACAGCAAGACAATAGTTGTCTGAATTGTTCTACAAAACATAGTGTTGTATCTCCCATTTTTTACTAGAAACAAAAGCACATAAATCCTGCTTGATAGGATTTGAGATTGCAAGTGTACTGGCAAAAGCAGAGCTATATGCCTCATTAAGCAGATTTACCAAAACTGAAGGATCCTCTTAGCTTACAAGTATGAATTATAGTAATATTATTAATAATTTGAAATGATACAATACTAATTCCAAGCACATTGCAACTTTTTATCCCCATTTAGGGTTTGGGATGATGGAGCACACAAACAAAACCTCCTGTCAAACAGTACATTATGAACCAGAGTGAGCTTTGGGTATATACCCAGTCCTTTGACCTACTTGCTGGATGCCACTGCCTTCTTTGTATGTGGGAACATTGAAACTACACCACCAGAGAGCACTGTGCTATTTCTGCACAGTATTTCTTACCTTTCCCTGCATGTTTAAGGACCTATTTTATTTAGTCTTTTTTTTCTGTGCTCCAGTAGAACTCAAATGATTGTTGTGATTATACTGGAATTCCCAAACATTTTTGGTATCATTGCGCTGTGTGCATCAACAGCCCTTAGTTGCCCTGACCAGCCTCACCTGGGACCTTCATCCCACTTATGGCCCAGAAACTCCATTTAAGCTCAGTCTTGGGCCTGGGGCACTTGTCTGAGCTATGTTGTGGGGGTGCTGGCCTGCACTGTTATCTCCTGGCTATACCTGAGACCTGTACTGTTGCTAGCAGGTCTCATAGAAGGAGACCCACAGTGCAGCTTGTGTCCAGCCCTGCCTCCTTTTGCTCCTGACCAGACTCCCTGGATGGCCCCTGCGCCTGATTCATCCCCTCACCATGTCTGGGATGATTGATGGACCCCGTCATCAGCACTCAGCTCTGCCTGCAGTGCTCAGATGTGGGGGCTTGTGTGCTAACCCCTCCTCAGAGCAGCCAGCCCTCTCTGCACCTTGACATGTCTTAACTGGCCCATGATCTGGAATACCTGCTACTGAAAAAGATCATGACATCCAGGTACCAAACTACCTTGTTTCTGCTGCATGACATACTTATCATGGAAGCATCATGTATTTCACTTAAGTTCATGTAATTCTGTATTGCAAGAGTCTAAAATCTGTGTTGTAAAAGGGGAGGCAATAAATGGCATATATGGTAGGAAAATATTTTGTTTACTGTCACCTAGTTTTCTCTGAAATTTTCTCTGTCTTTCTGAACTTCTGGTATTCTCTTTGTAGCCTGGATTCTTGTAATATAGTTGGAATACTTTTCAAACTGGAAAAGAAATCCCTCCTCCTTAACTAAATGTAGTTGAAAAAGCTAGATTGATTAAAAATGTTGGAAAACTCACAGCAACCTTATCTCCATACAGAGATCAAATATGGAATAAACTAATAGTTTAGTATGTGAGAATCTCCCATTTAAATATCTTTCACCCATGAAATTTGCATGTATTTATGTAGGGGTTAAAAAAGAAAATCAATGTGGGAAATGTCTTTTCAACCAATTTCTGGATCCATTTTATCCAAAGAAACAAAACAAGTTTTTCTGAGGATTTGTTTTCAACTCAAACTTCAAATACTTTGTAGGAACTTGTCAAAAAAGACAACCTTTTTCATTTTTGTTGAAATGTTCTTCAGAAGGTCAAAGTACCATCTTAATGTTTTTAAGTTTAATCACAGAACTGAGTTATGGATACTTCTTAATCATTTAATAGGACATATAATAAATGTTCTTTAGCCATTTCAGCAGAAAGGTTAGGAAACTACTCATTCATTACTTCTGCAGCTTGTTGTTATTTCCACAGTTTTTAAGAGATCTCAGGGTAGCCCTGGCAGTAGCTTTTTAGAGGAGTGTAATAAAGCCAACCTCATAACTATCCAAACAGAATAAAAATCAAATATATGATTGCAGGGATTTCTAGACAAGGAGGAAAAGCTCCTAAATAAAAATACTTCAATGGAAGCTGTCTGTGTAAATAAGCTGTTTAGCCCTGTTTAAAGAGGAAATGTTGATGTAAAGAAGGCACCAGTCTCCATGCAGGCTGAACTAGGGTATGGTAGTGAAATGGCAGTCTTGTGTGTTATGTGTCACAGTGCAAATGTTCATGAAACAGAAGGTATTTCATGTAGAAAAATAAAGTTATTTATTGGTTTTCCACAGTGCTTGCCTTTCTTCTTATATGTGTGGTATTGATAAAGCTATTACAAGAAATGGAATAGACTTTGATGCTGTATATTTGAATAAATAATGCACTGTGGCAGGTGTCAAATTATTTCTGTTGTAATTAAAGCTTTTTCTTTCTTGCTTTGTAACTATGGGCAAGTCATCTCACTTGGGTGTACCTCTGTTCCTTCCTGACCTATTGCATTCTTGGTCTCTCTGTGTGAAAAAAAAACTGCTTAAGCTATCACTTATTTTATACTCCAGAGAATTGGGGAATCTTAGGTGACAGTGAAATACTTTGTCTGTTACATTGACAGGCTGACTTGCTATTTTATCTCTGATGCTGTTATGATTACCTGTATCATTCCTCTCAAAGTCGTCATTCTTCATGATCATTTTTGCAGTATTTATCCAAGCCACCTTGATGTATACCTATCTTATGACCATTCCCATCAGTCCCCGATCTTTCTTCCCATGCTAACAGTCTAGTTGTGAGATTGAAACTTTTGTTATTGCTAATCCCCAAATTGATTCAGCAGCATTTTTTAAAGAGAAAACACAAAGGCTTTTTTTCCTCTTGGTGTTTTATTACTTGTTAATATATGACAAAACAGATTTATTATGGAGCAGACAGGCAGCATTTAGCATTGCTAAACAGAAAAACACTTCCTAGTTTTGCTGTTTTATGCCCTGGTGAATAAAAAGCTCCTTTCCTTCAGACTGCTTCTTATATGGATTAACACCACAGCGAAGATAAGTTTAGAACCTGCTAGGAACTTGTCTGGGCTAAAGGCAAAAGAAAGGAAGAGCTGACAGAACTAGAGTTGCACATTTCAGCTCCTTACTATCAAGTTGCAAGTAGAAAGGGCTGAGAAAAGAGGGCCTTGGCTGTGGGGATTTACAGCTCTTCTGTTTCACCACTCCTTGGCACGTTGACCTCAGCATGGTACTCAGAGGAGTCTCCTGAAGGCATCCAAGGTATTGGAGTTCTGTTGAAGGAGGGTCTGTTGCTGAAATTTTGATTATATATCATGAGAGATTCTGGAAGCAAAGGGCAGATATCAAACTGAGGCACTTTGAAGGTCATCCGTTTGGCTGCTTTCTCATAACCTCCATAAGGCATGGCAGTCCTGGCACAGGGGAATACATGGAGTTAGCGAGCAGAGCATAGGTAAACAATAGGATTTTGAAAATAAAGTTATTGAGATTGTAAATTTTATCACTGTTGCAGTTGACTGGCCAACAAATCCATACACCTTTCACACCTGTTGGTACCCTGTACATGTAGAAGGCAGAGGCTGTGTTATTGCAAAAATGAGTGGGATCTGGGTTTGTCCTGAGTATTGATGTCGTGAGGCTATGGAAGTGGGTGGCAAAATTATAAAGAGAGGTTAACAGAAAATTGTTGCTGCTGTAGAAGTATTTGTAAAACTTTCAGTTCTTATCAGAAGCAGCAGGAAGATCCTGATTCTTATTTGAAGTACTGTGAAGTATATGGCTTCTGATAGTAAGTGTTTTTCCTGAACTCCTGAACTTTAAATGGCTGCAGTAATAAACAGTGGCAAACTAAATCTCCCTGGTCAAATGGGGCGAGAAAGAAAGGGAAATAGGATTAAAGTCCTCTTATCCAGCTGCACAGGTTTTCTGTCCATAAGCTGAATTAAAATCTCTAGCTCTTAATGTGTCTTCTCTTGTAGGCCTCCAAACATTTCATCCACAGGAGGCTGTGCTAAGCAAAATGACATGCAACTTAAACTTACTGACATTGCACAAAACAGGAGTGCTATGGCCAGGGTTATTGTGTTTTCTCATGCTAAATAAACTGAATTGAATAACCAAGCAGACTTACCGGTTAAAAGACTTGTAATGGGGGAAATCAGCTTTGGGACTATATGACAGTAAGTCAACGGTGAACTGACTTTTGTCCTCAGGGCTGATACCCATTGCTCGTTCCCAGGGGGTGATGTACGTTTTAAATATAGTGCGTTTTTTGCCTCCTGACTTTCCATCTTAAACAGAGGAAGGTAAAACACTCTAGTTAGATTACATTTGAAATACATTGCCTTTCTGTATTCTGCTATTGAAGTTGAGACACCAGCTTTGTTTCCAGATTCTGTAAGTGTCCTGTTCCAGCCCAAGATGTTATGGTTAGATTTCTTTTTAAAAAGACCGTGATAGCCACGTCTGTCCTTATCTACAAAAGCAGATGTACCACAGTCTAAGAGCCGCTCATCCAAGAATTTGCATTAGAGCATATATTTAAAAGATAATTTTTCTTTGTTCTCTCTGGTCATTCAAATAGAAACATCCTACCCCAAGAACCAATGTCCTTACCCCATCATCTCTTTCCCTACCTCAGGAGAAGCTTTATACAAGGCAAAATGCTATCTAATTTCATAATTTACTTCTCTCTTCTCTGTCTGATCATAGCAGACGTAACCCCTCCACATAAACCTCATCATCACTATCAGATGCAACAAAGCCCTGACTATAAACTCCAAAACTAGGCTGAAACTTTGAAGTTGGCTCTAACTGACCAAAAACGTTTAACCATCATATTTCAGGGTCTTGGCAACCCACAACCATCTTTACTAATGTTTTCCTCAGTAGTCTGTTCCTGAATGTTCTAAAATTACCATCTCCTTTGTCTCAGTATTTTTATAAGTTGGCATTTTCTTTGTGATTGCATGAACAGACATTCATATTTTCCCTCTTCTGAGCCAGGATATTAGAGACAAGTTTGGCTGAAACACCTCAGGATGACTAAAAGTAGTTTGAAAACATGATGGAGTATCTCTCTGGAAGTTAAAATCCTGTCAATGACAGAGCTGTACTTTGCTGTTCAGATACTTGATTGCCAGAAATTTTGTTAGCTTCTGGCTGCGCCATTAAGCAAATGAGCTTAGACAGCGGTTTTCATTCTGTGTGCCTCTTTTTTTTTTTTTCCTTGCAGTTGTGTATAATACCACCTTGTTAATAACTGGTTGTGTATTGATATGTAGCACACTTTTAAGATTCTCATCCCTCATAAAGCTTAAAACTCCTGAGCAATGACTTCTGCTTAGCTTGTTTAGAGCAGATAGGAATAATAGGTTAATGGAGTTAGACATTCTGGCACTTTCATGATGCTATAGTTTGTGTAGAAAGCATACATCCTTATGAAGTAAGTGGCAAAGAATGAACACTATTACTCCTATCTGAAACTTTCTTTTTTATCACACCTTCTTTCTTTGTTTTGCTTATTTTCTTCAAACCTGGCCAAATCCTGGGCTTTCCTGGTTTCAGAGAATTGCAGACATGTACAAGAATCTCACTTTCATTAAAAAAATAAAAACAACTACCCTCCTCTTTCTGTGTGAAGGACTTAAACTAAGTAGTTTAAAAGTAAATTGATTGCTAGGGTTGAAAAATAAAAGCAGTTGGGATCCATCTCTGCAGTACAAGCTATGGGATGATGTTAATCCTCCTTCTCCCTGCACACAGACATAGGATAACAATGGAGAAAAATTTCCTATAAGAAGACAGTCTACACAGATTTCTTTTTCACAGGGATGCCCCAAAATGTAAAAGGTGATTTTGATATAAAATGGACATTGTTCCAGAATGTAAATGAAAAACCTTGGATTTTACAAGTCACTCATTTGGTCACTTAAGACAGACGTTCCTGGTTCCCAAGCAAATTTGCTTTTTGTTGTAAAATCTCATAGGGACTGTTAAAAATAATAATTTCACCTGCTGATTTTCATACAAGGGATTTGGTTCTTGAGGTTTCTGGCCAAACCAAACAAAGGATAAAATTAAGCAAGGACTAAATTCAATTAAAAATACTTTTACTCATAAAGATATTGTTTCAGTAGACCAGTGGTGATTACCAGATAACTTTTTGAAATATTTCTGTTCCTTTCTGAAGATTATCAAAAAAGTGCTGTTTGTTTAGGTGAAAATTTTGATTTGAAATCAGGGCTGATATACTCAAGACTGATGAGTCAGGTCAGATTACTGAGCTAAGGAGCTAATACTACTGTCTCCAGTAGCGGTCAGTGTGAAACTCTTGAAAGGGAAGGGTATGCCATACTGGCATACGGCTGTATCAACCTTAGGAGCTCAGTAGTTAAGTTTCCAATCATTTCTTTGGTCCAGCCAAGGAAGGTATTTCTGCTTTTTGCCTGTGATTGAGCAACACAGAAGCATGCAGACAAAACTGTCAAGCTAAAGGCAGTTCAACTTTTCTAGACTTTGCAATGAAACTTAGTTTGGAAGAATTCAAGTTTTAGTCAAATTTACTTGTCCTTAAGACTAAGGTTGGCACAAACTCTGATAGCTCAAGCTATTTCTTGTTCTCGCAGAGAGATACTTGCCTTTTTCAGTACCATCACCTTCTCCACCACTTCCAGCTGATTCCCCTGCACGCTCCCCTTCGCTGTCCCCAGGGCCTCCTTTGCTTCCAGGCCTAGGAGGAACAGCGGGATACTGCTGTTTACTGGAGCCATGCTGCCCAGCTGTCACTCCTCCTACCATCCGCCCGTGGGCATAGCCATGAGCATCTTCCCCGTAATGCCCTCCTGGTCGGATGAACTTCTGAAAGTGATCCTAGGGCAGGAGAAAAGAGAGTAGGAATCCCTGTTACAGGACATGGTCCATTCACACTGGCAGGGTTGGGTCCCAGAATGTGAACTCCTAAGTCCCTGTGATCTGACCAGTTTTGTGTCTCAATTATAAAACCAGTGGCAGAACTTCATGTGAGTTATTGTCTATATTCCATGTAGGAGCAGTTGTAGAACAGCAGCAAGGGCAATGGAAGCACACCTTTTAATGGACACTTCATAGTCACTTTATATGATCAGAGTGAGAAGAGAGGGATCTGTGTATTGTCCCCAGCAGTGATCAGTATGAAATACAGGGGAAAGGGAAAGGAAATACAGCTTTTGCCAGAGCAGGTAAAGGCCCGGACAGAGATACGTTGGCTAACCTGTGGGAAAGCAAGCTGGACAAGAAATAGGAAGTGTTTTCATGTCAAGGTTAAGATAGCCCAGCAAAGTCAGCTTGATTACAGTGTGGGAGCTAAGTGTTAACAGGGCAGTAGAACGACAGGGTACCTGTGGCAACATAAAAGCCTGCATGTCTGTTTTCTATATGTATGAAGGTCTGCATGGGGAAGGGTATTTACACATTGAGAAAGACTGAAGAAATAGCAGCCTGGGAAAACATGAAAGATTTCCTGGAGACCACGAGAGGAAAATGACAAAAAGGAAGAGTTTTGTTTGTAGCAATATGTGCATTAATGAACCAAATCTAACCAGCAACAAGGCAAGAATGCAAGCTGTATCCATCAGTAAAGTCAAGTTAGTCTTACTGTCCAGGCTATCTACTCTCCCCAGTCCAGGCTAGAAAGCACAATCCCTGCGGTACGTAGTGAAAGAGCAAATAGTCCGTGCAGGATTTATAGACCATGTGGTGCCAGCACAAGGCGCTGTCTTTGCACACAGCAATTTTAATTAATACTTGTGTGGAACAGAAACTGATACAACATGTTTGGAAAAATGTTTTATGTATTCGTCATAAGTGAGATCAAAGCTTGACTCCTATCGGATATAAAAAAGTATCTCTTGTGTATTACAGCCCACACAGTTCTATAATACCAGTAACCTAAGTTATGTATCACATATGGTGTTTCCTGTTGGACTAGGGGATTAGCTATAGATGCGCAAAGACGTAACATATCAGTTGAAGCTGAATGAATCTGTGGTTCCTCATGCTGCAATTCTGCCTGTATAAATGCATCTCAGTCAGTCAATGGGAGACAAGTGCCAACCTCAGGGCTGGCTCTCAAAGAGTTAAGGCTTTCTTAGGGCTCTTACACCTAGTACAGTTTAGCAAAAAGCAGCTTTCCAGGCTGTAAACAGGCTTCCAAGGCCAGCTGTTCGGTCAGCTAAAAATAGATAAGTGAAAACCCCACAAGGCTCAAGGCAGAATTATCTAACCCTCTGCTCCCTGTGTCTCCAGCAACAGCATCCAGGGTTTCACAGCAGGTCACCAGGCTGCAACCCAGGCAGGCAGCCAGCTGCAGGCTGAAGTGGCAGAGCTGGTGCCCCCAGGGCCTTTAGGGACTGTCTGTCCTTCTCCTAGCTGTAGGGAATTCCCTTTTTAGGAACAGAGGAGATAATGTTCCCCTGAATGTCAGGAAGCACTGGGAAGGGAGAGGATTGTGAGCATTAAGTTGTACACAGCAGCTAGCAGGGCAATCTGTTCAATTATGTATGGGAGCTATGTAACTTTTAAAAGGCAAACTGAAAAAAGGGGTTTTTGAGGGCTAGGGGTCAGAACGAGGTTATTCTCAAAACATCAATATGTACGCAAGGTTAATGCTTCTACCGATTTGCACAGTAATTTCAAAACAGGATTTGCATCTGTTTTCCTTCAAGTTTCACCCATGCTGTTTACCCTTCCTAAGAATTAAATGCTTGTTTCTCGTCTCCTCTGGTTACTTACATGCACTCTCCTGGGGGGGGGGGAAGTCACAAAACATCAGCATAACATGAACTATAGTAAAAAGGGCAGGTTTGATTTTGTGCACAGCAGTGTTTGATGCCACCAGGAAGGGGCATCATTGTCACCAGTGTTATTTTAAATTGCAGTATTGTCACTAAGCAGGAGTGAAGTTTCTCTGAAACACAAGGTCTGCCTCAGGAAAGCGACACCTAAATCTTTAGCTGCAAATTAAATTAGTTTGATTGGTCTCCAGCTAGTTTGTGATTCTTCATGGACCTGCTGGGAAAACATCCTATGTTCAGCAGACATCTCCATTCAGAGAGGAAGGAACCATTTTTCCATGTAATACCCTGGTCTAATTTTCTTTAGTTTTGGCCACCACAATAGATTGTCTTAGCTCAAATTAACAGGAGAATCTTCTTTTTCTGTAACAGGAGGCAAAGGCAGATTCATCCTTTTGAAATATTGAACCTCTGTGCATTCAAACAAGCTCATTCCAAGAGAGCAGAGCTCAGGAACGGCAGCCTCAAGCAGGAGTCTCGACGTAGTCAAAGCTGGGTAGGTGCAGCTTTGGTTCCAGTACTTAGAACTTACTGCATCTGGTCAGGATGTTCAGAGTGAAATACGGCTTACACGTGAGGGGAATGCATGTCTTGGGCCGTTGCTAACAGGATGGGGAGCTTTTATGTATATGCATGTTCACATCACAAAACTGACCTCTCAGGGTTGATTGACCCTGTTGGTGGAAGTTCCAGGAGAGAAGCCCAGGAGTGTCAGCTGAGAAGGCCAATAACCTCCTGTTGGCTCTGGGGGCAGATCACACATTCCCTCTGTGGTAGGGTCTGCCCTGTCTGCGCGTTGCTGGAGGTAGTGGATGTTATCATTCTCTGGGTGTCCCTAAATCCACTCTAACAAGAGAACAATTGTGACAAGTTCATGTGATGTGTTAGTCCCCTGGGTTGGCTAAACAAATTGGGCTCATGTCTTTGAAGTCCTTAGTGCTAGCAAGAGCCTGATCCTGCAGGCTGAGTGCCTAGATGGATGAATTCTGCTCTCTCTAGAGTTACTGCATGTGCCTCATGAAAAATAGATAATGAAAGATGATCCAACTAATGGAGCTGAGATCTCTAAGTATCTCAAGGCCCTGATGCCACTGCAGGCAGTCCTCAGCAGGAGACACCGTGTGCTTCCCGTCAGCTACTTGCTGTGCCCTAAAGAGAATGATTGAGGCCACCAAATGTGTTTCTATTTCCACCTCACCGATAAAGAGCTTCCCAAAGGTTTGATGCCTATGTGGTTACTAACACTTCTGAAGTTACTGTGACCGTGTCCTCTCAGTGGCAGACACTCAAATGCTCCTTAATGGTGGGATGGGAAATTTAAAATGCAGACAGTTTGAGAGTCTCATAGAGTGCCTCCTGTTTTTATTGAAGTGTGTGCCTTGATCCTTATTTGGAGTTGCCTAGCCTTAAACCTATGATTCACTTTAAAAAGAAAAAGGATGAAAATAAAAAGTAACCTCAGCTGTTAAAGTATCTTAACCTATTTCTTTTTAAACATGCTCCCCCAAGAAGCACAGTTCAATAACTTGAGCTCCTGCTTTCTATTTCCAGGTTTACTTCTGACTTATTTAATCTTAGGCAAATTATTTTTCACCTCTATGCCTGAATTTACCCATCTAAATAATGGGAATTTTTATCTCATACTACCCCAAATTATTTCTATCTTATTTGCATATTTTATATCATCCTTGCCACATTTTATTTGTGAATGAAAGAAACTGAGTTTCAGAATTTCAGTCCAAAGTTTTCTCACAGTGCTCCAACAAACTGCTGTGGAAAATAAAATGCTTTTCTTGTCATTCTGCTGTTTCCACATCAATCACTTCTTGAGTAAAAAGGCATCAGACTTCACGTTCACTCTTACACAGCTTTGAGTATAGTTGGGACCTCTAGGTCTTCTGCACCAATCCAACTCCAGCACAGCAAGGCTCATTTTGCTAGAAAAGTTACGTCTCAGCTGGCTCGCTCCACTTAGGTTGTAACCTAAGACTCTCATATCTCAGTTTGCGGTTATCCTGTAACATTTGTTCAAGAGGTTTAATATTCCCTGCAGAACAGACTTTCTAGAAAGAATGTGTTTCCTAACATTTTCCCCTTAACCCTACCTCCAGTGATCTTGATTGCATTCTTCTAAGTACATCAGTGCACACTTGTGCATTAAACCAAGTAGCTGCATGATAACATGTCTGTTCCTCCATTGTTATGCTTTCCTTCACACACTGTATCATGCCTGGCTATTTAACATGTAAGACCTCTGAGGCACGTTGCTTGTGTACTTCTGTTGGCTGTGAAGCATCACTGTTGGTATTACAACCACTTCCATTTTCTTCCTGCCACCTCTGCTTACTTCTCCAAGTTCTTGTTCAGCAGCAAAAGGAATACAGGGTAACTCCTGCCATTGTCCAGAAGAACAGTAATCCAATTCTTTAACCCTTTTTCACTTCCTATGCTTTGTTTCACATTTGGTGGCTTAGCTTATCTGAAGAGACGTCTTGACCTAGAGTCCAGCAGAAATTACTTACCAACACATATTCAGCTTGTTTTCATACAAACATTGCCAAGATGTAGAAACTGCATTTAACTTGTGGGAGAGTCTGAGAAAGTATCAAGGTGGGGTTTTTTGTTTGTGGATGGGGGTTTTTTGATGTACTACTGCTGATAGTTTTCTACTCAGATACTGGTTATTCCACCTTCCTACTGGTTTTAGTTTCAGATCTGGTAGGTAAAGCAGAAAGAGGAAAAAAATTAAGTCTTTCTATAAACTATCTCCTGCATGTAACCCAAATCAGGCCACAGGTTTTGAGTAGCAGAAAGACTATTTTTAAGGATCCTCAATGGAAGAAAAACAGCATAACAGCAACATGCAAAAAGCATAATTATGGTTTTGTTTTCAGTTTCCGCTTGATGATAGCAGGAAGGTCTTACACAGAGGTTCCCAAAGCGGAGGAGGGACTTTGAGTGGAATTAGGGCAATAATGAGTGGGGCTGTAGGGCTAAGAAACATAGTTTCACATGATCTTGACGTGTTTGAGGCCAAACAAATTTAGCACTATGAAGTGGAGAAAAGGTCTGTGAATCTATTCTTATTCTTAATTGCTGAACAGTGAAATGGGATTTAGGAGACCCAGAGATAAGACTGAGACCCTCTCTGTGATTTTGAGTGTTTCGTTAATCTACCACATGGTTCAGTTTCACCGTTAAAAATAAATGTAGTAATTGCCTCATGCTATAGTTGGTGAGATGCTACAGCACTAGAGTACGTAGCAAGGTAGGATTTCATAATGGTCTTTAGTCAGTAATAAATTGCATCTTGCAGCTCCACAGTGAGGTTAATAATATCCTCTGAGACATGGAGAGAACCACAGTTCCTGCAACAGGGTGGCACAGTCTGGGATGAGGAGAAGAAATCCTTCTTCTGATTTACTAGACAGGGCTCAGCAGAGACCAGCTTCTCCAGCACAGCACCAAATAGGGGGGACGTTACATGACCTCTTGCTGTTTGGCAGGATATCAGTGTGCTAAAAGTGTCAAACTCAGCCCTCCCTAAAAACATCCCCTTGTACTGTATATTTGCAAGAGAAGAGTGTCACAGTATTGAAAACAGCTGTACAGTAGGTAACGCATTACATTGTGCTCATGTTGGGAATGGTGAGTCCTTTTGACTGTGAGTTAGGTACCATTTGCCTTTAACTGGGTGGGTGGAGCTGCAGCAGTGGTAGAGTGTGGCAGGTTCTCACTTTTGCATGGAGCTGTCTGATGTTCACACATAAAATATATATAGGTTTTCTCTGCTCAAAGTAAGGAGTGATCTGATTGTCCAGTGTGGTTGTTTGAGTGGAAGAGAAGGAGGAGAAGAGCAGGAGGGTGGATCGATGACACATGACTGCTGAGATCTTCTACCTTGTGTGGAAGGTTTATGGCTACAGCACAGGCTAGTCTGGGACCCCTTATATGGTTTGGATTTATTTTTAATAACCTTTCTCTTTGTATGTTTTTATATTACATTACCTTGCTGTTAAACCTTTTTTTTGGGGAAAGAAACAATCTGTACTCCATCCCAGACCTTTTCTTGCCCTGCTTTGCTAAGTGTGTCCTGAGAAT
Organism: Grus americana; assembly: GCF_028858705.1. Taxonomy (NCBI): domain Eukaryota; kingdom Metazoa; phylum Chordata; class Aves; order Gruiformes; family Gruidae; genus Grus; species Grus americana. Next base: position 23,880,086 of record NC_072858.1, read on the forward strand.
ATTATAAGACAGTTAAGAAATCTATGACATAAGAACAGAAGACACACCACCAGCTTTAAATCCCTTCACTATCCCACAGTCTTAAAGCACAAGGACTTCTTTGGGATGGGGAGCAAAGGACATGAAAATTAACTGGGAGGGGGAAGTAACTGGAAGTAGCAGTAGGAATTCTTTGCCATTATCTTCCTTCCACAGTACCCTTTTTTTTAAGCCTTCTTTTTTGCATCTGCCCATGAGCAGAGCCAGGAGAAAGAAAGGAAAGGAACAGAAAGCTAATCAAATATTGCAATCAAAAGGGCTTTTTGATGAAAGTTATCTGGTGCTAAGGTCAGGCACTATCCCCATGGTTTGGAAGATAACAATGAGGCTACAGATCTATTGCCTTTACCTGTCCAAGAGCAACCAGCTCTCCAAGAGGATGGCTTAGTTGCTGCGATGGCTCAGCTCTTCTTCTCACTGCTCTAACTGCCAGTGAAGGTGCTAATTCATGCTGGCTGTAGTGATGAGAATAGTTATCCACGGAGGCAGTGGATGCAGCCTGGCAGAGTCCTTGTACAGAGCGCACTGGCCAGCCAGCAAATGGTAACAATTATGTTTGTGATACTGCTAAGCTGGCCCTGAGTGAGTGCTCTAGGGCAGACCAAAGTCTTCCTGCACTGACCAACAGAGAGTTGTTATCTGTACCATGAATGTAGAGAAAAGATAGCCCTGAAAGTGAATCATGGAGGATCTTAAAGTGGAGTACGAGCTGCTGTTTGGAGACCATGCCATTGCTCTCATATAGCAAAGCCATGAAGAAAATCCTAGGCTTGTTAGGGTCTTATCTAACCCCCAAATACATCTCTCCACAGCACAGTATCTTACAATCTTGCTCAAAGAGCAGGGGAACAGGGGTGTTCTTACAGAACAGAGGGAGAAATTCCCTACAGAAAGGATATGGAGTGAATGTCAGATGCAGATGAATAAACAAAGTAGGAAAAACAGCCAACAAAAAAGAAGTGATTGTCATCAGCCTTTGTCATGTCAGTCTTGGAGGGACTCTGTTTGTGCATGTCCAGTTTTGGGTCAGTTTGTCACAACTCATTTGCTTTGTATTTCTCTGATTGGACACCCTTAAGTGACACCCTCAAATTTTTTTAAGTTTGGACTTCAGCCTTTTTATTCCCTCACCTTATCATTTCCTCACTCCTCCTCACTGCAGCAGATTCTGACATACGAACTTGTGCCTCATATGTTTTAGGAGCTCTGAGGTTGCTGAGTATTTCTAAAACCAGCTTGCATTTCTCTAGGATTTTCATCTGAAGAGTCCAAAGTTCAACGCACCATTCACTCTGACATACTTTCTAGGAGATAGCTCACTGAAGAGATGAACTACCTAAAGCACAAAGAGATGAAGAAACTGCCCAAAGTCTAATAACACCAGATATGCTTGCTATGTCTCTGATCTGTCATCCCTGATCTGTAATCTGACCTACTGTTGTAATTTTAATGACTTTTTTTTTCAGGCATCTTTCCACATCCTGCTTCCTAAATTGTCATTTTTAGAAGTGAACTACAAAGATTTAGTTATTGCTGCTTTTGAAAACATCAAAGGCCTAAAAAATAGCGTGTTTTTGTTTGGCAGAACATTTTCTTCAGCTTGACTTTTATTATTTTGCTCGAGTTTCCTTGGACTAGAAAATAGATGCCATAAAGGGATAAAATTATGCCAAATAAATTGTAAAGAACATCAAAAGAGGACATGCTGCATCGAAACGCATATGAACCTGAAACATTTTCTATTTGTTTTACTGAACTACTGACAATCATGTGAAAGGAGAGTTTCATTTGTAAAAGTTTAAGTAGCTTCAGAAGACTTTACACCAGGCAACTAACTGTAGGGAGGACTTCAAAGATCAAATAACAGTACTAACTCATGGGAAAGGGAAAAAAAAGAATGTCTGAATTTATACACCCTGATAGGAAAATAGTTTAGAAGAAAACAAACATAGCTTCTAGCAAATAAACTGAAGATATTGCAGTGCCAAATTAGAGGTTTCTGTCTGAATTTTCATTTGTGGAACTTCTTGCAGAAATGAGCAGAGGACTTTGCCCAGTAGGAAGCATAAAAGTGTATCCTAGGCTAAAAATAGAACTGCACCTACTGGAACTGAAGTCAGAGCTGGATGGATCATTTCCATTTTGCAAAGAAGAAATGGAATGGGTACAAAAACAATTCGTCCTGCCCTGTGCAGCTCTGAACACCTGCCAAACACACAGTCCTCTCTTGTCACTCAGTACTGAATTTTCTCATGCTTCTGCACGTGTGATACCAAGTATTTGTCAAAGGAAACTAATGCTGCTGCCAAAAGAAAATAAAACTTGTGTGTTTATACAATTTTGGCTTTTTCCTGCACTACTTTGCTAGTAGACCCCCCCACCCCCAGCCCATACACATACAGACAGAGGAGAGCTTTGGCACACTCCATTCCTGTCTCCCCTGGGTGTATGGAGCAGCTTTTTAGTTTTAATCTCCAACCTACCACAGAATTGTCGGTGAAGGCATCAGGGTTATTCTCATAAATGAACTTCTCCACCCTCAGCTGACGTAATTTGAACATCTTGGATCCTTTGTTAGTGAGGAGAGAAAGCTCTTCTAGCATCACATCTCTGGGGATGCTGATCTTCTTCCCCAAGTTCAGTTTGGACACCTCTTGTGGCATGACTACAAAACATATGAAATGGGACACTTTAGGGAGTGCTGTGGTCCAAGTCTCTTGCCCATTGCTTCCCAGCATCAGTAGTGACTTCAAACCAGCCAAATTCTCTTCTAAATTAAGTTTTTAGGAAATAAAAATAATAAACATTGTACACCAAATTTTTACATTGATGACACTTTGGATATAGATGGGTGGAATTCACTATGGGTTGCAATCAAGGCAAATCTGCACAGAGAAGGGTTGCATAAGGGTGGAGCTAGAGGCATGTGTCCCACATCTGAAGCACCTCAGTCAGTGCAGCAGGATTCCTTAGTACTGCCTCAAAATGCACCACTGCCTTGTCTGGTTACTGCCCTGCACTCCCCTCCTCTCCTCTGGAGTTAGATGAGTGGCAGTCAGGTCTTTGGACTGGGTTGAACATGTAATAAATAAAAGACAAATCTGGCATGCTTTGGTTTAAACAATATCCTGAAACCATGGCAAGATTCAATGTTATTATATCTTTTTGTTTGTTTAAGGAGAATTTTTAAAGGGAAAGTGCCTGAAGTTCTCTTCAAAAGTCTTAATATGCTGATTACTTGATATGTCCTTTTCCGTTTAATTTGGTACCAACAATTCTCCATCGAAGCAATGGATTCAAACATTTTCAGTGTAAAAATCTTGCAGAAATGCAGTTAAAGCTTTTCATTCAGAAACAAGCAACTTTTCCTAGGCTTTCTTTTTTCTGTATTAAGCAAGGTTAAGACCACTTCTCCACGTCTGCATCTCATTTACAACAGAGGATGAATCTCTGTCCTTAAATAGTATAAAATTGGTATAAGCCTATTCATTTTATTAGACATTCTCTGAAGAAATTATTTTTTTTAGCAAGCCAATTGTATGCAGCACTATTTCATAGCACAGGAGGAAATGCCCTTTAACTGAAAATTGGATTTTTACTTGTTTGTTTACTTGAATAAAGGATTAGAGACAAACAGAAAAATATATACCTGTACCCTAGCAAAGAAGTTTCTACAGCCCTTTTGGGGGGCTGAAGAAAGGGACAGCACTGAATTATTGCTTTTCAAAACCTCTAAAAACCTTCCCCATGCTATCAAAAGTCAAGAGAACATAAGGATATCGCAGTTAATTAAAAATTACCCTACCCATTATACAGGTAGTTTGTAGAAAGAAAAGTGTCCCAAGTTATATTATTCCTGCTGTATTACACCCTCTAAGAGACTTTAACGTTTTCAACTAATGAGTGCTGGAATCAAAGGAATTTTTTCACATAGAGGAAAAACAAATTAGAGGCAAAGATTATAATGGAGAGAACAACTAGAATATAACTAGGCACTGCAATATTGATACCCATAAAAGATCATGTTCTCTTTCCATTTACACTAGTGTGCATCCAAATTAATGCTGCAGAAGAATATGGATTTACAAAGTGTAATCTAGGTCAACATTTGACCTGAATGTGTGTGTGCAATGCTTCTGAACAGTAAATTAGAAAATCTAATGTGATCGAAGGCTGAGCTTTAGTAGTATTTGTGGTTCTCCCTCCTGGTATGTTGACTGCATGTCTTGCTCTGGGAGTTCAGTCAGACAGGGTGTGAAATTTTAAAGGCTGAAATTCAGGCTGAAATGCAAACAATTCTCATGTGTGCAGTTTTGCGTATCTTACCTTCGTGTGTCAGCTTCCCAATGAGTTTAGTGGACTTTTTCCTTTTAACAGGAGCAGGAGTCCCTGCAAGGGGCATTCCCACAAAGGGTTCTTTCCTTTGCTCTAAATACACAAGGAAATGGAGAATGAAACACTGGAAAGGTAATTGTTGCCTCTTTTAGTTGCCAACTACAGTTAAGAGATACACAGCGTTCAGTTCACATGCAGGTTCTTTTCTGTCCCACATGAAGAGGCTAGTGAATGGTATCATTCCATACAGAATACCATCAAGCAGGCCATTGTGGTATTCTCTGGGGACAGCATTATGACACAAAATATGGAAGCAGATCACAGCAGAAGCATTGCCATGGTGCCATATAGCATTGTCATCCAAAATAGGCATTTTAATTGCAACATGGCAGTCTCCCAGCACCCACGTGTGCCACAGTGGTAGTCTGTTATCTTGTGCTGCAGTAACAGAATGTCCGTTTGAAAATTTGCTCTATCATACCATATTATAATACCATGCAGTTATCATTAGATGATGATATATATTTTTGTATAAAGATTTTGGGTCTGTCCATGAGTTATTTTGGAGTGTTTCGAATAATGTGCAAGTTTGGTTTGGATATTTAGATAGTCCTATTAGAATTAGAATAGGTATTCAGAAAACCAGTAGACTGCAAGTTCTGGGGAAAAAAGGAAACAAACCAAAACTCTATATAATTCTGTCTTTTATGACTGCTACTGTTTTATTACAGAAGGGCTAGAGGAAGAAGGAACAGTGAAACTTGTTAAAGGAAAAGTTGTTTGCCCAAGTTGTTTGAAGTCACTTGCACCTGTATCTTATGTATTGATCTTACTGCATATCATTTTGGAAGGGGGAGAAGGGAAAGAGGGAGATTTCTTCTGGTACAGTGTTCCCCATCTCTGTCCCCAGATAGGATGAGAGATCTGTACTGCGAAGTTAGTAAAAATCAGGAGAAGTCTCAGCAATTCCACTTTAGGCAGCTTCTCAGAGTCCTTCTTGGGGGTTATCACACATAATGTAAGTAGGGTAAATGTCTTGCTTTCACTTCGGCACTGTCCATTCCCAAACAACAGCATATAGGGGGACAGATCCTCACCCAATACAATACAAAGAAAAATTATCAAAGACCCATTGGCTTCAGCAATATCAGAACAGAATCTCTGTTCTTGTGCTTCATTGCACTTTAGTTGCTTAAAATTTCATAACTGAAGACATTGAACTATATTTTAAAACTAGGAAGCGAAGAGCTGGCTCTAGGAGTTTGTACACTGCCCTTGTTGTGAGGAAGACATTTTTATCTCCTATGTATTTTGCAGTTTCATTCCACCATTGCTCTGGTTGCAACATGATTTTCATGTGATGAGGTGGTGATAACTGCTAAAAGAAGCCCAGCCAGAGCAAACCAGCTACCATCACATTGGCAGATACTCTCTTGGATTAGTTTTTCTTTCAGATTTCCAAGCTTTTTTTTTTAACTAAGATGCTGCCTACGTAGTACACATCATAAAAGAGTCCATACTGGTGTATTCCCAAAGCAAGCGTGAGCAGGTGCAGCCATAAAGCACACGCTGCACATTCTCCTCGAGCAGACAGACATCTGCTTGGCTATATAAAAGAAGCAGGCCCTGCTTGACAGGAAAGGAGCAATGCTGCCAGGAGGCAGAGGGGTGGGAGGTTATGGCCCATCTGATGGGTCGTAAGACTGGCAAAACAGAGGGAAATCATCTGTATGCCCCAAACATGGACTCCCTGGGGCAAGGCAGAAAGGGCTGGCCCTGTTGAGGAACCATGCTCCTCTAGCACACCCATTCCCAAGGAGCAGCAAGGGCAAATCCATCCCATTCTGCTGTCCTCCTTTACTAATCCAGCAGGATTGCGGAGTGGAAAACCTGCTGCGTACAATTGGTCTAGCATAAGGAAAGGGGCAGCAGTCTCTCACTATGGACAGGGTCCAGAGCAACACTGGGACTACTGCTCTTTCAGCCACCCCACCATGGGGTCCCCATCCTCCCCACTATCCTGTACATAAAGCCAGGGCCACAATTATCCTTTTCTCCCCTGAGCTCTATCCCTTGGTTCAATTCCTTTGTCTTTTTCTGCATCAATCTTTGCAGCAGTCATTTCCTTCTTTTTGCTGCAAACCAAACCAGTCTTTACCCTCTCCAGCACCTGCTCTAAACTATTTTGCTGTTCGGTAAACTCACCTCAGGCTTGCAGTGCCAGGCTCAGACCAGCTCACGCGCCTGCCCAGAGCTCAGCAGTGAGCTGCTTCCTCCCAGCCCGTCTCTGGGTGCTGCTGGGGAGACTTGTCCAGCAGCCCCGCTCACCCAGGGTGCCTGGGCGCAGGCAAGCTCTGCCCAGCACAAAGTGCTGATGTGAAGTGCTGTGAATTTGACTCCTGAAAGCTGCTCGCCCAGGCATCCTGCGGTTATTAATAGCCAAAGGCCCAGAGGGCAGAGTCTCAGATAGCACCGCCACCAGCCCCGAGGAGAGGGGAAAGGAAAAGGTTGCTCCTCAGGCCTCCTGCAGTCACTGCTTCAGTTCCCAGGAAGACCAGGCACTCCATAGGTGCCTCACTTCCTCCTCCTCTCTTTTCAAATCAACATGCCATTCCCTTTCCTCCTCCTATTGCATTTTAATGCAATTCATAAAGCCTCCTCAATATCCTGTCTGTTAGTAATGCCTCGAAAGCTCTCTTGGGTCTTGCTGTGTTTTACACCCTCCTTCTGCTCCCTCCTCACTCCATCATTCAACCCAGTGTTCTCTAGGCTCTCATACATTCCTAAAATGCCAGGCATTCAAATAATACATCAGAAAGCACAGAAGAAAAATAATTGTATGCACGAAGCAAGAAGTAGTAGGAAAACCACAAAGTCTAGAAAGCTATTTACAGAGTTCTAGGAAGTAGCTGTGTAATGCTTATGGGAAACCCAGCAGAATCAAATAGCAAGGAAACTAATTTTCTGATTCATGACAGAAATAGGGTTGATTGCCTGCATTTGGTGCAGCTTTGTACATGCAAATGACTCCCCTCCTTCCGCTCCTGTTCATTTTGCGGTGACTCTCCTAGTTACTTCTTCCATACATACTCGGGTTGTGGTTCTAGGATGAAGGGAACATATATCATTTTAGTAGATTACTCAAAGATGCACATACCTTTCAGTTTCTATGTAAAGCAGAAATCCTACAGAAAACATTGTCTTCCTATTACACATTGTGTCAAAATCAAGTTGTCCACTGAATAAATCTAGAGTCTAAGGTGGGGGGGGCAGGGGGGACATAAAACACAGCCGTGATTGTAGTAGAAAATCACTTGCAAAGAGAATTGCAAGGAAAGGTAATATAAAGAAACATCAGGAGGCAGTCACTTTCCCTTTTTCCTAGATTTTGCAGAGTTGTTTTTGCTTGCACCAAATGTATATGAAACTTCAGTGTGGTAAGTGGGTTGAAAACACAAAGTGTTAACCCCCAGCACTGTTTGGAAGATCCTGTATAAGAGTCCTGTAACATACCTATGGGCAATAATCAGCCTTTATACCCTGCTTGGAGTCAGGGCATGCATGGCAATCTCCTGGCCTAAAGTTCTCATTTTCCTCTTGCTTGCATCCATATAACAACTATGTATACCTCACGCTGTGCCTATAGCACAGCTCTTATTCTCCCTTGTTCATAGGCACTGTAGCACCGTGCTTTCCACTATCCAAAAGAGTGCTGTGTCTTTCACTGAGCCCAGCAGATATACCAGAATGATCTGTGGGGGCTGGATGGTCCAGATCCTGCCTCCACACTCCCATACCAATGATCAGGGAGTAACTTCCCAGAGCTGTGCCAGTGTAAAACAGGTGCAGGGGATAGCACAATTGAACTGTAAACACCCACTGCCTGCTCTGGGCACCATCACAGAGCTTGACGCCCATGAAGGCATTTACATCTGCACAAAGCTGGAGGGTGTCAAATACTACTATCACAACTGACCATCTGTCCACACTTCACACTCACTCTGCACAAGTGCAGGTGGCCACAGAGGAGCAGGTCTCTTGGATGCTGGCCAAGCACTGCTCACTGCAGGTTGTACATATTTGTTTCTCTTGGACTGGTTTAGCATCATGCTGGGCATTTGCTCAGAGTGCCCAGTGCCTGCTATGAAGCCCAGTTGTGCTCTTTGAGATGCTGCCCTCCTATTCAAGTTCCCTGCATTATAAACCCTACTTATCAAGGGAACTATTGCCTGTCACAAGGTGATGCCGTGTCGGGGGGGGACATTGTGAGAACAGACACAATATGCTGCTGTATTGCTTAAACTCAGCAGCCCTTTGCCTCTCCTTTCCCAAAGGCATGAACTACAATTACCTCTTAATTTTAGGACGCTTCTACCTCCATTTTGATAATCATCTAAGAAATGAATGTGATTTATATTATGGGGTGAGAAGCTGAGAAATGCAGCTACCACTATATGACGCCTTCTTGCAGTCACTAGAGCGATGCTAAACTCTGCCTCCTATTTGCCTCTTGTCTGGGTTTTTCAGTGCTGTTGTGCCTGTGGCTGTTGTCAGGCTCAAATTCTGAAGAGACCTTGGCCACCTCCACTTTGAAAGATGATCCGTAGTCCTCATTCAGTGCTATGTGAAGTCCCATTCTGTCCTTGCAACCCTGATCCTCCAGAGGTTATTTTCATCTGCTTGTGCATATCTACATACACTGGGTGAGACACAGGACCTAAGAGTGCAGCTGGAGTGTACTGCACAGAGCCTGAGCCTTGAACCTAGAAGGAATGTGAGAGAGGGTTTATCCTATTAGTACGGCACCAGGATTTATAGGGTGATTTAGGTAAAGCGGTCTTGCATCTGACACATATGCACCAAGGCACATCTTTAATTGAGATTTTCACCTCCTGCTCTACCTTCAAATAAAATTATATGTCTCCATTTTCAGTTACCAGGCTGAGAACTAAATCCTGCTCCTTTCTCCTCTCTACGCACACTTTTTCCTGAGAGATAGAAATGTCTGGTTCACTAGTCTAGAAATGTCAATGGTGGGCCTAGCAGAGACTTCACTTGTGCCCTGCCATGGTGTCACATTCAGCAGCTCAGTGACTTTTTCCACTGGGAATATTGTCCCAATCTGATATCTCTGCCATAAGTAATACAATGAAATCAGCATGGATAAGATAGGGCTCTTACTATTATCTTACCTACTCATGCTACTCAGTGCTCAAGGTTTGAAGTCATTACAAGCCTTCCTTGATGAGCTGGTTTAGTTTTGGGTTGGAGAGGGAGATGGGAATTTACCTGGCATGTGGTGAGGTTTGGTGGCTAAATTCAATCTTTGCTTGAGTACATGGAGTTTCCACTTAGGTCAGTGAAGTAGTACATGTGCTGCCTGTAGGACATGTCAGCACTTCCGGGAGGAGTTTTTAATCATACAAGGAACTGTCTGTATCTCACTGTGACCACCTCCCTCTTTCCAAATATACCCTTTGCTTAAGTGGCTTTAGGAACAGCCTGCACAAAGCTTTGCTTTCTCTGACTTGTATCTTCAAAATTTATTTATTTTTGCACTGAATTCTTGTGCACCTAATTTTAAATGGTCTAACTTCAAATTGTTGATGTCTGCAAAATCATTTCAAGAGCAGCAGATGAAACCTGCCTTGTTACACAGGGCTAGATGGACATAAGCAGTAGCTAAGACAGGCATCGTCAGCAGGGCTGTCTCCTGAGCACATTTTGATCATGTGGAATCTGGCAGATGGCGTCAGTCTGGCAAATAGCCTTTACCATTTCAGTTTTCCAAAGATAGAGAATGACACCTTGACCCTGCTCCCCTTCTTCCCTGGAGCCCAGGACTGATCTGTGCTGAAAGTATTGAGAAGCAGCGGCTTTCAACATGATTTAATCTGTGCTGAAAAAAAGTTGCAAAACTCTTGATTTGGCTTTATTTTGATTGTTTTTTATTTTGAAATACATCATATATAATATTTGCTATTTTAAAATATTTCATATATGCTTAATCTCTTCCAGTTTTACACAGACATCAGGAAGACTTGTCAGTAGCTTGTAGCACCACAATAGGAGAAACAGTTAATGCCAGGCTCCCTCCTGCCACTAAGTGGGCTTAATGCACGATGAGATGTAGGACTGGGACAGAATATGTAAGATTTGATCACAGAGCTGGAGTGCGTGTTGAAATAGCTGGCATGCCCATGGTGTGTTACTTGCTGGGCAGCCTGTTTGCCTGTGTGCCCCACGCACTACTACACAGGAATCCCCTCCAAGCTGCAGCAAGCATCTCGCTGCCAAAACTCCCTGGTATGAGGCTGGCCTTCTCCTCTGGTATGTGGGACTGAGCAACACCATATGTGAACGCCAAAAGAGGATAGATTAGGAAGAAAGGATTTCCTAAGATTTTAAACCCTCCAGACTTAACATCACATCAGGCGAATGCCAAAACCCCAGGTAACTCAGAGAAGAACAGTGGCAACATCTAGTGGCCATTGAAGCTATAGGTCTGTGCTGCCTGGGAATACCCTTATTCTTTATACATGCCACATACTTGCCCTGCTGTGCTCTTTGCTGGACACTTCTCCTTCCATCAGGTATGATTGTTTGGGGGTAGATATCTCCACAAGGCACCTTACTATTTTCTGGTTTCACCTACTATTTTCTGAGTAGCACACTGAAGTCCCAAGTTCATCTCTAGCCTGCTGCATAGCTGTTCAGTAATCCTTTGGCTTTGCTTTGGGTAAGTAACCTCAGGGCAGGCTCCTGTTCCACCTTTGAAAGTCTGTTTGGTTCCTTCTGACATAATCTGCTGTGAGAAGAAATGACTCTCACTTGAGAAGGTTGTAGAGGTTAACAGGGAATTTAATCAGAGCCCTGGACACAGCAACTGTCCTGCAATGTGTCAAATCATCTGGAATAGCTTGTAATCCTACTATGTCAGCTTTATTACGAAAAACAAGATGCAGTCCTAATCTGCAGCCTGTGCCTCTATAGACTTATTTCTTTGGGAGCTGTGCTCCTAGTTGGACAGAAGCTCAGGTTTGGCATCAGCAAACATCACTGCCCCTTTGTGCATTTCCTGTCTGCAAATCAATGAGAAATATGCTGGATAGTCCCAAGACCCACCTCCAGACCACTGCATAAGAGACCCCTCCTTGTAATTAATCTGAAAAACCTCCACAAAATGATACGTGGACAGGTGTCCAGAGTCTGCAGTCTAATCCTAGAGCTGACCCCAGCTTCTCTTGCAGTGCTCAGGAATTGCTGTCTGTGAGTGACATGCATCTGGGAAAGGCGACCTGGTAATACTTGTCCTAAACTGAGCACAATGAACCTCTCAGGACCCAGAAATAGAGTAGACTTCAACATGAATTGGGTTAGGGTTAGAGTTAGGATTAGGCTTGGAGCCTGAGGATGCAATGGGATATATTTGTTTTTCTGACTGATTTGGTTTTCTGAACTCTTGGTTAATGTAAAGAATAAGTTGAATTGTTAAATGTGAGTTTATATTTGGGTTTACCAGAGCTGACAAACTTCTGTTGATACTAGATTTACAAGCAGAGAGTAGGGTTTAGGTTAGAGCAGGCTGATGAGCAGGGTTGGGGCAGGTCAGCTGGGACTGGCCCATAAATTTCTTCACCCTGTCAGTGAGTGAGTGTTTTATAGCCTGTAGTACCGAAGTTTTGGATTTCACTGAAGTTTTTGTTTGCATGGGGCTTTTTTAATGTATAGGGGGGTTAAGTCCAACTTAGGTGTTTTTATTGCTGAGATATCCCATCCTTTTTTTGACTCCTTATATTCTCTTGGCCTTAGTAATTTGTTGGTAGTGCTAACTGCATGTGCTGTACACATAGCAGTTCCTTCTGGGTGCCAAGCAAAGAAGGCAACAAAATGCCACATGTAAAGTGCATATCACAAGTTTATTCTTCTGCACAAACAAATAGAAAGTGACTGTAATTGGAAGAAAAACAAAGACAAAACAGAAAAGGAACAAAAGTATTTCCATAAACAAAGATGCCAACTCTGTTCTTCTTCTGGGGTCACATCTTCCACCAGACAGAGCACTGGTGCTAGGCTCCCATTTTCACATGACTGACAAGTTTCTTCTAGGAAGAGGGTCTGGTAGGGGATGCTGGATATTATAGCAGAAAGGGAGCATATTCTTTCTGAGGGACAATCTTGGATACTGTGCTTTTGTCTGGCAATCAGTGACTCCTCATCACACCAGTCTTTTCCGAGATTCTTCCTCTCAGCTGCTGCAGGATTGTGAGGTTATCTCTAGCAACCGTTCCCATCTATTCAGAGGGAAAGGACTGATACTTCTGAAGCAAAGATAAACCCCCAGATTTGCCATAGCTGCAATGTGTAACCTGCAGCATGTTAGAGAGGAGGGATGATAGGCAGTTTTAAATCAGAGCCCACGCAGACATCTTCAAATGCTTAACAAGGGGACACTGGGGTTTGGCCTACCAATGCAGCTTATAACTTAGCAGGTGGGAGCTAGAACTTGTCAAACAACTGTTTATGTCTGTGCTTGTTCAACAGCTGAGGAATTAGAAATTTGGACAGGCTCAAGACAAGCTTATGTGGTTCAAAAGTATTCCTCATAACTTCACCTGTGACCTTTCTAACAGGTCAGCCACAATATTTTCATGAGCAGACACTAGCAGAGCTGCTTGAAGCCAGCAGTAGTGCAGTTTTCTTCCTTATAGCTTAGCAGATGCATCTCAGTATTATTTCTCATTTCATGCTACTTGCAGCCACAGGCCTTATTTGGGATACAGCACAAGCACTGTAGGCTTCATCTGCAACATCCTCTGCTTCTGCAGATCAAGCCCTGTGTCAGCATAGGATCCAGAAAAGATTGGGAGGGGCTGAGATCCATCAAACTACTTTGTCTTTGCTTCTAAACACAGCTTTGAACCAAGGATGTTAGAAGTGAAAGGCAGCATCCCCAGCCTCCTGGTTCTTTTCCTTGCTCTGATGTTTAATATTCATTCTCCAATCAGACCTAACTTTTTTTCATCTCCTGCCCATTGCATTATCAGAAATGATGGGCCAAATGCAGTTATTCCACTCACTTGGGTCCTGACATCTAACATTCAACAGTGTTTGGCCATCACTCCTTGGCTTGCATCAGTGTCTCCCAGAAATCTGGAATGGGACCACTGAAATACTTACTAACCACATGCAATCTCCCTTACATGCTAAGGGCAGACCTCTCTTTTTTTCCAGTGGCAAAATGAATTTCCCGTGACACTCAGGCACTGAGAGCACTTACCTTTAGAGGCCTGAGGGAAAGGGACGCTGGAGTAAGATTCAGACTTTCTGAGGTTATTTCTTCACTGCAGAATTATCTTGAGCACCCTTTCTCTGGTCCACACAACCCCTCTCTACACCTGAGTTCAGCAATGCTTTCAACCTAGGCTATCTTGTCTGTCTAAGGCTAGTGTCTAAAACCACTAGCCAGTTACAGACGGCACTCCCACAAGGAGACTAGAGATGAAGCTTTTGGAGCACTTGCTAGTCCTTTAGTTCCTTCCCAGAGCTTTCCTAGAAAAATAGAAGATGACTCCTTCCATGTTTCAGAAGAATCACAGAGATTCAGCTTGCTACAGCACACAGGATTTTTTTCCAGAAACGCTGGCAATGTAATTCAGCACAGGTTAAGTGAGAAAGCAATCATCCATGGCTGCTCCCCTTCACCAGAGCTAAGTGGATTCTAGCGATTGGAATTAACTCTGTGGTGACAACTTGTCATAAGACCTGCCCTCTGGGGCTTTCCAGGAACACATAGAATCACCTCATCAGTTCAGGTCTGCTGCTTCTGTGTTGTACAACCATGTGCAGCACCTCTTCTGGCTGAGCCACCCCTTTGCTCATTAACTCAAGGCATTCCCAAAGGTTTTTTCTCCATCCTCTCCTATGGCTGAGTCTGCCAAGTGAGGTGTAAGTGCTATCCTCCTCCCTCCCTAGCATGCTCATCCTATGTTTCAGAGCCCCCAGAAATGTGCAATGCAAACACAGCTCTGCAGAACAAGCCCAGCCAGAGTGTGAAGGATTCAAAGGCAGGACTGTATATTACTTTTCCTCTTCTCTCATTCTCTCCCTCCTAAGCTTGTCTGGGACTAGAGCTGCTAGCTAGGTTCTCCAGAGCTCTTTTTCTTCATGGGAGAGCACACACACAAAATCTCCAGCTGCTCACAGAGAAGCACTTTAGAGCCTCCAAGAAAAAGTAGAGCCCCCAACTTTTGTGAAAAGAGCTAAACATTGTAAGCTCCAGCTGTGCGGAGGAAGGTTGGCTTGGACTTAGTGTGAAACCACACTAGCTGCACTGCTTACAGACTTGGCATCAGCCCCATTTGCACTCCTTTTTTTCTCCCCAGAACCTAGTTTTGTACATCCAAAGTTTGTGCTCAGTCCAGTCAGAGAATGGCTTCTGCTTGAAGGAGAGGAGCAAGTCTAATGAGATGGAGACATGTCTCAAGCAGGGCTATGAGAGTCTCATACTGTCTCCAGTACTCATTCCTGAGGGTCTAGCAAAAAGCTGGGCAACCCCTGCCCAGGAAGAAGTGGCAAGCCCCTTCCCTGCAGCTGGGGCATCTGTTGTGTTTGGGAGCCAATGCTTCAGGAGCAATGCTTTCTTGGTGTACTTGTAGGATCACACTGTAAAGGTGGCTGCTGCAAAAGGGGGAGAACAGGCAGAAAGGAAATGGCAGGGGTGTGTACAAACCAGAGCACAAATGACATGCACACACACATGCACTGTCCCTACTGATATCCTGAAT
Source organism: Grus americana (assembly GCF_028858705.1). Taxonomy (NCBI): domain Eukaryota; kingdom Metazoa; phylum Chordata; class Aves; order Gruiformes; family Gruidae; genus Grus; species Grus americana. The sequence continues at coordinate 23,895,247 of NC_072858.1, forward strand.
TCTTCCTTGGGAAAGGGAATACTTTCTTCTTGTATGCCTTTAGTCTAGGGATTAGGTCTGAGGCTAGCCTGGGACATTAAGGAATAACCAGTCCTGTTTCCCCAGCATCACCAGCAAACTGAGTTCTGTATGTGTGTGTGAATGCAGACCCTCTGGGACTCTCAGAGCACTTCAGTTCTTACCAAATAGATCTCCAAGGATACTTAAATCATTTAGTATGAAATTCTACTTGTGACTTTCTGTTTTCCTGTCCTCCACTTCCATACTGAGAGTGTCTGTAAAGGGGCTCCGTTTTCCAACTCATCAGAGTTTTCAGCAAGTTTTATGTCATAACCCATTTCCAATCTAGCCACACTTCTGACCTAAACTAAACAAAAAGATGATATGCAAATGCATATTCAATCCTGCCTCCTTTTAAAGCCAACTGTACCTCTCCCACGCAATCCTCCTTTGTACTTACAGCATCCTGTTCCAGTGGGACTAACACTGCAGGGCCTTCCTTGCACCAGCCAGCCACTGCCTGAGCTTAGCTTTGACTTTGTGTATCCTGAAAAATTGATACTTCCTTCTGCAGTTCCTCCAGCTTGTGATAGCCCCACCAAGTCCATTCAACGCCCCTCTTTGGCAAACTGCTCCCGGACCTGATAGCCATGTTTAGCACCAGCTAGGATGACTCTCCTTTCTACCCCCAGCTCTGGTGGCTGGAGGAATGGGCGCACATGGCCACCCTCCTGCGCAGGGCACGCTGCCCACACGTGCACGTGCAGACACCCCCACTCACTCTGCTCTCCCACCTCCTTTCCCATGCCCTTCCGGGAGTCTGGGAGAAGTGTCCAAGGCGAAGCCTCACTTCTGCTTTCACTCACTGCTGAGTGTTGCTGTGTGCATGTCTGTGCATGTGTGTGTGCACACAGGTGCATGCGTACAGACTGACAGACTCAGAGAAAAGCAGTCTAATAGGGAAGCTAGGGCTTCTGTACTGCAATCCCACTTCTGACCCTTTCTTCCTGGAAAGCTCTTATCTCCCAATCTCCCTCCATTCAGGTTGACTCCAAAGCCCTTGGGAAAGGAAAACCACTACTGCCTACATGTCCTCATGTGAGACAGTCCCTGCCATTCACCCCTTCCAGAGGTGGGGTTTGCTGCTGCATGCAAGTTCCCAGTCTCTGTGTACCACATGTGCCCTCTCTCCACATTCTTCCTCCTGCTGTAGCCACAGCCAGTAAGCCTTGCATGAAGCTGCCCATCTGAGACCAAGGGGAGGCTGGGGGAGAGGGTGGTGCAGAAGGGGAGTAATATTTTTTTTTCTCTTTTCTTCATTTTGTGTCACTCATCCCAATGTACTGCGCTGACATGAAAGACAAAATGAGCACTATCTCTGCAGAGCCACGGATGGGATGTGAGGGGTGCCTGCGTCAGTGGTGGCCAAAGCTCGGCCTCCACACATTGGCCTGCATCCCTGTTCTCGCTGCTGAGAATTTGGGCCTGGCCACCTGAAACCGAGAGGCTGAGGCTGGGTTTGGGGAAGGCCCCCGGCCCACCTGACCAGGCTCTGGAGAGCTCTGGTATGGCTTAGGGGACTGGCTGAGCTCTACCTGGAAGGGTGCTGGTGTAGCGGGGGCAGAATAGGCCATTTCTGTTCTCCACACTGGCTCATCCAACGTGGTGGCCGAGCGGGGCACAAGCACGGTGGGTGTCAGGCTGCTTGAGGCTGGCATGGGAGCTGGAGTGGAGAAGCGACGAATCTCCTGGGTCTTGGCTGTTTTCACAGGGACCTGCTTGGCTGCTGTGAAGGACAAGCTAGCCCGCGGGGCTGGCTCACCAGGAGACTCTTGAACACTGGGGCCTGGGGGATCCCCAAAACAGAACATGGCTGACTTTAACTGATAGGGCTGGTGGCGCATTAAATCAATGACCTTGATCCCTGATTTCTGGCCAGGTGCCTTTTTCACTTTGCTCTCTGCTTTGCTAGCCTGAGATTTGCTGGCTGCCAGGGGATAGAAAGGGGAATGCATTGGGTTGTAAGCTATTGGAGGGGGAGCCCGGATGTTGGGTGAATATTTCCAGGATGAGGGTAGAGAAGGGGAAGGAGAGGGGGTCCTGGGCTTGGACTCTGGCTTCAGCTTCGGTGTTGCCTCCACCACAAATTTGTCCATGCGGCTCTGGCGTTTGGCAAAGAGCTCTGCCCCCTTGCCTTTAAGCTGAGGCATGTCCTGGGCCCCATTTACCAGTCCAGCATCTTGCTGCTGAGGCTTAGGAGCCACTGGAGGTGGGGTCTTGAATTTGCGGCCAGAGGACTGCATGAAGTTGCAGGCCTCAGCACCCAGGCTGAGGAAGTCCTCCTCAGGCCCAGACTCAAAGCCTGCCCCAGGGTGGTCGCCTTTTGGCTTCTCATCCAGGTTCTGCACCAGAGATAGGAGCTCAGGATTGGGTGAATTCTTCTTCTTCTCCTCAATCTTACTGAACATGGGTTTTTTGTTGCCCCGCCGGCGAGCCTCCTGCAGGATGCCTGTGCGGGGAGCTGGCACAGCAATCCTCTGCTCCCTGGAGGTTAAGGGCTCAGAAGGAGGTCGTGGCATTGCTGGTGAAACAGCAGGAGAAGGCTGCTTTGGCACAGGGGAACTGCTTATCGTGTGCTGTGATGGTGCTGGACTAATATACAAAGAGGAAGAGGCTGTTCCAGGGACTCGTGGCTGAGATGCTGCAGAGGCCACCTCCCCTCCTGGCTTTGAGGGAGTTGACAGAAAGATAGAGGTGGTGGACGTCCGGGCAGTGTTGGCAGAAGGCTTAGTCTCTGGAGCACTTCCTCCCCCTCTTGGCTGTGACTCCAGTGGTGGTGTTGGCCTTCCTGGTGCAGGAATATACAGAGATGTGGAGGAGCTGACTGGACTGCGGTGCATTGGCACTGGTGCATTGGCAGGTGTTCCTGGAGGCAGAGGTGAGAAAGGGGGAACCACCATGCTTTGCCCACTCAGACTTTCACTAGGTTTTTTGGGTGCAGATGGCCTGAAGATGACAGAGGATGTTGCTGGGCGTTGGCCAGAAAAGCCAGGAGTAAAGGGTCGTGCAGACCTGTTGAACATGCTCGTTGAGCTTGCAGAGAAGGGGTCAGGGGTGCTTGGGGGAGGCGGGAAGAAAGTGGGGCTAGGGGGAGCCAGGAGCTGAGTGGGGAGGGTGGCTGGCTGCTTGCTGGGCACTTGCACACCTTCCAGGTGGATGCTGAGGGGCACGCTGTCTACCTTCTGTGGCACAGGCATATTTCCGTTCACCGTGCCTTGCTGTGGCTGGGCAGCTGGGGCAAGCTGGGGGCTCTTCTGTGTTGGGACTTTCTCAATTGTATACTTCCCAGCCCGTTCCCTCTGCTGCTCAAATAATCGTGCTCCTTTACCTGAGGCCTCACTCAAACCTTTTTGCTTCTCTTCCTTCTGTTCAGAGTCAGACTTGGACTTTTCAATGTCCAGGTAAGTGTTGTCCCAGTCTGAGTGATTAGTTAGGCTTCGGGCATCAGAGAAACCTTCCTCATCAAATTCAGACTCACTAGTTGGAAAAACTCCGTCTTCCTCCTCGTAGGAGCGGTCTTCGTCGACACTCCCAAAGCTTACCAATGTATACTTCTTAGCCCTCTGCCTGCGCTTCTTGAACATCAGCACCCCCTTGGAGTGGGGGTTGGGTGCATCTGTCAGCAGGGATGCAATGGTTCTGCACTTGGTTTTGGCTTCTTTCACGTTCTTCTCTTGGATGCTCTCGTGGCGGTGGAGCTCTGCAAGAGACAAAAAGAGGCAAGCTCAGAGCTCAGCAAAAGGCTGGGTGTGCAAAGATGGACAGTGATATGGTGATAGGTATTCTAGTGCCCATACGAGGAAACACACTGTCACTCCCTGCCCTTCTTTTTCTTTCCTACCTTTGCTGATACTGTCTTTAGGAACTGCTGATAGAAACCCAGGTGCAGTTTTCTCTTTCCCTGCAAACACAATAGAAGTCCATGCAGGTGTGGGGAGGGAACTCCCCCAACTCTGATGGCCAGTCTCTGTTTCCTGGTCAGACCTGGGATTTCCTGTTTCTGCAGCATGTGGCCAAGAGTCTCAGGCTGTCAGCACTTTTACAGTGCCCTTGCTCCTGGGAATTTTTACCATTTACTTATCAGTCTGAGGGTGGAGCCCTGCTTTTTGTAGGCCTCCCTGCCATATGGAGGATTCCCAGGAGAAGTAATCTCTCTGGCCGTGAGAGTTTGGGAAGCAGCCGCTGCTACTGTTAGCACCCATGCATGTGAGCAATGGGAGAGGTGCTCTGCAGGCACAGCCAGGCTGCTCCTGCTCTAGGCCCTGCAGTGCCAGCTACAGAGTCGGTGTCTTGCAGCAGCAATGTGTGTAGGGCTGTTCGCTGCTCTCTGTAGCAGCCCTGCAAAAGCAGGAGGCGTGTTTTCACCCTTGCCGTAGTCCCTTGCCTGTGCCCCATGCCCAGCAGAAGAGCATTTGCTCCCAAGCAAGAATCCTGGACCCCCACAACTGATCAGCCAGGCCAGAAGGAATCCACTTAGGCTTGCTTGGAAAAGCCAACACCTGTTGGGACACTGGCATGAAAGTGTGGGATAACCATTTTCCACCTGCTCTGCCAGCCCAGCGGTCAGTAAAGCCCCAGGGAGGAACATTGTGTTCTCTGTCTTGCATGCAGGGAAAGCAGGGAGCAAACAAGATTCAGTAGGAAAACCAAACTGCCCTAAGGAAAGTATGGACATGCCTTGAATTGGTGTTCAAGTGACAGAAATCAGTGCTAACCTTGCACAGAAAAAAACCCCACGTACCTAAACCCTATATAGACTAATTTCTGATTTCTTTCATTTCATCCTTTTCCTTACTCCAGTTGTCTTTTTCCCAGCATGATAGTACAGATGAGACATCCATCCACTGCCTGCATCTAATAATTAGTGAAAAAACTGTGTAGAACCTTGTCCAGCCCTGACATTCTCAAGAAAGAGGTACAAAATTATGCCCTGCTGAAGGGAGAGGGAGAGGGAGAGGAGAGCTGAGCTGAGCTGAGCTGCAGGCAGTGCTGGGGGACAGTGTTAGCTCAAGAGAGGATGGAAGCTGCTTGGTCCTCTCAGGATCTCACTTCTGACCATTTTATCAGAGAGCATTCATTCAATGGGGACCTGCTAATGTGGCAAAGTTACCTGCAGTGAGGGACAGGGAGCTTAGCTAAGAACGCTAGTTTTCCTGAGGGCTGCACGTGTCCCCCAAAACCTGGCTAGGCTGCACAATTGTGGCAGGTGTCATCATTCCATACTGCACCAGTGTAACCACTGTTACAGAACAGTCATCCCTTCCAGGAAGCTTAAGATAAATGCAAGGAAAGACTCTTCTCAAAGTTTGCAGCCATTCCATAGCACATGCTGCTGCTTTGGGATTTCAGCAAGGGGACTTCTGTGGTTTGACATCACCTCATGTGGATGCACAGTCCATTCCTCCCCTTTGCACCCAGAAAACTGGAAACAGCAAAATCAATGCTGAAAAAATGGCTCACTATTTGTACTTGCACTTGCTCTCTGCAAAAATTTCCTTACCAAATGACCCTGCCTTGCTGAACCAAGACTGTAGTGTCCAGGTTTTAGTGGAGACTTAGTGCTCTTCAGGACAGTCGTAGGCTTGCCCTCAAAGACCTGCTCTCCATGATGGAAACGAGCTACAGTCCCTGAAGGTCTGTCCACTCCACTTACAAATCTGCATGCATGTGTCTCTGGGGATTGTTCACAATGGAGGAAATGAGAGGTTTCTTTCTTGCTACAAGCATCCTTGCTACAAGCTACCACACCTCACCTGGCTCGTATTTTGCTTCTAAATTTACAAGGAGGAAGAGCAGCACTACAGAATCTCAGTAAAGTGCAGAATATGTAAACTCCGGACCCTGAGTGACTCACAGAGGATTTCTGGCATCGGGAGCTAACAGCTAGGGAGCTACACCATCCAAAGTGTCTGTGCAGCCACTTCTGACAGCAGAGTACCATGAAAGCACTCAACTCTAGAGCCTGGGCTAGCAAATACTGTCAGAGACAATATAACAGTAGACAGCCTTGGCTATGCCTCCACCAACTCTTGGTCCTGGCACAGCATTAGCATCTATGTACAACTTCCCTAGGAAGTTGCTCTGAACTACCCTGTGCTCTGAAGCAGCTGGCAAGTAAGACTGTCTGGGACCTGCTGCTCACCTCCCTCTTTTCTTCTTCTTACTTTCCTCCTCATCAAAGGCTAAAGCACATAACTAATTATACCAGTCCTTCCAACAGAAAAATGATCATGCTATTCAAGTTACAATCTCCCTCAACAGTTTAAGAAAAAAGAGAAAGAGAAATCTTCCTGAGATAACTTGCTGAATGTAAAGAGCAAGAGTGAAATCAGAATAGGCAAGAGAATAGGGGAAGGAGAGGAGAAGAAAAAGGAGAGGAGAAGAGAGGAAAGGGGTAAGAAAGGAAAAGATAACAGAAGAAGAGAAGAGAAGAGAAGAGAAGAGAAGAGAAGAGAAGAGAAGAGAAGAGAAGAGAAGAGGAGACATCTGTACCTGCATAAGGCTGATCCAAGCTTGAGAAGGTAGAGTCCAGACCTGGAGAGCTGGGCATGTCACAAAGCCCGTTTAATTCACAACTCCCCATAAACAGAGAGAGAGGCAATGAGAGAGAAGCAAAGCAGTTCCCTGCTGGAGCAGAACCAAAACTCTGAGGTGTCCAAGCCCTTTGCTATCAGCTCCACAAGCCTTTTAAAGCCTCTCTTTTGTCTCATAGGCATTGCTGCCGAAAGCCATGAGGTCACTTTGTCTATTTTTGTCTTCTTAGCTTCATCACTGAGCAGTGTGATGGACATTGTCACCTGGCACTTAAACACCCTCCTTCTTTCCTCCACCCTCTACTCCCTATGAGGAGAAACTCCTCTTTTTTATTTAAAAATAAGAAAATATACTCTATACTCTCACTGCTTCTGTGGTGCAAGTTTCAGCTTAGTATTTCCAATCCCTCAATGTCCAGCATTTCTGTGCTAAAGAGTCCTTCAAAGAGATGAGACTAACAAAGTGCTCATGTCCAACATGGAAAGGCAGAGAAACCCACCTAGGAGAAAAGCAACTTTCCTTGTCTGAAACCCTCAGAGAGCACCCAGCTGCAGGTAAACATAAGAAAGAAAAGAGAGAGAAGAGGCTTTCTTTTCCCATGTATACCAATTTCCTTCCATGTCTGAGAAGAACCAGTCCATGTTTCTGCTGTGTACCAGGACTAAGGAACATTTAACAGAGGAGCATTAGGATCCTGGGTGCCTGCAGTGAAGTGGTTTAGTTGAATTAAAATGGAAGAGGCTGTTACCTACACCACTGAATAGTGTAGCTATGCCCAGGGAGGGTGATGGAGCGTGTGGAGGTCAAGGAGTGGTGTTTTGGCAGCACCATTCAGAGCTCCAGCGCTGGAGACTGAGAGATGTTGAAAGATGAGATGCTGATAGTTAGGACTGGGTTTGGACAGGGAGGAAGGGAAGAGAGGGTGCTGGGAGTGTACAGATCTCTGCAGTTGTGGCCTGCTCAGTATCTCCTCATACTTTGGCTAGGTCTCGTCTTACTGCCTCTTTCTGTATATGAGAAATAGCTCCTGTGAGAGAATCCCAGAGCCGTGGCCAAGGGACACTGGCCTGTGATTGTGGATGCCCCATCCCTGGAATTGTTCAAGGCCAGGTTGGATGGGGCTTTGAGCAACCCCATGGCAGGGGGTTGGAACTAGATGATCTTTAAGATCCCTTCCAACACAAACCATTCTTTGATTCTACAATTCTCCCTCCCAACAGTCCCAGCCTTAGCAATACAGTAGCGCAGAATCCAGCAGACCATCTCCAGTGTTAGTCTAGAAAAATGAAGGTCTGACTGTGCCTCCTGAAATCCACTAGCCATCACTGCATGCCAAGAAGACAACTTCCACAGGCAATATTGCTATGAGAGACCTGTCATGCCTCATACTGAGGCTTTTACAGCAAGAGCAATGAAAGTGTCTCAGTCTCTTCTTCTTTGATGAATATTTACACATATAGGGATACAGTCTCTGGGAAAACCTTGCAGAATCTGGTATATACAATATGCAATTGGAAATGGAAATACAGCTCTTCAGTACAGAAAAAAATCTCTATTAAGAACATTCAAATGGAATAGATAACAAAGTAAATGGAAGGGTTATAAAACTCTCCTAAATTCTGTTGGTGTGGTGGATAATTTCTATAGAAAAATTTTTGTTAAATTTTAAAGCACTTTTAGTTCTTGTCCCCACTAAATTCTGTTGGAATAATCCACAAAAGGAGAAATTTCTATTAAGCAAAGCCTACAAAGACTTTTCCATGAACTTAATTTAACTAAATTTCACTAAAGTGAAATGAATTATATTACTAATTATGGTAATGAGAAGTGTAAAAAGTATAAATCTTTTCAAGATCAGGCCCCATTAAAAGAAAGCATTTTAATGTATGCTCAGGAACACTACTGAACAAGCAGGCTTACACAATGCCAGATACTGTTCATGTTCACTAGGAAACAAACAATGGTAAATTTTATTACCAAAGACCAAATTCTAGAAAAGCCATTACTATAGAAAACAAGCACGCTGCTAATTTCAGAGATAAAGAGCCTGTTCCTCTGTGATGAAATACTAATTGTCTACAATTTTTTCACATGGGTTCAACTAGAATTTTGTTCTTCCAGCTATTTATGTTAGACAAGGTCATTTTTCCATGGCTAACATTGCAAATATCTCAGTAAGCCATTAGAGGCTGTAGACATCTCATGCTTTTCATACCTGGAGTCCTTTCAAAATAAGATTTGGATGGATTATATTTGCCTTCTAAGTATTTCCCTGTTGAAAGCTTCAACCTTTCAAGCTTCAACCAATGTTTGAATTGCAAACAGTAAAGCAGAGGAGCATATATTCCTTTACTTAAAAGAAGTGGTAAAACTCTTGGGACAGAAAACTTGTTTCTTATTCTTGGATATTTGCAAACTTCCATCACACAATCTGTGCGTAATATAAAACACAGATATGGCTTTATCTCCGATTTCGGATGCTACAGGCAAATGCTTCAAGTCTGCAACACTTAAGCATGTATCTGAGGTTAAATACATAGTTAAATACTGGTCAAACCAGTATTTCTTCTTTAATGCCTAGTGATTTTAAGAGTTCCCAGTGAGACACTGCCTCACTGCAATCTCCTGGATTAGAAAAACAGAAATCAAGTTTATCTGCAGGTGAATTGACAGCCCATGGGAAAAAACATGCCCAATCATTTTGTAGAATTTTGACCATTTTTAGCCATTCTGCTCCCACACTGCTTTGAAGAGCTCTGCTCAGCAGAGAGGGTGCAGAGACAGTGCTGTGCATAGCTGCAATGTATTAGTCTCATGGTTTCCTGCTGGAGACTTAAATAGCTTGTTCACTCAAAAAAATCTCCCTCAGTTGAGTGAGAGTTCACCTTTCTTCCTGAGCTGGATGGAAATGTATCCTCAATGCAAAAGGTAGCACACATGGCCAGCTTTCCTGTGCTGACAGCTCACATTGGAGCCCTGGATATTCCCTACATAGTCTTCTGCGACAAGACTGCCAAAGGAGAGCTTGCTTTTTTTGGCCAGGACAGCACCTGTTGAATGCACTAGTGAATCTATCTTTTGCAGATTTCCTAAGAAAGGTTTTTGCAGTCATGCTGCATGTCTTTCGATCTTATCTGTTTCATGCTAATAGCTTTTGAGCCCATTTGCTAATTTTAAGAATCTGAAGTCACAAAGATACAACGCTCCTACAAGTTCACATGCAAATAGGTGGCTGGACAGAGGAGATAGACCCCACTACAGGAAGCAGGAATCCTGAGTACAGTCTTAATTAGGCACCAAAAACTAAAGAACACACACTACAGAGAGATTATGAGCTCCCATTTTGAATGTGATCAGACAGATTTGCATTTTACTGCACATGAGAGAATGAGATATCAAATACAAGACATAAATTAAAAGGACACCAGGATCTGTTAATTCTGCTGCTCACAAAATTGCTTGATGTCTGACAGCAGGATACCACTGATTCATCTTCTCTGTGTCCTTCACTGTTTCCAGCATCCACTCTCTAGTAACAGAGACAAGCATATGCTCACCATCTGGGTCTGTGGACTTGATTAATCCTGTAGCACTTGCCATATATTCTTGTTATCCAATTGATTTTAGTCCTTTTCTGCAACCAGTCAAGATCTTACTACATTTAAAAATCCAGCCTTTCATGAGACAATTGTATACCTTCCATGCCTTATGTCATCTGCTGATTAATACATAGCAATCTCCACTGAATCCTCAGGCCATCCATTAAAAATGGTATAATTGCTATTCCCTGTTACTGCTTGCTAGGTACAACACACTCAAGAGAAACAAAAAACATTTAAAAAACTTCACTAGCAGGAATTTGCAGTTGAAAAAGCAGATAGGGAGACAATAGTGGTGTGCCTGGGAACACTTTTGAGCTCCTCAATCCAGGTAACCCACCTCCCTCCCCCGTGTCCCACACACACCTGGGTTTCTGTGGGAAGAAGGACCAGAGGAAAGCTGCAAGGTGTCCCAGGCAGGTCCCAGTTCTGAGTAGTAGCAGTTTTGGGGCTGTGGGGTGCCCCACAGCACATACTGCTTGTTCTGTCTAGATGCAACCAGAGGACAAGATCCACTGACAGAAGAGAGGAGGGTTGGGATTTTTAATCATCTGTCCCCGCGCCAGTCATATAACATTGAGGTGGAGAGGACATTTGATTGGCATATGTTAGTGTTTAAAGCTCCATGGGTGAAAATATAGAGGTAGTCCTGTTAGATTCAGAAGCCCAGTGAAACACTACTACCAGCTTAGCCAGTTAGCTAATCTGACATCATGAGCCATTAATAGTTATGTTTTCTATTCTATTCTTAGCCAATTGTGCAGTCACCTTACAGTAGTCCTATCTCATCCATATTTCTCTCATTGAAAAAGTCATGTGGAACTGTATCAGATATCTTACAGAAGCCAACATATACTGTGTCCCCCTTATTTCTTTAGCCATAAAGTTTTATCTTACTGAACAGGTCAAAGACTATCTCTTTTTCCAGTTTTTATTAGTCCATGTTGTTTTTACTGATCATTTTTTTTTCCACAAAGTGTGCTTCAAAGAACTACTTCGTTCACCTAACTGAAGCTAACCGTTTATTTTATTTTCTTATCCCCAGAGCCTGTGTCTGTAAGAAGGGTGCTATTCTTGGTCTCTTTCCCTGAGACCCTTCCCATTATTCCAGGATATTTATCAAGGACTGAGGGCTATTTTGATACAATTTCACTAATTCCTTACATTTCACCTCTACAGAGAATATGGTTCAGCCTTGTCCATACAGTATAGTCAGTTTATCAAGATACGCTGAATCCACCCGCCTCTGTTCCTGCTCCTATTTCTTTTATACAAAGGGCTAGATTCTTGGTTACCATAACCGGTAGATACACTGATGACAGTGAAGCTTTACAGATTTCACAAAATACTGATCTCCCTTTCTATGATGGATTTAAGTGAAACTGAAAACGATTATTTGCCAGGTTGACAGTTTTCTCCTTCCTAGCCGTAATTTTCTCTCACTTTTGTTGAGCAATGACTCTGTTGTTTAATTACGCCTTGTCAAAGTCCTTTTATGGCTCACCCTTTTATGCCTCTCCCTCCTCCATCACTATCACTTTGTCTCATTTCAGTGTTGTCTCTGAGCAGACTTGTCCAAACCTTGTCAGCAAGTCCCATATCACTTTCAGAACTGATGGAAACAATATTGGACAGGGAGAGGGATTCCCATTGCCTGTTTGCATTATGATTTCTTTCAACTGAGCTCTCAAATCCTGGAACCTAGAAACTATCAGCTTGGCTAAGACAGTCTATGGGGTTATATATATAGTCATTTCAGTGTGATTATTGCTCTAATGACCTTGAGATCTGAATTATTGGCACAATTTTGGCTTAATCCCATTGTTCCCCAAGAACCTTACACATCCTAAGTCACTCCAGAAGTGCATGTGCAAGGACAGTCTATGTTAACTTAATGTGTGTGGCAGCATATTCTGAAAAGTCACTAGCTGGGGCTCTGCAAGGGCCATGGAAGCGTGAGCTTGGAAGAGAACTGCTGATGCTGCTTCACCAGCAGCAGGATGATGAATGACCTCTGACCATGTCTGAGGAACTGTGACGCAGAGTCAGAGTCCCTGCGCTGACAATAATAACATAGAGAAGTAATGTCTGAGTAACTGATAGTTTAAAAAAGATGCTCAAAGCGATATCTCATATAGTGGAAATATTAGGCTAAAAGAGAGTATATACCTTTTCATTTCAGGGATCACATACAGTTTTCCTCCAAATGTCTTCAAATACTAAAGATCTTTCCCCTCTCAGAGAATATTATATCCAGCTAGATTTATCTTGAGCTAACATATGTTCAGCTAAATCCATGTCTCTGTCAGACTCTGGGGCAGCAGGATAGCAGTGAAGTACAAAGGTGAAGCAGAGCAGAGCTCTATCAGCTTTACTTCCAGTGCTGCAACCCACAGCACCTGCACTGAAAATGCTGGACATGAGAGATGCCTGAGGGAACGAGGCTGGAAGTTTCCAGTGAGAACACCTGAGGAAGATGGCCAATTACTTGTGACAATTTCTGAGATGGCTCAAGAAGAAGGAAAAATTCATCCACAGTAGCCAAGACAGACAACACTAGCTTATAATCTCTGTCTTCTGCCCAAACAGTTCATAGATCAGCCTGAAAATATCACCTCTGTGCTTTCAATAGAAGAATATAAACCGAAGGCATAAGCTCAAATGCCATACTCAAGCCTAAAATTGGAGGAAGAGGGCTCCAGATGCACAGTGTTTATCTCACTGTAGTCTTCTTTAATAAATGCCTTCCAAGCTGCAGAGAATTCAAAAATGAATATTAGTTATTAAGTGGGATATTCTTAAGCAAAGGCATACAGCTAGACTGCATGCAGCAGTGTATGTAAATTGATTTCCCAAGTGGAGGGAATTTCCAGTTTAATGTGTGCTGAAGTGAAATCAGTCTCTTCTCCATGGAGGCTGTTGTCCTTGGTTTCCTAGTGATTGGCTGCTCACTGAGCAGTAAGGGCTAAGGGTTATTCAGCATTGCTTCATACTGCTAGGAACAGACTTTCTGTAAGATCAATAGTTCAGGCAATTAATTTTAATCCCCTGGTCTGAGCAGAATGCTTTTCTCTTCTACTTTAAAGCAGGTAGGATGGGGACAGTTGACTACTATCCTAAACCTTTTGGTTTTCTAGACTGCAGTGAAAGGCAAAACCAGTAAGCTAACCTAACAACCACATAACTGTTATCGTTAGAGTCACAACTGTCAAAGTTGAAAGCCAAGTAGAAAATGTGGTGCAGTCAGTTCAAACTGCCATGCAGGTACTTTATCTTGTTCACAGCTCCTGTGGTCTATACTGCTTGTAATAGGCTGATAGATGGCTTGCTGCACTCACCCTCTCTGCAGAGAAATGTGACTGCAGTCACTCTTAGAAGAGGTAATCTGTATGACCCTCCAATGAATAGGCCACTTATTTATAAGCATCCTATCTCGTCAAGTGATGCTGCTGTACATCCGCTTTAAACAAGAAGGATTTCCTTTTCTGATATGGAATGTAATAACTCTGATGACTCTGCACAGGCAGCCAGGCCCATATAAAGCAGAAGAGGAAATTTCCCCACCCATTTTTCCCTCCTTTCCCCTACCGTACATGGAGAGGCTCTTGAGTCCTAGGAACTAAAAATAGTCCAGTGGATAAGTTTAAATTGAGATATTTTGAAGCACTTCTTGCACTGACACAAATTCCTACAGTGTGATAGCAAGTTAAGACTAGACTGCTGTCCTGGTATGTCTGTCTTCCACTAGTAATTGGTATTCCCAGTTGTGAGAAAGCCTGAGCCCATTGTCCCTGGGAGACGATTTAGGATGGGGGTGAAAATACGGTGCACCTTAGAGAGCATAGGTGGCTGAGGAGAAGCAGCCCTGGCTAGAGATACATCCCAAGCTTCTAAGAGTGGGGTGAGCAGAGGAGGACACTGCAGAAGCTACGTGGAACCAAAGAACCTCACTAGCAATTACTTGTGACAACTATAGTCTGATTCTCCCTGCCACAAGCCCCCACTTCCCACTAACCTCCTGAAACTCATTCAGATTTTTTAATTTGTATTTTCTGTCTTGTTATCTCTTCCTTTCCTTCTGCACTGTCCAAGCATCACAGAAATCATCTCAGGAAGGGATGTGGCTTGGCCCTTTACAGTGATGATGAACTAAGGCCCTAAAGTTCCCCAGTTTCCCCAGGGATTAATCACCTCTTTAAAGAGACCAAGTTACTGTTTTAGTGGGAAGGAAACAAATTCGTACTTTTGTTTCTTTGGATTAGGCAAAGTATTAGCTATTCACATGTATGAATTCTCTCATGTAGTTCATTTAAAGTACAGCAAAGAGTCCCTGTTTGCTGGCTGTTCTCTTGACCCACCGAGCAAAACACCAGGGTGCATAGTAGCCACTGGGTAGCAATGAAGACTGAAGTCCTATTACTTGTAGGGCAAGTTCCCCACATTTGGATGGTGTGTGGCTTCCCACACCACCCCACTAGTCTGCATCAGCAATGCTGTGAGTGGTTTTTGAGCAGGCATGTCCAAGTCACGTGTCCTGTGGAGGGCTGGGATGATGTATGTGCTTATCCCGCAGGTTGGAAAAAATGAGCCAATACCAATGTGCAAATAGGGCAGGAACTTTGGAAAAGCGATGGGCCCAAACCTCTCTGCAAAGGCTGTTGCCTCTCTAAGGAGCTCTAAGGCCTTGTGCCTTTACCAGGGAAGGAGAGGCACAGCTCAGCAGCTGACAACATGCAGGGCATCCTGAGGTGGCACCATCAGCTGCTGCCCCCTCTTCCCTGTGCTTATTTTGCTCCACCCCACCACTGCCAAATCCTCATCTCAGGCTGTTGGTACTTGCCACCACACTGTGTTCTGCTCCTGGAGTCAAATCATTGCCTAGAGTAAATAAGTGAGCTCTATTCGCTCCTGTGTTACTGTGATGCCAAGCAGGTGTTAGACAGCAGCGACACCTCTGGCAATTTCCACGTGATTTGTTTCCTCTTAGCAAAGGCAGGGAAAGCAGCTGTAGTTGTCAGGAGTTAGTGGAGTTGATGCAAAAAACTACATGTACTGGAGAAATGTCAAACAGATGAAAATTAAGAGAAAATGAATCAGTAATAATCAGAGCATAAAAACTGATCACCCATCCTGGTGAGACTAGGAAAGATGGTGGGGGAATATGGGAAGCATTTTCTAGTTTCACTGATGATTTTGAGGACAGTATACAGTAAGCCCAGATCAGATTTGCTAACATCAGAAAGGAAGGAAGATCACACAGAAAAGGGGAGTTAGGGGGACTGAATCAACTTGCCTATGATCTGCGAGGCTCAGAGCTCTGGAAAGCATGCAGTGAGGACAAAGGTCTACAAAAGGTCCAGAGACAGGAAATAAAGAGTAGAGCTACAGGTCTTAAGTTTGAGAAAACCCAACAGCTGACAGGCAATAGCACTCTTACTGAGATCCTTGCAGGGCAATAGAGCTGTGAAGAATGTCAGTTGCTACTCTTGGTGGTGTGCAAAAGAATTATTATGTGTCTCTGTTCTTGTACAGGGATTTCAATTATTCATCTAGAAATACTAATCTAGAAATACTATACCTGTAATTCTTTTTGCCTGAGGTGCAGGGGCAGGTGGGAAAGGGAGGAAGGCTCTGTAGCTTAAAAATGAAAGTTAGAAAGAATGAATACAAAGGACAAGAGAAATACCTCCAAAAATGGAGAAAAGATCAGAGCAGGCATGAGAAAGGAGTACATTCTAGAAGAAAAGGTGAGGAACAATCTAGGTTACAGTCCCAATCAATGAAAAAGGAGTTTTTCACATTCTTACAGTGCAGCAGTGGGAGTCATAATAGAGAAAGCCATGGCAAGGCAAGGAGGGTATGCTGAGCAGGCGCGCTGGGAATATGTTTAGAGAGGTAGTGCTCCATGAGGCAGGCATCTGATTAGGTAGTCAGAATGGTCCTTAAATGTCTGTTGTGTATATATCGAGCCCCAAGCTCCCGTGACTGATCATCCAAGTCACCTACCATAGTTAACTCAGATTTTAAAAACTCGCTTAGCTTCTAAACCATGAGCTTGATTTTGTGTTCCTGTCTAGCAAAACCCAGGACTCTCTGTGTCCCAGATTAGGCTCCTGTGCAGTGGGTATTGCTAAGCAAAAGCACAGAAACAGAGCTTTAAAGTCTGCTGGCTCCATGGGAGCCTGGAGCAGCTGTAGGAGTTGAACTAATGCAAGCACAAACATCCTTGCCAAGGCTACATCTTCCTGGCAAGAGGTGCGGTACCATGTACCTCCCTTCCGATAGCTTCTCTGCAAGCAGCCTCCACACGGAGCCAATGCAGCTCAGAAGTCCCTCATCCTCCTGTGTTTATTCCAGGTATAGGTGCTCCTTAGCTCTGCTCACCACATAACGAACACCTTCCATCTCTCTTTCTTCCTTTTACTGGCTGCTGATCGTGACTTTTGTTTTAATGGCTGCTGTGCTCCAGCATGATCAGGACATGGAGTTTTACCTTCACACTTACTGCCAAGATTCCTAGCCCAAGAAGAGGCCAAGCTGGCCATGTGAGTTGCCACCCATGGCAGAGTAACTCTTAAATAAGGACACCCATGGCCAAACGTAAAGCAGAAGGGGGGTAAGCAGTGGAGGGGTAACAGGAGAATAAAATATTATCTCAGTCTGCAGTGCTTCTGGGAACCCTACCTCTAGCTGGCAATAGAGTTGCATCACCTTCTGCCATGGGATATTATTTTGCCATCAGAAATGCTCTGCATTAAATACATGGCTTTCCTGGGAGCCTTCTGTACTGACGCTGTCCATGGAAATAAGTATTGATGTAAAGCAATTACTCATCCACTGCTAGGACTATCAGGTGGCAGGGAGCAGCTGAACATGCCTTTCTCAACATTCACCTCATGCATGTACATTATTCAAAGGGGGAAAAAATAGCCTCATCCTCAGGGAGGCCACAATTGCTACTTTCTTTGCTTTCCTAAGGAAAGTGAGTGCTAAAGACTATGAAGAAATAGTACAAGGCACCAGGTCCATTGTAGTGCCCAGCAGGGCCAGACATGAGGGACCCAACCGAGTCTGTCCTCTCAACACAAGGCAGAGCAGTATGACAGTGCCTGACAGAGGCAGCCTAAATTTGAGTTACCTCTATAGGATCCCTTAGGCAGAACAGATAAAGGAATGTTTAGCCCAAGGAAAAGAGAAAAGAGAAGAGAGAGGCTTAATAATTGCCTTGCAATATTATCTTGCCTGGGGAAAAATGTCTAGTATTTGGAGCAGAGAATCAGAAGTTAGAATCTGTGTGCTTTATTTCTGATTCAGTCTAGTAAGTTTTCTGTCTATTTCCCATTCTATCCCCCAGCTAAGTCACTTTTTTAAAACCTGCTTCATTTCCAGGCTCAGAGAAGTGTAAATTAGTCAATGATACCGCACACTGAGGTACTCATATGAAAAGTTTTTGATTAGCTTGTTTTTAATATTGGATAGATCACAACTGTGAAATCAGGTAACATCTTGTTCTGCCTTCATGTTTGGGTTTGAAACACTCCATGTGTAGCAGAAACCATGAAAGATATTCACAATTAAGGTCACTTCAGGTCCATCACCCATGTACTACACTACATTTTTCAGTACTTTATTCCATGTGGAAAGGTCTTGACTAGTAGGGATCCCACTACAAGGAAGTGTTCCAACAGCTGATTTACCAGTTCCTGCCTGTCCTTGCTGGCAGCCCTCCACTGCTGATACCTAAAAAGTGGTCAGAGCTCACCAGCTCACCAGCTGCTGCCAGACATGGACAACCTTGCTGGAGTAAGTCTCTGCAGAGAAAACATCCTCCAAAAGTCGATGCAGACAAGTCCCTCCCTGAGCTTGACAGGGTGAGAGAAATAAATGAGCTACTGACGACATTATTTTAGGACTAAGCTGACTGAATATTATCTCTACTCGATCCTTAATCATGTGTAATGCTACATGCCTCTGCACCCATGGAGAGCTGAGCTAAGCTGAACAGGGGGCTCCTCGGGAGCCCCTCAGAACGAGCACCCTGTGCTCAGACACACAGATAGCTAAGGAGCAACTCTGAGCTGCTGTGAGATCTCTGAAAGGCCAGGCGTGGGAAATCTAACCCCCAACTTCTTTCCTGACACCATCATTTCCCCTGAGTCCTCTTCAGCCCAAAGTGTTGAAGAAACCAATGACCTCCACTCTCTTTCCAGCACATAGAGGTGCTAGAGCACAGCTGGTTGTGTGGCTGCAGCTATTACAAGTGACTCTCAGATACCAGACCCTTTCTCTCATCTGTTCCTTGGGACATCTTGGGTGAGGTAGACCCCGGTGCCAAAGCTGCAATAGGACGCCCAAGTCCCTGCATGTCTGACTTCTTCACAAGCTAACCCATTTGACATTTGCAGGAATGAGGCTTTTGGAAGGCGATCCAGCATAGGAAGAGGGCATGGGTGAGCGGCAGGGTGCAAAGGACTTACTGGCCTGCTTGGCTTTCTCCGCATACGTGGTGGTTAGGTCTTCATCAACCGGGTGCTCCACTGGCCCCACCATGGGGATGAGATGGCGTTCTGCTCGGATAACCTTGGTGGCGTGGGGCAGGAGCATTGCCTCTGGAGAAGTCGCCTGTCCCTCTGTTGACGGTGGCCGCAACTGCCCCTCGCTCTCTGAGAATGGAGTGTCTGTGCGGCTGCCAGGCGGGCAGGCAATCTCCCTCTTGGCCACCCCGCTGGAGCTGGCCATCTCGGCTCCCCCTTGTGCAGCAACCTCTGGCATGCTCTCATAGCCGCTCTGTTCGGACAGGGACACCTCATCCTGAGGTGCATCAGCCTTGCTGTTGGTGCTGTCGGGTGGGGAGCGCGGGCTCTTCTTGCGAGCCCGGCGGTGCTTCTCCTGGGCCACGTTGTCAGCATCGCTGTCTGTCTCACCATAGTAGGCCTCACTGTCTGGCGGGGAGGTGAGGCTCTCCAGGTGCCTCTGTGACCTCCGTGGCTGTGAGGGCTGTGTGGTGGCTGGGGCTCCTGCTGGTTCAGGGCTGAGTAGCTGCGCCGGGGGGCTGAGTGGGGATGGTGGGGAGAGCACTCGCTGCCCTGGAGAAGGGGAACGCTGGAGCCGTGGGCCGATCTGTTCCCCACCAACTATCCTGCGGGAAGAAGGAAAAGCAGTGAGCAAGGTCTCGTTGGTGGGGCTGAGCTGGAAGGAAACCCCCACACGTGAGAGAGGGGTAAGGTTTGAGCCAGTGTTTCAGGTGCCTTTCAGGTGGTACAGACACCTGAAGTGCAGACACCAAGGGCAGATTCATCTCTGACATCCGCTACATGCTTTCATCCCGATTTTCTGCTTCATAACTATTTGAAAACCAGGTGTTGAGCACTTGAAAATCAGAATGCCCTGAGAGCATAAAAATCTACCGAGCCAGCTTAATCAGCTTCCCAGGCATTTCTCCTGGGGAGGTGAATGACTGCACAGCAAACATTCCCCAGGATGGTGGGACATACCCCTACAGCCTGCTGCTTGCCAGAGGAAGACCATGCCTCAGCACCACACTGCACTCCAGCTGCTCCTGCAGCTGGGACTGTACCATGGAAGCTGCGTCAGCTCTGCGGATCCCAGCACCCCGAAACTGCTTTAGTTCAGAGTGGGCTCCAAACAAAAGTCAGTGCTGCTTGTTTACCCTGACTTCTATGTGGAAGTAAATAGCAAATACTTAGGAGAAAAAGGCCCAAGTGGTTTTGGGGGGTAGGACTCTGCTGTCCTGTGGTAGGTGGTAGGAGCTCACCCTGATGTGTGGCCTGCTCACTGTAGGACTGCTCTGCAAGCAAGCTACCAGTGCCTGGGTTTCGATGACTGTACTGCAGTCATGCCAGCCAGCCCAATCCATGGTGGCATTCGCCTTTGGCTTAGACATAGCAACTTCTAGCCTGTAAGTCAGCTGGAAGGATGACTAGAGTAGGGGCAGGGCAGACTGGAGCAGCCAGCCTGATTGCTGACTGCCAGAGGGAGGGAGAACTGGCTATGCTGATGGAAAAAGATCCAGCTCTGTCCTCTCTCTCCTCAAAGTGAGTCTGGATTTCAATGGTACTTTGACTCCAGACCACACAGATGGGTCAGGAGTCCTTCCCTTGCCAGAGTCACCTGGGCTTGTTAGAGTTGTAAAGGAGCCCTAGGTATTTGCCTTCTGAGCATGCATACCAGGAAGCCAGGCACACAGCATTGCCTCTGTAGAGCTGTGGAATTCATGACTTGGATCCCAATTCTAAACTGTGAAAAATTTATACTCATGTCAAATGCAAACCTTTGTGGAAGCTAAGGGTGGGACAATTTCTCTGACAGTTTATTTTTTAATAATATTTGCTGTTATGAACTCTCACTGGGGAGCAAACTCAAAGCTTCCCAAGAAAAACAGAGCAATTCTTTCTCCTCTTTAAATAGTCAACCAGATAACTGAAAAGCATTACTGCTTGTAAGCCAATTTCTCTTGTTCTGTACTGTCAGGTTACAATGTCTCTCTCTCTCCTCACACACATCCTGCACTGACAGAAATACACATATGACCTTGCATACTCCAGAGTCATCCAGCTACCTCTCCTTTCTGAACAGGACTGATTGGTGTTTTCTCTGGGAAAATAAATATGAAGTGGGAATAGAGATGTGATCAGAAAGCAGTATTTGATGAGTTCTCCACTACCCCAAGATGCAGCCAACTGGTTACGTTATTTCCAAACCATCCGATGTTTGTTCCCAGAGGGCTGCAAGAGGCCTGCCTTTGTCACTTTGCTAATTCAAAGTGTGCTGATTTTGGCCCACTGGAATTTGCCTGGGCACCTGTTGGCTGCAGATAGGCTCTGATGGGGTGAGATAAGGCCTTGGCAAGGGACCAGGAGCTATTCTGGACACCTTGTGCAGGGCTCACTCATCCCACTTAATCACAGCTAGGGTATAGGGTGAGCACATCAGAAGGCACTAGTGCTTTCCCTGAGCCAAGGGGAAGATCCTACACGCTCAGGCTTTCCTTCTCCAAACACTACCCACCACTGCCCCTGCTTTACAGATGCCAGCAACTAGCATGGCTTTCCCTCCCCACTGCTCACAATGCTCTGTCTTTTCAGGGCTGTAGAAAATCACATCTCCCAGCCCCCTTCACCAGGGCCTTACTTCCTGAGGGTGACTTCCGTTTTGGCAGTTTGGACTAGCTGGGACCTCACACAGCTTTGCTGCCTTTGTCTTTATATGATTCATTTACAGCTTGGGCCTCATCCAGCATGCACTGAGGCACTGGGTTAGCTTAGCACAGGTAGAACCAGGGACATTACTGGGACCATTTTTGTGCTTAAATTTGAGCCTGATCTCCAGTATTCTGCTGGACTAGAGACTGCCAAAGATACTTCTTCCTGTAAAAAGGGACTCGGCTACACACCTCTTATCATTGTGGAAGTCAGTTCACACCCTGTTGGACTACAATGGCCTGCTGTAGTAAGTACTTGGGTAATTTTGGCTCAATTATGCAATGTGTAGTCAAATCCATTTCTACAGTACAGTTATTTACCCAGAATGAACTGGAGTCTGTTAATTGCTGAGATGAACTGCGCTATGACATCTGCTTGCTTGGAGCCTAAATTGCTCATTCTTTGCAGCATAGCTCTCAAACTGCAAACATTTTCCTGCAGCCTGAGGGGCAGGGGCAGGGAGGTCTGGGGTCAGTTCAGCCCCAGGGCCACGCACTCTGGAAAGCAGCATAGAGACAGTGCAAAACTTTTGGATGGCCACGTTTGCCATGGGGAAGTCCTCCTAGTACACCTTGCAGTATGGAGAAACCAAAGGCTTCAGGCCTGCCTTCTTTCTGCTAGGTATGGATAGCTGCTGTGCTGGATGAAGCTGCCCTGTTGCCTGCACTGTCACAGCATCGGCGCTTGGGAGCAGGTTACCTTTTCACGCGGATGTTGAGCATGCCATTGGAGGAATCAATGATCTGCATGGCAGTAGCATGGGAGAGGCCAGCACATGACTTCCCATTGATAGATACTAGCACGTCATTTTCCCACAGGCCTCCACGGCACGCTTTGCTTCTCTTTCGGATCTGGAAAAGCAGAAGAGAGAGGATAGGGATGAAGGGAAGAACAGTGGCTATTTAGTTCACTTGTTTGTCTTCTGATGGCCCATCTATTGCTCTGTCCCTGACAATAACATAAGGCCTAAAACTACTGTGCTGCCAGGGTGTAGGACCAGTCCTCTTGGGTGAGCCCCAGCTGTGCCTTTTGGTCTCTGTATTCCTGTTAATTCCAAGAGTCGCTCTGCTGAGCATAGGCCTGACCTGATCACCAATCCAATTTGAGTCCTTCAGTGCAGATGAAGGACTCAGGAATACCTACATGTTCTTCTCAGGTTGCCCAGAGAAGTTGTGGATGTCCCCTCCCTGGAAGTGTTCAAGGCCAGGCTGGATGGGGCTTTGAGCCACCTGTTCTAGTGGAGGGTGTCCCTGCCTATGGAGGGGGGTTGGAACTAGATGATCTTTAAGGGCCCTTCCAACCCAAACCACTCTATGGTTCTATAATTCTATGGCTCTCCTCTCATTCCCTATCTCCTAAGTTGCTTAGGGAGTCTATGTTTCAGAGAGGGAACAAGAACTCTTTCCAGACTATCCTTGTACATGGCTGTGTGTCCTCTGTGCCCCTACTGTGCTTCCTTGGTATGATCCCTGACACTCATATAGAATCCCTGCAGGTACCATCCCTGCGGAAGCTGGCATTGGGAAGAGATGGTGGCTCTGAGGCACTTCCTGCTGCCAAGCATTCCGGCTCTAATGGCTTTGGCCAATGTATTTCTGGACATCTGCATCAGGCCATATGGTGTCCTGTTACACAAGTGTAAACTTGGAGTAAATCTTTAGCCTTAACAGGAGCTGTGCAGGATATGCATTGCTGTATCTGAGAATGGAGCCTGGGTGTTTAGTTCCAGGCTAGTTCCTAGATCTGGCCTCTCATGGCGAAATTACACCAAGGAGGTCCCGTGGCATGGCTGGCTGGTATCAGGTCCCAGGCCCTCTGTGCCCATGGGGTGTGTGCGCACCCAGGGCTCAGCCCTGCTGGCTTGTGTTGAGCTAGCAAGAGCAGCACCCCTCTCTGGTCAGCCTGTCAGCAGGATTGAGAGGTGTTGGGGAAGAAGATGGAAAGAAGAGGGCTAGGCTCCAAGTTGTTTGTGTGTTTGCTGGCACTTCATCACTCTGTAGCCTCTCCAGCTTGACCCCAAATTTTGCCTGCATGCTTAAAATAGGGACTGGCTCATCCCAGCTGCCACATCCATCAGCCTCTGTCATTTTAGTCCTTTATCTCCCTCCTTGTTAATATAAGCTTGAAATGAGAATGTGTGCATCTGTAATGAACTCCTGAAGAACCACTTTTCTGCTGTTGCAGTATAAATGCTGCTTCCTGATACTCCCTCAAGGTGAAGCTGTTAACTGAGAAGAGACAGCAGACACATTTTCCAGTGCTGCCTGCCGACACAGCAGCTAATGCAGAGAGTTAGAAAGTTGAAGAGAGGTTAGAAGGAGGGTCTCCTTCTGGTATTCCCCAAAAGGCCAACTGCTGTTCCATGGCCAAGTGCTTGGTGCTCAGCACTGGATGGGAACACACTTGCTGAGTATCTCTCCCAATATGGAGCGAATGGACTGGGGGTTAAAGGCTGTCAGCAGGTGCTTAGAGCATTCCTCACATCCCATCTTACTCCTCCATGCTCACTGAAACCAACTGGATGTGGGCTGGTGACCACCCAGAGCAGAGCCAGTAAGCTTCCTGCAATCCTCTGGTCCCACAGTACTGCAGGGCTTTGCAGGCAAGTGTTTGGGATTCCCAGGCAGGGAGGGTCAGGCTGCCTGCTGCTGCTTCAGGCACCTTTAGATTAGAGTAGGCTGGTGGGATGCAAGCTGCCTCATGCAGGCTGAGAAACATGAGCAGGCAATGCATTTCTTTTGTGGTTAGTAAAGATGCTGGCTCTGGCTTGGTCTATGCTTAGATTTTACCAGGGGGGCAGAAGGCCCACACAGTAAAGCAACTATAGTTACTTCAGTGCTATTGCAGGAGCCTGAAAACTAGCTCTATAATGCAGGAGAGGACTTGTCCCTGTCTTCATTCCCCTTTGGGAAAACAGGACCAGGTCTGTTTCAGCATAGGAGGAGACCTACAGAGTCTGAAAATAGCACATAAATGTTCCTGGCTGTGAGTCTCCCACAGGTTTATGAATCCTCCCTGGAAGTTTATGACTCTGCTTCCCAGGGGCAGAGGGAAACAAACTATTCACAGCTTCATTTTAATGACAACCCCCTACCCCACTGCATTTGCCAGGGAGGAAAGCAAAGGGGTTAAAGGCACAAGAGGATTGTGCAGGGACAGAAGGAAGAAAGCACGTCACACAGAAAGGACAGGACTTAATCCACAACCATGACAGCAGGTTGCAGTGTACTGGAGGCTGGAGAGCCTCTGGACTGAGACCAGCACAAGCCTGCCAGTTTTTATATGACCACTAGCACGTTGCTGTGGAGACCTTTAATGACAACCCCTAGCCTGCATGTCTTGCTCACAGCAAGGGCAGCACTGAGGCTTTGAGGCTCCAGGCCAGGGTGGCTGCCCAGTCTGAAAGCCAGGCTCACTGCCCACACTGAAGGTCAGGCTGCCCTCGGGCTCAGCCACTTGCTCCCCATGTCCAAAAGATGCCCTCTCCTGGGCACCCAGTGAGCCACATGAAGCGTCACTAACAGGGAGCTTCTGCTGAGGCTGCGGACAGGTTGGAACGTGTCACCCAGCAGCTGTTCTGAAGAGATGGGAAAGGATGGGAAAAGCGGCATTTCAGAGAGAAATCCTCTCTGCCTCCTGTAGCAGATCCCTGGAGAGCTTTCTTGTGTGAGTGAGAGGCAGCCCTGAAGGACTCTTGATAAGTGGTCAGGGGTAGCCCCAGACCAGGCCCTGTGGGATTAAACTGTCTGATCTCCTAGCACATACTGCGAGGATTGACCCCTCCTTTTGGGGGGGAACCCCACAAATTCTGTCAGCCTCTTGTAACTAACTGCCTGTTAGACTTTCCACTTTGTGCCTCAGTAAACACACTCCCCCTGGCACACCTTGGCTCACGTGGGAGGAATGTCCTGTTTAGATTTCAGCTGGGTTTAGGGATCCCAGTTTCAGGGCTTTACTGATTTATGCTACTGGAAATACAAATCAGTGTGGAAAACTGGAACTGTAAAGTAATGAAACACATTTACACAGAAGACTGTCCATTTCACTGCCCTCTCAGCAGGACTTCTGTTGTGACAAAAGGGCTCTTGTCAGAGAGGATTGAGTGTCTGCAGCACCTAGGTACATGCACATACATGTGCATGTCTTCTTTCATTACTTTGCCCTCTTCCTCTCATTGATCATACTGAATCAGACAGGACGGAAAAGACAGAAGCAGCTGAGGAGGAAAAAAGTAAAAGTGTGAAGGCAACAAATGAGGAGGAAAGGAAGAAAAAAAGGTGTTGAAGCGCTAGGAGAGGCCAGGAAGGCCACAGCTGGAATCAGGCTTTAACAGTACAGTACAAGTTTCCTTGTACAGCCCTGGGGAGACAAAAGGACATGCTGATTATTGGACGTGTCTCGGGGAATTTGGCCTACCTTTTGGGAACAGAATGCAAGAGATGAGGGGGTCAGATGCAACTTGGCAGCATCTGCCCTTCAGTAGGGACTATATTTAGATAGTGGTATGTGGGGGGTGAACACACGCTGGGATGCTAAGAATAGAGTAATCCTGATAGTAACTCAGTGGTTTCACATCTTGTCAGAGTACAGCCCAGGGAACCTGTTTTGAAACTTTGCAACCACCCTCCCTGCTGGCCAGCACCACTTCTTCATAAGAAAGGAAATATGCTGTGGATAATCAGAAGTGGTTTGCAGTGCCTTTCAGGAATAAGTTGTAATAGGTTCATGCCATCTCCCCCTCACCTCCCCAAGGCACCTCCTGCCTCCTCTCATTGGGAGAGCTCAGTCTATAAGATAGGAAGACAAATTACATTACCAGTCTTCCCCTAATCTCCTAAAATCTTTCCAGCAGCAACCTAGCAAACTCAGGCTAAGTCAGAGTTGTATACTGAATACAATTCATCTTCCCATCCAATGCCCCTTCCACTCTTTGATTGTGTCTCTCATCACACAGCTGTCCCCCTTCCCTCAGCAGCTACCATGCCATGGGGTCCAACACTCCATGGCAACCTGGCAGTGTTTAAATTTCATTCCCAGCGTTATGTGAAATGTAGTCCTGTCACAGTGTTCCCATGCAGAGGTAAGAACTGCCTTGTTGTAGTATAAAGCAGTATAACAAAGTATAAAGCATTACCAAAAGGGAATGAACTCAGGCAGGAGCCAACCAGCATTTGGGTCTGCTCCTCCCAGAACTTCCTGCTCAGTTGAACCACAGATGCAGTAGTTGCTCGATGGAACAAGAGAAACAAATACATCATGTTGGTTACTGGAACAGTTTGGTTTTCCTCCAAAGCCAGGGCCCAATCTTTACTTGTGCAAGGAAGGAGCCCCCTGTGGCTAAAACACTAGAGTGGGATTCAGGAGACCTGGATGATTTTTTGCGTGACTTTGGAGAAGAAACTCAGACTGTGAGCCATAAATGACAAGGGCCTGGAAATCAGGACATTTTTCAACAGTCTTTTGCTCTGTCTCTTAACTTTTCTTTGTCTCAGCTACCCACCTGAACACAGAGATCCAGTAAGATGCTTTTTCTATGCCTTGTCTATTAAGTGTGTGAATAACATCACATCTTCATGGCAATGCCATATTTTTATTGGAAGCTATTTTACAGGAGAATATTTACTGTAATCCATTATAATTACACTAACCATTGCAATTACATTTCTCTATTTAGTTCCAATAACTTCCTGACCAAACACCGTATTCCTGTTTAAGAGGTGACACTGGATGACTTGCCTCTTGGTAAAGTAGGCCCAATGTCTCTGCAGACCTACTTCACAGGTCATCCACAGTGAAGCTTAATTAGGGAGGCTTTATATAGAGAAAGAAGGGAGAGAACATGCACTTTCTGGGATGAACACAGCACGGGAGGGTGGTGAAAGAAGGTATCTTGAGTGGCAGGACAGACTTGGTGGCTTCTGAGCAAGGGATTTAGAAATGAAACTTGGTAGTGGCAAAGGATGCTGGTGCTGGCCAATCAATTAAATGCATGCAAGACTACTGTAATATGTTACCACCTAGAGTGTACTGGTGAGGGGGATATTGCTATCCCAGTGTGGGAAAGAGAGAAAGACTTCTTCAGTGCACTAGACTTAATTCTGATTTGTACCAGGGGGTACAAGCTGATAAAAACCAAAGCAATCAGGGGTTGTTAGTTTTCTCTCTCTGTTGAAACAAACTGCCTTAAATGAGCATTTTGTTGTGATGATACAAGAGGAGGAAGAGAAAAACAACCACAAACAATCCACCTTCTTTGCCTCAGCAAAAAGTTTAGCACAGAGCTCATTGCTGGGAACAAGTATCTATCCAGAGTTGGCTGCAGGTAGATAAAAGTGACTTTATCTCCATGGCCTTTTGTTACTTGATGGGAGATTAGCAGAAAAGTGAGTGAAGTGTAATACCAATGACAAGGAATAATGCCACATGTACTAGAATAGATACTAAAAGTACTTGATAAGCATTTTACTCTCAGCAGAGTAAACAGCAGGATATCAAGGGGGTTTTATATAGAGCAAGGATTCAGAAGGAACAGATACGTTTGTCAAAAACCAAGAGTCCCAGTGCTCACATCTAGCTGCTGGGACAAAAGGAATGGAGTCTTCAGAAAAAACATGCTTATACATGTCCCATGTAGGTCCTTTTTTAGAGGCTCAGCCTTGCTCATAAAAGATTTTAGGATCAAAAATCTAAGGGAATTAGAGCTTATAAACAAATCTAGCCACTAAAATGTCTCTTTACAGGGACAGTCACTGAACTGGGACAGAAGGGGTGAGAAAGCCTTGAACAGAGGGCAGAGTCATCCAGATACATGGCTTCAGTCCTCCAGAACAAGGAAGCCAGTCTATCGGTCACAGGGACCAGTGGCACAGCATACAGACAGCAAGGATGTCTGGCAGAAGAGACAGTAGAAATAGTGAATTGTCAGCAGAGAAACATAAAGTGGCAATATGTGAGAAAGAGGTAAAAAAGTTGTGATCAACTGCTCTTAAATGACAAAACAATTCTTGGTTTCAGAATCCTGTGTCAATCCTTCCCCTAACAATTCACTCCATTGCTGCAGAGTATTTGTACAGAACAGGGAACTGAAAGGAGCCTCTTGAGTTATCAGGGCCAATCCCCTGTTGTTTCAGATGCCATATTGTTTACTCCAGTTCATAAACTGATTGCAAAAGGTTTTCAGTTCTTTTTCTAGATTGGAAAGTTATTGGTGAAGCTCCCTGGTTAGTAATTTTGTGCACATTTGATTGGTGAGAGTGCTGTCCTATATTTGAACAGTACTGCTGGTATTTGCCCAACATGTATTTGTAGACAGCAATCATATCTTTTAATCTTTTGCTAGGTGAAAGAAGGCTTCTCTCCTCCCCTCCCCTCCTTTTCTGCAGCTGCTGTACCTTGAATTCATTTTTCTTGAAAGTGGCTGGCTTCATAGGTGTGATATTTCCAGTGAATTCACTTGTGCATTAGATAGTAACATCAATGCCTTCCTATCTCAGATAGATATGGCTACCTGAGGCTCATTTGGTTATGTTTGCCTTTTTTTTCAGAGATACATCACTCTGCTGGCTCATTATCCTCTTGTGATGCACTAACAGTCCCAGGTCTTTCTCAGTACTTCTTTAGTATTACTCATGCACCAGACTATGCCGGAGGTACTAGTGCCTTCCTTGCTTTGTATAGTAAGTAACTGAGTTTCCCTCTCATGGAATAAATCCTCTTTTGTAGCAGGATCCCTAAAAGGCAGCTTTGCATGCACTTGAACCATCTTAAAGCTGCCCTGTTCATCTTCGTAAAAATTATTTCCCTAATGTAGTTCTGTGTTACATTTCTATTTTAGTTGAATATGGGCTTAATGCTTATGTCCTATCTTATGACTTTTCTCAGACTAGCTATTTTACATTTTTTTTAGTTTCAAGTGCATTTGATGCACATATCCTTATTGCAAAGAAATCCTCCAGGAACCTGATGGTATTGTTCACCCTTACTCTTTTTTCAACATGGGTGAACCTTCTCCTCATTTATAGCTTATCCTTGCAAGGAATGCTGCACATATCAGGACCATGTACTTTTCCCTCAGCCTTTCTAAAATAAAAATCTTGCCATCTATGGATCTTTTTTATTTCTTGCTTTTATGCTTGCTTGCTTGCTTTTCTGATGACTGTCTGGCCAAAGATTTGTTGTGTTGTGTTGCCGTGTGCACCACAGCTACTGAGCTATATGAAATCAGGTTTATTTTGGTAAGGGGTAGTGTAAAATTCCACTGTACTTTATCTGCTTCACTGGGTAAAAGATTCGTTAGGAATCACAGTAAGCCAAATACAAATGCACAGTACTTTGACTGATTTCACTTCAAAGGACATTGGTGTAACTAAGAACAAAACAGAGATTTTGCTTTCCTTTTGGGGTTCTTTACTTTCCCCTTTATTTTTTTCTCTAGTTCTCCATATTCCAATTCTTCCTAATTTCTGTAGAATTATTCATGCCCTCTGTTGATGTTTGATCCTGCTGTGTATCTGCCCGCTCCACATATCAATGTCTGCTTTCAGCTTACTCATTACTGAGTTGATATTTTAATAAAACCCTAATTTAAAAATCATCTATTCTTTCCCCCTAGACACTAATGAATTTTCTTTTGCTTCTTCTTTTGTCTCACCCTCCACTCTTACTGTTTTTATGAGACTGAATTTTTATGGTATCCCTTTCATATACACATCAGTATGGTATCCTTCATATACACATCAGACATTTTTAGCACCCAGACACTGTACATGATTGTTTGGGTGGAACAAAATAGTCAGTATGGGCTCTTGTAGGCAAGTTTAAGATGAAAGGAATAGACATTTGCAGTTACAGATCCGGAACCATGTAGTCAGTTGGCGTTAATACTAGCATTTCAGTCTTCCTTATGTTATTTAAATTTGAGCTTTTTCTTCAATATCCACTGGGCACTGCTGAAAGAAGCAATGTGTGTTTCCCTGATCCTGAGGCAGGCAGAGCTGGATTGGCTCCATAAGGTTATTTAAACATGAGGCTAGTTATGTATGACTCAAGAGGCTGTCCACAAGGTATATAATTCCAGCATCTTGCTCTAGGTGTGTCCCTGAACTCATAACCCACAGGGAGTCGGATGGCACAGAAGCTCTGTGGAAGCTGGATCCAGCATGTGAAGATCCAGCTGCTTTTCTGCCCCTTTGTGTTGGCTGGACTGAGGTTTAGAATTGATCCCTTGATTGGTCAAATGGTTTAAACTACAGCTATACATCCTTTCAGTCTGTAGAAAAATGGGCTCACACCCCACTTCCAACATGTTCATTTACTTTAGTTACGGCCAGTTGAATACTTTGTGCTAGAAAAGACGGTTTAAAATGCATATGCTCACTGTACATTGTGAGTTAGCTGCAACTTGAAAAAAGTCAGTAATTTAAGCCATCATTGTGAACAGCTTATGACAGAACAATCCAGTAGAGGCCCACCACTGTATTTGAGGAGGGTAGAGAATAATGCCGAAAACATTCTAATGTCATTAAATACCATCTTGTCTCAAAAAAAAAAAAAAAAAGTAAGCATACAGCAGACCCGAAGAATTTTCAGGAAAACAAGCAAACAAAAAAAGATCCCAAAAACAGCAATTAGTGATTGATTTTATCATAATCTCCATATAGAAAAACAATAAAGAGATGATGATGATGTAAACTTTAGAAAGAAGAAAGGCAAGAAGACCTGTGACTGTGTAAATTGATCATGTAAGTTGATGAATTATGTAGGGCTTTGTAATACAAGAGCGACTCAAACAGGAAATCCCACTTTGTGCAATTCTTATGTACTTCATAGGGCATGCTGATAATCAGCCTGGGTGAAAGAATTTCCCTCTGCATTGCATTACTAGAAAATTAGATGCATTGGTGAAGTTTACAACTTCCTCTGAAACACTTACAGGAAACACAAAGGAAACAGGAAGCAGGAGATGGAGTGACCATTAACTAGTCTGGTCTAGCAATTCCAGCATCTCTACATAACATCAATGTATATCATTTATAGATAACTTGTTATACTTGATTCATTTCCACTTACTAGGCCCAAATTAGCTTTTTATCACTCTTCTTCATCCAGAAAGGTATACAGAAACAATGTGACTCAGCATCCAAGGGTAAGCATCTTTGCTTAGTGTTACTACTATGACTTTTCTAGTCTAGAAGTTGAAGTTGCCTAAAATGACAGCACTGGAATCCCCTGAGACACCAACTGTATCCACTCAGTTATCTCCTGGCACGTATCAGATATTCAGGCCTGTATCTCCTATCACATTGTCTCCAGATTCGTCTGTGTTCCTCTTCTGTTCTTCCCCATTCTGTCCAAAGGTTTTGCTGTAAGAACCAAAGTGCTAATATTTCTGTTCTGCTAAGCCAAAGCTTCCCTGGTCTCATATGAACACTTCCCTTTCTCCCCAAGAGACCTTTCTTTGACAGCAATCAGCTTACGAATAGACCCTCTCATTTATCTAATCAGTCTTTCCATACACGCACAATACATTCTTCACCGTACTAATGAACATCGTGGTGTTGTTTGACCTTACCACTGCTAGGCAGGCTCAATCTCAGTGACACCTCCCTCTGACCACACTTCCCAGTGCTGCCCAGTGGCACTGATCTCCTGGATGGAGACCAAACAGAGCGAATTGCTCATCCACAGGAGTCCTAGCTCTAACAAACCAATGGAGAAACAGGCAATACTGCCCTGTTTCTCTATGCTGTATCATACGGCCACAATCCCTGGTCAGGCTTCTTTTGCAATGGGACCATTCCCATCTTTGGCTCCTAAAACATCCAAAAGGACAATGCTAACGATGTCAGAGTTTTGGAAGATGCTTTGCAGGCAGGATTTTGGCCCAGACTTCATCCTGCTGGTGCCAACAGCAGAATCCTAACTGCAGAAGAATGAAGATTTGATTTTTCAACTCAAAGAGCTGAAAACTGAGATTCGAACTTCCACTCTCTGCATGGTAAGAGGAGAACAATTAGGTTACTCCATGACTTCTGGGGGTTTATTGTCTTCTAAGCAGTTCTGGGTTCCCAGTAAGGATCTGTAAATCCTTTCTTTGGAGACTGTTTAAACAGTGTTGCCTTTAAGACAGTGAGTATGTATGGTCACTTGGATGCCATTATATTCTGGAGAATAATAGCCCAAAGTGATAATTATAAAATCAAAGAAGTCCTGCTTGAAGAATGATGTATTACTATGAGCCTCAAATGGATTTGTATCAATTATATTTTCCATAATTTTTTTTAATGCAATATCCAAGTATTGTAAAATAAATACATATTTGTATTGCTACACTTAAGGTATGATACCCAGTTCTGGGTGAGAGCTACTTCTAGTTAATATCTTTCTGGAAGTGCTACTAATCCGTGAACAATATTCCATTCATCCTAAGGTGCAACTTAGCCTGGGTAACGGCTAGTTCTTGTCACTCTTCAATCCTGAGTAATCTCTATAAGACACTCGGTATCTCTTCCCTCTTCAGTTTCTCATCTATTGGGGGAAAAACAAGAGTCAAAATAATCCTAGACATTACAGAGTTTATGTGGCCACTGAAAATCCCATTTTCCTACCAACCACTGATGCCAGATACCTGTTTCAAGGATATTGATTCTTTCTCTTCAGCACCTGAAGAGATTCTTTCTCTTCAGCTCTATAAGTATGCACAGGTGTTTTAGTGGAGAAAAATCATCTTTCTTTATGTAAGAAACATCCACTTCAGGGCCAAGCTATGGGTTTCCAAACCATTTGGCAGAAGTTACAGACAAACACTCCTTGACCTGGGGTGAGCCAAATGACACAGAACGTTTCATTTCAAAATTCTCTGTCAGAGGCACAGTCTACTTAAGGAAACAGAAGGCACTGGGCATAGCATTTTTTCATTCCTGCTGCTGGGTGCCTTCCAGGGAGACATCCCAAGATATCATTGTGTCAAGGCTAATGCAGCTGTTACAAGCTTAATAAACAGAAGAGTTTTTCCCCTAATTTTTAAGCTATTCAGTAGTCTTTATGAAAAGAGAACACTAACAGCTGTTTATCAAAAGTAGTGCAACTCAACGTTCATGTTTATTTCTTATTATTTCATCTCCCATCCAAACAACTGCTTTTCTTTAATTCTTGAAATGGAACCAATATTTGCTGCATAGACCATCAAAAATATTCACTTCAGACAGTATTGAGCAAGTTTCACCAAAAGAAGAGACCCTAAGAAATGTGCATCTATTTCGAAAGCTGGAATATAATAATGAAGTGTTAGGGACAGTTGAATTGAATTACAAATACGGCTTTTGTTGCTTCAATTTAAATTCTTTTTTCTTCAGTTGGATGTCTTACGCAAGTACTGAAGCTGCCATATTTGAGCCCATTTTCCTGCACTGTCCCTCTGGTCATATCTCTGCTGACTACTGGGTAGAGTTGTACAGTTTATAAAGCATCCGAGCCGTACAGACCTGCACTGAAGCACGTCTTCAATTGACATTGTCTCTACCTCAACAGCATCTATTTCAGGACCCATATCCCACCCCATACCCTGCTTGACCATTCCACCCAAGTCTTCCTTTTAAGATCTGCTGCCACAGCAAGGAGTTCCTGCATTCCTTAATGGTAGTGAAAGATGCCCAACTCAGCAGGGATATCTGACTTCAGCGCAACACCTCTGCCCTCACAGTTCACATCTCGAGGTCCTACCTTTGACACTTGAAGGGGTCTTTTCTGCTCTGAACCCCCTTGCAGCCGGAAGCCCCAGGGGGCACCTCCAGATAGAGTGATGAGCATTTCTTCCTCAGTTCCCATGATTTCTGCACTTTGGATATTTTGTCTTCCCAACTTCAAAACAGATTCCAGTTCTTAACAAGCGGTATCTTCTACTCCCATCTTCACAATTCACACCACAATTCTCCAGTCCCCCAAAAGGCCCTCTGCTCGCTTTCTCCTTCAAGTTCACACACACACAAGAGGAGAGTTGAGACTGTCAAGCCCAGCCTTCCCTGCTCTTCTGGACTCTCAGCTGCTGCTCTGCCTATGATTAGACATTTGATTCTGCTCTTGGTAAGGGGCCAGAGTTGTCCTACACACGTGTCATGTCAATCTCACCCTCTGTGCCCCCCCCCCCGATACACCATGGATCTCTCACCGGAGCATGGCTGAAAATAGTGCACCTCCTGTCTCTCCAGAGCTTTGTCTGACCACTCTTAAAGCTGGAAGCATTTCAGTAAAAAATTTATTTCCACTTCTCATTCCAAATGCAAATCCTAGAGTCACCCAGCAGTCAGGATTCATGAGTTTCAGGCAAGGACATGACACAGGCACAAACTTGTACAGGATCAGGTGATAGCACCTGACCCTGAGAAACTGAAAAAAAAAAAACTTGCAAGTGGTGTGCTCTCCACCTGTGTTGTCCCTGTGCAGCTAGTGTTACTACACAGTAGCACTGTCTGCCCTGAAAAACACAGGCAGAGTATCGATGTAATGTGCTCCCTCTGCAGCTTGCTCCTCCCTGACATCCCCTACAGCCACTCCTAATATTAGACACTGGGACCAGAATAGCCAGGATAAACTACACAGATGGGATTCAAACGGTTCTGCAGGGCACTGCGTACATAGACTCCCCATGGCCAAGAGAACGGCTTTGCACCCAGAGCCTTCACTCTCTTCTCTCTAGGACCATGGCAGACAAGACCTCCTGGCTATCCCAAGCCACCTTGATCCATTGGAGTTAAAGGATAAATAAAAAACATGTTCCCCATTTTGCTACAGGGCTTAAAACGTAATTTTCTGTTAAGATCCAGAGGACAAACTTATTTCTTCCTTATTCTGCATATGCTTATCTCTCAGTGACTAACAATTATCTTGCCAATCTCTGTGATCCCTTTGTACTGTAACATTCAAAGGACAGTTTTGCTCTGACGCCATTGCTTGGTAGACTCCTCCATACCAGTATTGGAACACCTAGGGCCATCACATGGTGCTGGTGGGTGCACACCAACAAAACGTTACTAGGTGGTGAACGACTCTTGCACCACCATTGCATTTTGGTGCCTAGCTGGCCCTGGGTGCTGCTGTGTCGTGGTCACACGGCCAAGAGCACCACGATCGGCGGGGGACGAGGCTCCGCAGTGTTTCGCCGCGGTGGTGCTGCAGCGCAGCCATGCCCTCCGTCCACGACTCAGCCGCTCTTGTGGCGAAACGCCAGTTCTGGAATTGTGCGAGCAACCTCAGAAAACGGCCCCCGCAGCTCTGCCCCCCACCGCAGCCACGGCGGCCCCGCAAGAGCCCTCCCGCCCCACTGGGGGCTGCCGCGGGCCTCAGGGAAGCGCACGGCCCCAGTCGGGCAAGCGCGGCTCCGGCCTGGGCGCCCCGGCCGTTGCCGGAGTGGCGGCTGTCTCCGACCGGCCCGGGCTGGGCCACTCCCATCGCCACGGGGCCGGGCAACCGCCGAGCGACGCCACAGAGCACGAAAACTCTCACCGCGACCCCGCACCACCGAGCAGCGCAGCGACCGACGTGCGCTCCCGGAGTGACGTCAGCACCCGCGGGCGGAGGCGGTGCGCGCGCTCCGCGCCTCACGGCGCCTGCGCCGCATCCGGGCCCTGCCGGGTGGGGCGCGGCGGCGGCCGGGGGTTGGCGGGGAGTGCGGACGTGGCAGGCAGCGGGCGGGGGAGCGGCGCTTCCGGGGGAGCGGCGGGTCCGGGAACCGGAAGCGGGCCCGGCAGCAGCACCGGGAGCGGCGGGCAGCGGCGGTGAGTGAGGCTGTGAAGCGGCTCCCGGGGGGGGGTGGTAGGCCTGCTGGCGGCGGCCGCGCAGGTGCTTGGGGTGGGCGGCTGGCAGGCAGGCGGTGCGCCCGGCGGGGGCCTGAACCGCAGCTGCCGGTTCCTTCCTCGCCGGGGAGTTGAGGCCTGGCGGCGCCCAGCCGGGTGGCGTGTCGGGCCCACCGTGCCTGCGCGCCACGCCCGGCCTCTGCAGGGGCCCGGGTCTTCCCGGTAACGTGTCCGGGTGGGAGCGTCGTGCGCCGCCGGCGGCCCGGCCCACCGAGGCCGGCTTGCGGGACTGGGGCCGGCTGTTGCGGGGCCTTCTCCTCCAGGGCATGAGCTGTCCCGACGGGAGCCGTCGGCGTCTCGGTGTGCTGCGACGAGTCCCGGAGGCTACGTGTCGGGCCGTCGCTCCCTCCCGGAAAGCCGAGTGGTTTTTTTCGGCCCGGGTGTGCTGTGAGGCAGATGCCCCCTCTGCAACGTCCCTAATCTCTTGTAATCCGTGGATCCTTCCCCCAGTATTTGTGTCGTACTCTTCAAGCTTCCATTCATTCGAGGCTCTTAAAGGACAGTCGTCCCGTGCAGAGACCCGGTGACTGAGTCTAGTTGGATTTGGTAGTGAAACTTGGCAATCGTTTGCCTGTGGCTTTGAAAAAGGAAGGAGGGAGGGAGTGGAGATGGAATGACCAAAATACAGGTGTAGCCTTGAAAAAGTGGTGATGTGGAATGGACTTGCTTTCCATGTAGATGATGCTTTAAATGTGTTTTGTATCAATGGAATTTGCTTTCACTCTTTCTGAACAATGCTGTTTGGCAGTAGAATGAAGGTTAGATTAATTTCTTTTTATTCTTGGGATGTACATGGCTATTTTTCAGTATGTCTGTATGGTATCTTAGCTCTGAAACCTTTAAGAGACTTTGCAAAACCATCCAGACTGGGCCTCCTTGGTGACTGTCACACTGCAGTTGAAGTTCTGATTAAACTTACTGGCTGATGGAAGTGGTTGCTGAAACATAGGTGAATTGCTTACACCCACATCAGAAGTTATCCACCAGCGTTAACATTTGTACAGTCATGTTAAAGTACAGATTTTTCAGTTTGATACTCGAGCTTGACTTTTAGCCATTAATGTGATAGTTTCATAAAAATATTTTACATCCTTTTCTGTTACAGGGTTCCTTTAGTCAACTTTACCAAATGTTGGGGGGAGGGAGGATTAGAGGGAAAGAAATTGCCATCTGAAACATAACATGTGATGCATTTTTTGTTGTTGTTGTTTACAAGTAGTGTAAATCACACCACTAGAATGGGAGGTTCTGGTTATGGGGTGGATAGAAATATATGTGGCGTAAAACTCCAGAGCCTTCTGTCTTTAGAGGAGACTTACCTTCAATCATCTATATATACTGTCTGTGGAAGCGTATGCATTTCTATCCATTTTTGTGTGGAAAAGGTTCTTGCTTCTGGAGCTAACCTTTTCTGCTTGAAGCTGTACGACTCAGGGTTCTTTATTGTTATAGACAAACTGTAAAGTGGACATCAATACAAGGAATATTTCTTCTTAATATGTTGGGACACTTGCTACAGGTTCTAATTTCATGGCTGAAAGCTGAGTTATAGCAGTGAACAGATGTCTGAATGATTGTTTCTTAAATGGGTCGTTTGATGCTTGTACCTCTTTGAATGTTTTCTCCTGCTACTGTAGGGCTATATTTTCTTCCTATAACACTTATCAGAAAGAAGGTCAAAAATCCAAGGAGGAATTGATGGTTGGCTAAGGAAGGGCAAGGTACAAAGAGTGACTAAAAATGATCAACAACAAGGTCTCCACAGAAGAGAGAAGGTGGATGTTTCTTGGTCTTTAGGCTTCCAAAGCTTTATTAGTGATGAATTGTGAAGATAGAGCTTGTTCTTATATGTTCAGCAAGGTTTATTGTTAACATAGAAAGGACTAAAGGCCAGCGTAAACTGGGTAGTATGCCTTAGGAAGAGCTAATTTTGAGCTTTTTTGTTTCTTGTGAGCAATGGGAATTGCGTAATGCATGTTTGTGTAGAGGAAGTCAGAGTACAGAAATTTTGGATGAAAGATGGTCAGTATTACAGTGTATGTGAAGAAAACTTGTTTAGCCTGACAACGTGTATTTTAGTCTTATGGATCAATAGGAGTATATAGAATTCTTCCTTCTGGCCTCTTCTCTAAACTTTACACTTGTAACTTTCCCTAATCAATTATACTCGTGCAGAGTTCACAGAAATGAGTCAGATGACTTCACACATTGTAACATGTATGTGGAGGTAGCTAAGGAAGAGAGAAATCTTTCACTGTCATCTTGTCAATGTCATATTTTTCAATGACTCTTGCTTCCACAGGGTTGCTCTCCAGAAGCAATGCCCATAACTGAGCATTTTTGAAATCTTTTCTTAGAGCTTTATTACAGAGATAAAAAAGTAAATCAATCTCACCAGGAGACTTCAATCACATTTTATACTCTATGTTGGCTTAAGTAAAAATCTGGTGGTGGTGGCAGGGGTTGGAAATAGTGGTAGGTTTAAGGTCAGGTCAAGACTAAACTTTTTTTTAATTCGGTTTTTAAGCACTTTTCACTCTCTCATAACTTGTATGTTGTATTCGACCTTGCCCAAGATGATGAATCAGCCTAACAAACCAGGGTTTAATGTGGCCCTTCTAAAGAAGAACATAGAAGTGATCACACCTTAGATGTGAACCATGATTTTTATGTCCTGAAGCCTGAAAGACCTCTTTGAAACAGCCCAGGAAAGACTGGGCTGCAAAAATCTGCTCCAGTACCTATTGTGTCAAGTTCTAGCAGCTAGTCTATCCTTTCTTCTCTTGAAAGTGTCTTCTGTGAAAATATTGTGGCTTCTGGACTTTCATGATATTAAATTGTACAGTTTAATTTTGAAAACTGTGTCTTATACCTCTCATGAACTGTTAAAACAGATGTTTCTGGCGGTGACTCAAAATGCATAGATGAAGAAAATATTAGCTATGGTGTGACAAGTTGAGAATCTGCCCAGGTGGAAAGACAGAGCACCACAAAAATACAGCCAAATTGGAGGGTCAGTTCCAGTAGTGCCGTTCGGATTGATTTGGACAAAAGTATGGAAGACATTTGTTATAATAGTCTGAGTGCTTCCAGATCAGTTGCCAGTCTCTTAACTTCCAGGATATGAGCTTCTCTTACAGGATTTTCTTTAGAAAAACTAAACAGGACTTGTGTCTGAAGAGAACCAAGTGCTCCATGAGTGCTTGTAGGGGACCTAGTCAAGCTGTAGCTGAAACAAAAGCAAGGACATCTGCCTTTCAGAAGAGTGTTCTGAGCTCGAGTCTAGGTCTTTCTGGAGAAGTAGCAAAGTTATGCCATTCTTACAAAGGTGCAGAACAGAAACATTAAAAACACTAGGTGATATTCTGAATTGGTCTCTGAGGATGCTGATGGTCCCCTTCTGTCCCATCTTTTGGAAACTGTTTTGAGTTCTGTGTTCAGCAATTAAGTAGACATATTTCCTTCTGTTTCAGCATAATATAGGAGGCCATGCTGTTGTATTTTTTATTTATTTAATTTCTTTAAGGCTGACTCTCCCCCAGAAGTTGAAACAAGCAAGGCTTTTATTTCTTTGGGACCAGTAAAAAAGGCACAAGCATCTTTCTGAAGTAAAATACTTTTGTTGTATCCATTTCCTTTAGAAAGCGATTAGGAACTGATGAGATCAAGCGTTTTGGTTTCAAAAGGGAATTAACAGTGAATGCAGACCATAAAAACGATGAATATGCAGTTTTCAGTGATTTGGGAGATTTGCTGATTGAAATAAGTTCATATGAATCACTAGGTTTTTTTAAAAAAAACAGGCCATGAAAACAGCACTGTAGTCCTCTTTGTTTGGATACTAAGGAATGTGGAAACTATTGTAAAAATTAAAAGATTTCTCCCTGTCCTCCAGTATTACTGTGTATTTTTCTCCCATCAGTTGGTTTTCTGCCTTGTATAACAGTGTTCCAGTATGAATTTTAACTGTGTAATTATTTTAACCTAAACTTCCATGGTCAACTGCCTTCATAGAGAGGAGCAGAAAACAGCTTCATGCTTTGCAAGAAAATCTTTATTTATAGTAATGACTACTTATTGTCATAGTATATTCCCAATAGCATGAGTTCCAATAGCAAGCTTATTTGAACTTTGTGTATTGTAACTGCTGAGTAGTAATACGATGTTCAACAGCATCTTTTAATGTTATGTTTGACTTAGTCTTGGTAATGTGTTACTACATGCAAAGGAATATCCTCAGTATTTTTATCAAGTGAAATAGCCTGTTTTCTCCATTTTTCCCTATTTGGTGTATGTATTTCATTCTTTCTGCAACTTTTCTTTTTTTCCATGTCGTAAGACATAGAGCATAAAATTCTCCCTTTCCCCATATTTCTTCAAGTGATCAGGTTTTAATTTACATATGTATTTTTTGAGTGGAGACAAAATGAATGCTGTTTGATACAAATGACTTATACTGGGGGAGAAGGAGAATGGACTCATTCAGTGACAACTGTTTTCTGCCTTCTCAGAGGTAGATATCCTTGGCCCTGCCCTTTATGGTGTTCCACATCAGTGATGAGCAAGCATGCCACTAGCCTTACTTTTAGAGCAAGTTGAGCAACCGAAATAATGAAGCAGCCTTGTCCCCAGCTTCAACACTAAGCTTGTTCTCGAGTCTTCCTCCTCCTTTCCAGCTCCCTTCTTGACCTTCTGCCAGTATGGAGCAAGCATCAGCTTGTGCTATGGTGGAGAGAAGCCTGTGCTGGCTGCCACATGGGCTAGCTAAAGGTCTGAGGTATATCTTTACCTTTCTCTCAGTTGAGACATGGAGTTAGAACCATCTCCTTTGTGTAGGTACTTTTTCCATAGAAAGCGCAGGAAATTATCTCCAAACTCTTTTCCTCTGTAAGACTTGCATTAAATGAGCAAAACCTCTTGGTTTTTGTGGAGAGAGCAACAAGCCAACAGATACTACCTGCTCAAGAGGGCAATGCTGATATTCACATGAGGGAGGGGAGAGAAGGCTGAAAAGACAATAATAAAAGATCATCAGGTAAGATGTATTGAGTACACTTACAACAGTAAGTCAGAAATGGTTTGCAAGGGATGTGCTTGAGTTCTTGCCCTATCATGCTTTAAAAAAAAAAAAAAAAAGAAAGATTGATCTTCTGCCCTGTAGTAATTCCTTGTTCAAACATCACATCTGTTCAGGGATTTCTGTAGGTGTAACTTGTGAAGACTTTCTTAATGATTATAGCTCAGAAGGTATCCCACAGGATGCTGTGACTTTGCCTGCAGCTTTTCCTGGAGGAAGGACCTGTTTGTAGGAGCAGTGACTAGAAGCCAAGTTCCTCATGCACAATCCAATAAGCAGTAGTCAGGGGCAGGAAGAAGAGAAAGCAGCCTTCCTTCCTTGGCAGAAAGCCCTGCCCAGATGTTCCAAGATGTGCAGGTAAAGCAGTCGTCTTGATGTGTTCTCCCTTCCCTTTACTCCTAGCTTTGCAGGAGGAACTCTCCTGCTTTACTGTTTGCACTGATCAGGAGGTGGTTGGGGTTGGTCTGTGATTGCAGTGTGGTGACACTGGTTGCTTGCCTGGGGAGGAAGAGGTTAACCTTCAGGGGAACTTGGAAAGGGAGCAGGTCCCAAAGTCCAGATTTCCTGGCCCCATGGCTGCTCAGGTTAGGCTGCTCCTCAGAACTAAGTCAAAGGTGGTGTGGGGAAACCAGAATCTTTAGCAATGACTCTCTTGCTGTGATGTTTATCATGTATAATCATGTTTAAAAACAGTGCAGGCTGATCAAAAATTCTGTCACACTGTTGTAAGCTGTGTTGCAAATGACATTATATGTTACTTTCAAGAGCGAATTACCTTAAATATTTAAGATAAGATCTTTTTCTAAACAAATGCTGTATCATTACCTTTATACTGCTTAAAGAATAAAAATGTAAAACTTTATTTCCCTTCATATAAAGTTTAATATCTAATTTCAGAGTAAGCATTAGCATTCTTAGTATTGACACTTGTCACAAGTACTGGCTGTAGGAGGTTAAATGTAGTATGTATGTATTATGCTAGCTTTCTTCTGTAAATAATTAGATCACTGTTGATATATGTATTTTCCCTTTATTGTGTATATATGGATCTGAAAGAATTTTTGTGTGGATGGTTCTTAGAAAGCTGTAGTTATTTTAGTATTCTTGCTGCACAACTGTTGTCAGTTGTTGAAATAATTCTTTGACATCATATTTTTGGTAATGTGAAGAACTAACCTTAGCATTGGTTGGCATACTGTAATCAATTTATAGGCAAAACAGCTTGGGTGTTTGTTATCTGCTTGAGTTAAGCTGTAGATTCCTTGTTGGGATTTGCCTCAAGTGGCTGATAGCTGTTGCAGCTGTATGTCTCCTATGTGTTAAAGATAGATAGTAAATCTTAATACAGAAGTTTATCATAGGGTTTGGAGCAAACTCTGAGGGCATATTCACCTTAACATTTCATTTTTAGGTAAACTGCAGTCTTTTAATAAAAATTAATTGTTCTAAACACACATTTCTTTACAGTGTTAGTGTAGATACTCTTACTGTCTTCAGGTAAGACTGACATATGGAGTGTCCAAAGGAGTACAGGGGATGCAAAGTATCCTTGAGAAATAGACTGTAAGGGAATCTCCTAACTGTGAAGTCATCCCTTTGGCTCTCCACAACTCAAGGGCTCTGTGGCTCGCCTGCCCGCTTGGTACAATGGTATTGTAAGAATTACCTGCTTGGTTTGGGGTCTCCCAGTGCCATTTCTGTGTGTTTGTAAAAAGTTAGTCAATCTCTTTATACAGTCAGTCAGAGGAATCGGGAATCTGTCTGTTAAGCAAGATTTCTTCCATAACTTTGCTAAGAAACATCTCTCCTATCTCTGCTCTGTTTCAGGTCTTACCCTTTTGTATAACTTCATCTTTGCCTGTGATGCTTTTCCATTTTTGAACATATTTCTTAGATGAACATTCTGTTTTTGGAATATCTTAGTTTTCTGAAATTCGTGTACCTAACAAGGACTTTAAGTCATCTACTGTTGGGGGGGGAGGGGGGGGAGGCTAAAACCCCCTATTTTGGTCCTGTTCCAGATTCTATCAAATACTTCAAGAAGCAACCTTTGTGGATGATGAAGTGTGTGTTGCTTGTAGCAAGGAAGCATGATCAAGTAGACTAACATAGAGATGAAAGCTGAACTTGTTCAGTGTTATTGAAGTGTTATGTTAAGGAATCTCCCATCTGTGTCATGAACTCTGTTTTCTGTTGGTCTGATGTTCTGTGGGGTGGAAGTAGTTCGTAAGGTGTCTCAGGAGGCTTGATAATCATCTGCTATGGAATGGGAAATTACGGTATTTTTTTCATAGATGATGATCACAAGTCTAACCAGAATGAAGCAGTGAATAAGTTGGTTAGAAAATATAGTTTCTGAAAATATTGTTTTGTAACTAGCTCTTGTAAAGCATTTCTCTTACTTGAAAAAAATTGCTGTGTAAGAATAAATTACCATTAATGTTTTACCTTCGCTAGTATCTCCGGAGCTCTCATTTCTATGAAAACAGTAGAGAAGTTGGCCAGTTTGGTTTTATGTCTGCTAAAAGCCATTTTCCCCCCCTTTTTGCAGGTGAGATTATTTTGGGGATGTGAATACAATGAGTGTAAACCAGCAAGCTCACACAGGGCCTCCTTACGGGCAACCTCAGCCTGGATATCAGGGATACCAGCAGCCTGCCTACGGAGGACAGCCATTGCCAGGGGTTCCTCAATCGCAATATGGAGCTTATAATGGTCCGATGCCAGGATATCAACAGCCAGTCCCTCCACAAGGTACTTCTCTGTCAAAACTTCATGATTGATAACCTGTGAATTGTTGTGTACATGGAATTTTTCTGTATACTTCCTATTGTTAGTCTTTATTTTGTGGTAGCAATTGTATTTTCTTCAGTACATAGCTTACATGATAAAAATCATGTTCTTCCTGTACATTCTGAGGTTATTGTTCTGTCATTTATCCATTTTAATAGGGCTTACTCTTCTTTTAATAGCTCATAAAATTAACACATTGAGAAGCGCAGCCTG
Source organism: Grus americana (assembly GCF_028858705.1). Taxonomy (NCBI): domain Eukaryota; kingdom Metazoa; phylum Chordata; class Aves; order Gruiformes; family Gruidae; genus Grus; species Grus americana. The sequence goes on from NC_072858.1 coordinate 23,939,594, forward strand.
CCTTTTTTTTGTATGTCCCTGACCCTGTGGTACTGAAGCACCTGACTAGGACACTCTTCCAGATGAGATTATGGTGAGGGGCAGCAGTTAGGGACTGTAACAGATTTATAAGTGAGACTGCCTTACATTATTATGTAGAAGGATCTGCACTCTATCATGAAAAATTAGGACGTAAAACTCTAGGCAGAAGGTGTACTTGGAGCTATTTTCTTTAATACCTTTAAAATCATTAGAAAGTTTGTGGACACGTTGGCAGGCTAGTGTGTCCCTGAATTTCCCTCATTCTGCAGTATCATATCACTTGTTGGTTTTGTTTGTTTAAAAAAAAAACCACAAACCCACAAAAAACAAAGTAGTTCAACCTTTTTTCCCAGCTTTCAAAAGAAAGGCTAACTTAAAATTATTAAAGAACTCTAATGGAGTCTTTGTTTCCAAGTACCTGAATCGCTTTAGGAGATTAATAGCGACTTCTACATCTGAAATGTAGAAGAGAAAATACTATTGCTTCGAGTAGAAGTATTTCTGTCTTTCAAAATCATGTAGATGAATTCAGTTCTGCTGAGATAAGCACAACATGAACTTTCAGTCTGAAACGTTTGTTTAGATTTCAGATTGGTATTCTAAGGAAATAAGGAATATGCTAATCATGCTAATGGTCTCTGTATTATTATCCCCTCCAAATACATCTTGAATTTTTTGCAACTTGAATTTTAAACTAAACTCAACAAGAAGGATAGAGCAATCAAAGTGCCTGCAGTTGTCCCAAAACTAACAGAAGTGGGAGACTGAAATTTGGGAGCTGAATGACTACCCTGTTGAGTTTTTTGTCTGGAGTTAGCAGGGTAGTGGAGTAGAAGAGTTAGCGTGGTGTGCTAAAGAATGGGTTATTCAGTTGCTCCATCATCCTTTTCTTTCCTTAATCCTCCTCTTCCCCTCCTCAGTAAATCCCTTCTAACAGCACTTTTAATTGGTGAGTTTTGAACTAATTTCACAGAGGGTTTACATTCCTATCAAAGTTATCAAAATCAGCGCTGGGCAGAGGAAAAAAACCCTGTTTCCTGGGAAGGCAAGAGGCAGAGCTCAGCCATTGAGCGCTCTGTTTGGCTGCTCAATGTAGCCATTGACTAACTAGTGTTTCCTGTCCCACGGAAGGAGTGGGGAGAAATTGGACTTGCTTCAGTGAGGGAGAGAAGGAGATTCAAGAAGGACAGAGATTACTACAGATTTGTTGGAAAAGTTTCATCAGTGCAGCTATTTATAGGAAGCAGGTTTTAGCTGTTAGCAGTGTGAAGAATGTTTATTATGTTTGTGAAAAACTGATGGGCATCTTCCATCAGATACTTCAAGAACTTTCACACTTTACAAGTCTGAAAAGTATTTCTTTTTAAGGGAATTATTTTTTTTCCTTCAGAATTATTTCTGGTTTGCCTTTTTTAATTTTAGAACAACAGAAATGTGGTTCATGACAACTCAGGATATACCTAGAAAGCTTAATAACATGCATGTAAACTTTTGCAGATTAAAAATGCAGATTTTGTTTGTGCCAGTAATGATTGAAAGGTAGTGTGACACTGAGAGCAACAAGGTGGTCTTATCCAGACAAGTGTATTGCACTACTCTTTAAGTGCAATCTCTTGTACTTTAGTGATAAATTAGGCAAAGGCTACCCGTGGTTTGTGGAGATTTCTCTTCCATCTTTTCTTCTGAGACTATCCTTCCTAGATTTAGCAGACTGTATTAAGGAAATCTAGTTGTCAAGTTGCACGTTTTGGACCTGTTACTGTAAATCCAGGATTCCTATCTATAGAAGGAAGGAATGTAAAATTCAGAGTGCTTGCACAAAAGCTAGAAGTTGACCTGTTCAGTAGCTGCTGAATATGACGTCTAGGTGGAAGAGAGTGGCAAACAAACAACACATTATCAGAGAGCAGACAGGTAATAGTGAAGGCAGTAATGTTTATCCTTTCTACCCCCATTTTCAACATGTTATATTTATCACAGGTCTTTGCAGCAAGCCTGTAGTAGCTGCACAACGTAGAGGAGAGAGAATTAATTTCAGAGATGCTAGTGACAGGAATTTAGTGAACACTGAGAGGTAAAAGGAAAACTGCCAATGTTTTTCTGTGATCTCAAAATAGTTGTCTTAGGGATTTATTTTCAAAATAACAATAAAATTGCTTGGAGGACTGAGTGAAGAAGTTTTGGGAGCAAGTGCCATCCTCAGTTAGGGAGTCTTTTGCATCTGATTTATGTGACAAACCCTAGCTCCAACTAATGGAAACATGGGAATGCTGTGCCAGTGATGCTAGTCTTGCTTGGGACCAGAAGTAGAGCACTGTGCTGCTAGCTGAAAATAGCTGCTTCTTGCTATGTGAACGTTGAAAGAACCGGGACAATTTTGTACCAGTCTTTCAGTCAGTCTCTTGGTTTCCTTCTGATGAGATCATGCAGTTGAAGGTGCAAACACAATTATCTGAATACCAGTAACAGTTAGGATGCTGTTGGATTGTTTTACGTAGACTCAGTTTATGATACTATTAACACTTGTATTAACATTAATATATGATCTCTGTTAGTAATGTATGTTATGGGTGGTAGAACAGTGAGAGGGAGTGTAGCTTAAGGAATAATGTGGTAAATGTGACATGGATTTTATGTATATGATATTTTCTGCACTACAGACTGTCCTCAGCACTGGAAACACTATCGCTTGGTGCTTTCTCTCAGGCTTGATTTACTGGTGTATTCTGTCTTTCCAGGTTACTTTCCTTCCTTGGGGTTCCCTTCGAAGGGCTCTCCTGTATCTCTCAACTCTGACACTTCTTCTCTTGCACCTAATTTCATAGGTAAATGGTGTCCTTTCTGTGGGAGTATTTGTGCTGTGCTGCTGCTTCTGTGCCAAGTTCCCATTTAATATGGATATTTATCTCAAAGGTGTGGGTACCTGATTATTCAGGCAGAGGTGGGTGGGACACTTCCCAATCTATTTGTAGGCAGCACTCCAGAAACATAAATAGGATATGAAGAAATAATCCTAGTAGAAATCCCTTATGCCTGCAGATTCTTAGATAAAACCTGACTTGTGACTAATGTTTTCCGAAGACCGATTTCAAAACCTGAATTGGCCCATTCAGGTTCTGTCTGGGAGAAGCCTTAATTTAAAAGAATGCAGTCTCCTACTTGACAGAGAACTAAAATGTGACGTTTGAAATGATAGCATTGCAATGAAGAAATGAAAAATCTCCCCACGCACCAGGAGGTTGTTCTTGGAAGTCATGAGATTTTTGTAACTTGTACTTTTCATTTGAGGGGAAAGAAGTTTTTAGCTTCCTTGGCTATAGCATAGAACCCAAATATATGTTAGGAATAATTATGATTCCAAAAGCTATGGCTTGAAGAATGAAATACTTTTGCAAAGCTAGCAATCAAGATGTAAGAATTCGAAACACTGCAAGATGTTGTGTTGTATTTTTCCTTCTTTCCAACTAGTGGTGTTTTGGAGGAGCTGTTTCCAGTGGTGTCAATTTGTTCTGAAGAGTAGGAAGCCAGAACTGGTCTAAGACCGTATAGTCTTGGGGCTTTAAGTAAAATCACAGACATTTCCCATTTTGCTGTAATCTATCTCTGTTTTGAGTAAGAACAATATCTCAAAGGTGTTGAAGGGAACCTTCAGGATTCCTCAAGAGTAATGAACCTTAAGATAATAAACCACTAGATATTCATACCTGTTCGAGTGAATTTTTTCAGTGGCTATTTGAGCAGTCTGTGATAATGGTTACAGAAGTATATTTGTCAGAAGAATTAGAAAAAGAAGACTTCAGAAGCTTTTTTCTGAAGTAAGCATGTATTTGTCAAATTGCATGCCTGTTAAAATTGGGGGGGGAAGTTTAAGTTAATGTTAAAAAAAACCCAAAACACCTTAATGTTAAAAAAAAAAAAAGTATAGAATCACTCCAGGAATTGGATTAAATACGCTTTCATAGGCAAAAGATAACAATGCCAAACAGTTTTACGTGTGCTATCAAAGGAAAAAGATTCCAAAATAAAGTATATCAAATTAACTGAAAAGATATCGCAAAAAGACATTCAGAAATAGAAATACCACATAAGATAAAATAGTTAGAGATCGGGAAATGCTTTGCCAGAGGAACAGTAAGGTGGGGGTGCTGTAACAGTGGTTTACAAAAGACAGGATTTAATGAGATGAAAGTATATAAAAATAATAAATGTCTCTGGAAATAATTAAGTCCTAAGTCTCAAAATGAAGAACAGGAGGAGGTTTATTACTAAAGGAAAAAAGCCCCAAGAAATTACTGGTTATTCATACAAGGTCTAGTTAATTCCTTCCTTGAATTTACATCCACAAACTTACTAAGAATTATATGTAGCAGATAAAAATATGAGTTGAAATCTCATGCTTTGGTGTGTAAATTGTACTGTAGAATTGAGAAATGGCTTCTCTTATTTCCTGTTTCATAATGGTTCCTCACAAAAAGGTTTCAGAGTCCTTTCCAAACTTGTTATGCCAGTCACTGTCAGGGGAGAGACAACAACGTGTATGTGCTGCCCTGGTCTCATGTAGCAGTTTATTTAGTCATCCATATTTGACGATACCCCATACATGAAATATGTTCCCTTGTGGTTAGCAGGCACAGTCATGCGGTTGTTCTAATTATCAGCATTTTTAACATGATATTAAAATAGAAGTTAATATTCTCTTTTTTGGAAGTAGACACTGCAGTTGGTCTCCTAGTATTGTATCCAGCATTGTGTGGTCTGTGGAAAGCGTCAAGACTTGTTTGAGGCAAATATGTTTGGGCTGTGACTGCACCAGCTCAGTCTGACAGATGGGAAAGTATCTGTGTTAGCCTCCAACCTTGAGAGGGTGGGAAGAACAGTCTGTGGTGGCCTCCATTATGTTATATATCAAAGCAGTCAGATGTAATTTTTGAAAACTGAATCTACTCACATAACCCGCTTACCTTTCAAGTAGGGAAAACTGACCTGTGATGAACATTAGGTTCTATATGAATGCTCATGTTGGTCTGGATAAAAATAATCGGGCTTGGAGGGGGCAGAATTTAGTGCTTTACTGATAAGATAATGGTTTTTTCTTCATCAAAAGTTGAAGTTGTCTTTTGAAGACCCTCCACAGTACATATTTTCTATTTGGTCTGTGTGGAGATGGTGACTAGTGACACTGGCTAAAAATATTTGTGCTTTCAGTTTTGCTACTTCTAATATAGTTGTATAAATTATTTGTTGCTCATGGAGTATTGATACATCAATTTGACCATTGCTAAACTGTTTCTACACTTTTTTTCTTTCCTGGATTTTTCATGGTAGTTGGTTTAAGCTCTTTTTTCTGTGAGTAATATTTTTTTTTCTCCCTTATGTCTGTAGGTTCGTTGAGAGCCCCTCCAACATCTGGGGCTCCCCCTCCAGCCTCTGGAGCATCTCTTCCTTCTGGCCACCTGGCATACAGTCAGTTTGGACATGGAGATGTGCAGAATGGGATTCCAACCTCAGCAGCCCCAATGCAGAGGTACATAGAGCAAATCATAACAAAGGCCTGCCTTGCTAGACCTATGTTAGGTCTAAACCTTTTAGGATCTAAACCAAACTAAATACTTCGCTTTTCCTGTGATATGCATTGACTTTCTTTATTGCTTCCTTACTGTTTTGGAACAACGTTTTGCCTTAGGTGTGTGTGTTAGACAATACGAATCTCTGGAGACTAAAAAATTATGGAAGGTTATGAGCAGATGTCAGTAACTGATCAAAACGACTTCTCCAAAGACTTTCTTTGTGGTAGTCATTTTCCCTATAAGGAATTTTCTGATTCCCATAATCCGTCTCATTTTAAAACAATTGCATCCACGCAGCCGTAGTACTTAATTCCTTGGCAGTGTGAATTGATCTCTGTCTGGAGCATGTTACTGTTGTTACTGAGTAATTCCTTAGAACTAGTTCTGGGTCCTTTTCTGCCTACTGTGGATTCCCGAGTCATCTTCATCTAAAGCTATTGGGCATCTTCTCCAGAAAGATACTGCCCTTACCTCTGGTGAAAGTGGCAGCAGTCCTCACTGCTTCATTCTGATTACTGGTTATGGGGGAAGGTGATTGTTTTGGGGGGTTTGTTTTTTTATTTCTTTCCTTCTGGTTAAGTTGAGCACTGTCAGCTGGAGACTCCAAATCTTTTGAGCAGCTGACCATTCTTACATAGCTGTGCAGGCCTTACTGTTGCTTACCCTGTAGACTCTGTTGCAGTATTTCTGATTTGTTGCAATAACTAAAATGGGATTAACAAAAAAAAGCTATAAATGTAGAATTTGTATTTCATCAAGAAAATGTATTAGTTCTTAAGTCATTCATATCCATGCAGGATATGTAATTATTTTTCCAAAACTGAGTTAAAGTGCTTCCTGTAAATAATTGAGACCCAGCTAGTGTTTATGTGGTAGAAAAATTTTAAAAGGCACAGAGAATTGTAACTGCTTGTATAATGGGGAATCCAGTGAAGTTTCTCATCTTTCTTCTCAGGCCACCTGCTTCTCAGCCGTTTCTGCCAGGCTCAGCACCCACACCTGTCAGCCAGACATCTACGTTCCAGCAATATGGTCCCCCCCCAGCCAGTGTACAGCAGCTCAGTAATCACATGGCAGGGATGACAATTGGCAGTACTACAGCCTCTGCTCCTCCCCCAGCTGGACTGGGCTATGGTGAGGTTTCCTGGCTACAGAAATTTGGCTGTTTCGTTTATTTTATGTTAGTAATTTCATAAAAGATTTGCTCTTGTCAATGATTCATTACCATATGGTGATAGGGATTCTCTGGATGTTGACATCTGCCATAGTAAATGGTAGTTTCCTTGACTACTAATAAAGTCATCATTGGGGAGAACAGAACTGAGACTATTGTAGGGGATAGTGCAGTTAGTACTGCAGGACATGAGTAACAAAACAGGGATAGACTGGACACCAAGATTCACCTAATTGAGGAGAAATATTGTTACTCTGAGTAAGCTGTTGGAGAGTCTACGTGCCTTGCCACTGTTGTGCAGCAACCCAGTCAAAAAGAAGGAAGAGGGGCTCAGTAAATCACAAAGGGATGAAATTACTCTGAATGATTCTGTGAAGGGTTTTGCTGGAAGTTGAGGAAAAGCTTACTTAAACAGTATAAACTGAGTTTAGATATTTTGTTCTGTTGTGTTAGATCTACAGTCCCACTAGAGTCTGACTACACTTTGATTTATTTTTTTTAATTGTTTTGGTAAAGTACTGTTTGACAAGCATCTCACTCTAACACAGACTTTATAGGAAAATTAGGAGTAGGGGATGCAGATTTCTTCAGCCTTTTGGCAATGTGCTTGTCTAAAATTATCCTCAGAAATAGTACAGTGGTAAATACAGAAGATGCTAGTTCCATGCTATCAAAACCATGAAGCTCAAAACTGTTCTTGAACTACAGGCTCCAACTTATTGTGTAGTTTAAGATACAAACTTATTTCAGTTCAAGAAATCAGTAGCCAGACTTGTGGTGGTTTGTTTTGCATACTCCTGGCTTTGCGCCTTTTTTCTGGCCCTGAATCCTGAAAATGTGTTCAGATTATGTAAAATAAGAAGTTTAGACTTTGAGAGAGAATACAATGAAGGAACTGGCAAGTTTCAGATCCCTTGGAGGAGTTTCAGCTCTGATCAATTTAGGAGGGTGTTCACTTAAGATTTGTCTCTCTGAGTAACGGCAAGACCATCCGAAGATGAGAAAGTGGTAGACCTAATTAGATCATCTAAAACAAATGGAGTTTGCTTGCATCTTAATTGTCTTGAGGATAGAAGAAAATGTTGTATCTTCTTTTCTTCTTATCAGGTCCCCCAACATCGGTTCCCCCAGTCTCAGGAAGCTTTAGCACAACAGGATCTGGTCTCTACACACCTTACACTGCGAGCCAAGGACCCCCTCCTACCAGTGTGTCTCAGGGTCTTCCTTTGGCACAGCCTCCATTTCCTGGTCAACCAATATCAACTCAGCGCCTCCCTACTCAAGTCCCTGGTTTTGCCCCACCTCCCTCTTCTACAGGGATCGGACCTTCCTCTTACCCTCCAACCACAGGTGCCCCAAGGCCACCTACCATGTCAGGCCCACCACTGCCTGGGCAGACAGCTGCTGGACCACCAGCCTCCCAGCCTAATCATGTATCCTCACCACCACCCCCAGCAACTATGGCAGGGCCACACCCTGGGCCACACCCTGGGCCTCCCATGAGTGGCCTCCATGGACCACCGCCTCCCACTCATCCTCCTCAGCCAGGATACCAAATGCAGCAGAACGGTGAGTGTTCCTAGTGTAGGAATTGTAAGTTACGTGTGTTCTCTGTGTGCTGCAAACGGAGAACTGGATTTCAGGTTTGTAACTTGCTGGCTCCTGGCTGCGCTTCAAAGCTTCCCTCTTGTTTCCCTGTGCTCATATCTGAAGGACAAATCCAAGACAAACAGTAGGATGACAATAAGATATTTGTCATACACATTTTAATCAGATTAATGTAACTAAAGGAATCCTAGCTTACTTGGCCAAAAGGTTGCTTAATAATTAGTGCCGTAATACTACAAGAATTTGTGATCAAAGTTTTATTATGAACTTTAATTTGATGTCTGTAACCTCAGCTGTTCAAATGTAGAGATTTGAACTCCTGAAAAGCCTTATTATCTTTTTTGTGTTTTTAATTTGTGGCCAGTGTGCATATACAATCTGTATGAGAGGAGTTGTTAAACATTGAAAAGGAGTTGCTACTTTTTCTTCTTTAATTCACGAAACTGTATATTTTTCTCCTTGTAGAACCTTTCACATTTTGTGTGTTCTTAGCAGTAATATTAGTTAAGCTTTCTGAATTACAAACACTTTTGGCGGATTTTTAATCAGTAACATTTACAGATACTAGGATAAAGTAATCATGTGCAAGTGTCAGGATTGAGAATCCTGTCCCCATGCAGCTTTGCACAACTGGCCAGGTAAATTACTTTAAAATATCTGTCCAAATTGCTATGAACTGTGAAAACACTAATGGAGTAAATCAAGCCGTTACTCCAGAACTGACTGAAATTGTCTAAAGTAATATGAAATAACTTCAGCTAGTTAGAAAACAAAAAAGATAATCACACATTAACCTATTACTGTAATTTCAGACAGGCCAAAACTGCCTGAGAGAACTCCTTGCATACCTTTAGTTTGAGGAATTACGGTTCATCCACTAGCTGTTTTGCTGGTTTGTGTGCACTTTCTATTAGGCAGTTCTGCAGTTCAATTTAAATGTTCATAGTGCATGATCTTAATGCATATTTTAATCATATTGTTCTAAAAATAGTTATGTTAGTCTAAAAACTGTTTAAGTCTGGTTTTAAGGAGGACTGTATCCATCAGTTTATTGGATCATGGATAGAAGTGTACAGGTTTAAGTTGAAACACTTGTTAAATGTGTTTAATCTGAATTAACTGAAAAGCAGGTGACACACTCTCTTGTTTTTTGACAATGACAGGAAAAATGGGAAGTGCCTAATGAGGAAATGCCTGGTATTAGCCATTGTTTGACTTTGCTGTCCCTTTCTTGTAAGGTTCCTTTGGGCAGGTGAGGGGTCCCCAACCAAACTACGGAGGAGCCTATCCAGGAACACCAAATTATGGAAGTCAACCCGGACCACCACCTCCACCAAAACGCTTGGATCCAGATTCCATTCCTAGCCCTGTAAGCTTACTTTGTTGTTATAATGTGAACTCTTCCATAAGATCTTTACATAAAACAGAACTGGCAAAGACCAAAGCTGAAACCGGGTTTCTCATTCCAAAGAACATCAGTCTGTTCTGCTTACTTTTCTCTCGTATCAGTATCTTGTTGTGAGTAAGCCTAGAAACAGTATTTTTCTTGGTAACTAAAGAAAGGCACTGTATATGCAAATTGATGCTCTAATTCCTCAGGTCTTTTTCTGTACTATGTTACATTTTGAGAATCCTTGAGGGCTTTGATTAAGCTTGTTTCTCCATTTCTGGATTCTTCCTTAATGACTCTCAAAGGTGAACTAATTTCAGATTTTGAGGTGACAATCTATGAACTGTATGATCCAAGTTTAAAGTATGGTTAATAGGAGGTAATTGTAGTGCTTTTTATTTCCCTTTTCCTGTCATCTTTCAAAAAGCTGGTTAGTGGTTTTTTTGGTCATTAGGTCATGACACTACTTCAGTCAAATATGGACAACTTCTCAAATTTGGATTATCTTTCAGATGGAGGTTCTGAGAAAGGATAAGCAGTGATGTGTAATGGTTAGCAATGATGAGTAGTATTAAGCCTGGCAGTATTATTGCCACTAGTGTGCTAATGCTGTTCTGTTATTGTCTCAGAAGGCCACAGTCATTTGATAACAGGAAATCTTTTCAGGGCAGTGCTTACAAGCAGTTTACTTCAAAACTATAAAAATAATTTAGTCTTGAGTTACATCTTAGATCAGGGTCTGAACTGGTACTGTTCAGAAGTTATTGCTATTCAAAAAAGATAATCTGTTTAGACTCCAAGTTTATCTAACTTTATGACCATATTTTTTCATAGAATATAGGAAGTCTTCAGTTGCTTGCCTGCTTCTCTTCTCTTCCACTAAATGAGATCTTAAATGGCTTGTGTCAGTTGCCTTCATTTTAGCATGTTCTTAAAGCATAAATCCCCAATTTCTAACCAAAAAGAGCATGTGAGCCACTACCTCTGTTAGCAATGTGTTCCGACTCCAGGCCCAGTATCCTGGCAAGACTGGTTTTGGGATGGGTGTATGCTGCAGAAGCTGATGTTTCCTGTTGCATGAACCAATGTCCAAATGTATCTAATTCTGGTGCTACAGGTGTGAGTAGAGAGAAGTAACTCTGTTACTATTTGTTTTATTATTCTCTTCTCTTTTTTCTTTTTCTTTTATTTTTTGTGGCACTCTTTTTTTTTTAAAAAAAAAAAGCAACTTAATGAGCTGCCACCCCAGCAGAAACCCAGGCACAGAATAGACCCAGATGCAATTCCTAGTCCAGTAAGTGCTGTATGTGTCAATTGTAGTCTGTGTGTTGGTGACCATCTGTGCATGCCTGAAACCTGAACTTCACCTCACTAACCCTCCATCATTAATCCTTTACCCTTTCCCTGGTGTCTTCTGCTTGCCTTATCAAAATGAGTAACATTACACCACAAGAGGTTGTTAAAATCTTCTCTTCTGTGATGAATGGTGAGGCAGTAGAAAGCAGACTGTTTCAGAAACAGATCATGAAGAATGTCTCCCCTTCACTTTGTCTGATCTTTAAAATGTCTCCTTCATCAGATTCCAACTGACATTTTCAGTGTCAGCCATCAGTATCATTGTCCATACAATGTGTGTCTCGTGTTAACATACACACAGCATGAGCCTTTGTAGCAGTGTTTCCTACTAGTTTTGAGCAGAACTTGATGACTGTTCTTGTTGATTACTAGTACTGGGCTAATACTTTGAAGTTCTAAAATTGCAGATGAACTGTTTTGTTTTGATGTTAATTCCTGATGTAAATCTTCTAGTAGATTAATATGAGGCATGGGGAGCTATAAACATTCTCTCATTGTCTGTGCTCATACATAGCCATTAAATTCTGAATTTGAAAATTTAATATTTATGTGTAGAGAATCTTACCTAAAGAAAGTAAAAAGCAGCTACCTTTTGGATTGGACAAAAAAACCGCATTTGACTCTGGTACCCTCGTATCACTTCTTCCTCACTTAGACAAAGTTGGTTCTATAACAGTTACCAGTGGTGAGATCACCAATGTCTGTCAGTCTGTAGAGTTTTGAAATGGGACTAGATTTATCCTAGAGTAGTCACTGTCTCATGCTATGGGAGGCTTTCTGCTGGCAACTTGGAATCCTTAGTGAGAGGGTAGAAGTTCTTCCATGCAAACTTCTGCATTTCGGAGTTTAAGTAAAGGCATGTGTGTTTGGTGGCAAAATAAGATCAGAATAATGATTGCTAGCTTTAATGCTTTCATTCAGGCACCAGTATGGAAGTGTAGTTAAAACTGTGTATCTCTACAACTTTCTGTTCTTATGCAAAGGTCAGTGGATATTTTAGTCAAGTAAATCTGTTTAATGCATTTCCATTATCTTAAGCATATTTGCATCAATGAAGAATTTGAAATACTAAGAAATTTAAGATTTTTACTGGCTTTGTGAAGTTTAAGCTTGGTTCATTGACAAGTTTACTGAGACTTCACTTCCCACATCCCCAGAATTCAAAACATAAATAGTTGAGCACCACGGACTAATGAAGACTTCCACTTGAGCTTGCAAGCATCTGTCTTTAGGTCAGAGTTACAGTGGTTAGAAATAAACGCATGCTATGAAAACAGTGGGAACATAACAGAAAGGAAAGGCCAGGTTATCTATAGACCTTCATCCTGAAGCTTACAGAAGCTTCTAATTTTAATTTAGCTAGGAGCACTATACAGGGGAATACTACCAAAAATTCCTTTCTTGATCCGCATTTGGATTTTATGAGTTTAGATCAGGCCTTAAATCACAAAATATGCTGCTAAAAATACTTGAGGAAAAATGCTATTTGTAACTTGTAATTTATTGTTAGTCATTAAACTGAGAGGTGACTGCTTGACGAAACTTGTTTGCTTTAGACTTCTTATTTTTAGAGACAGTAACGTTTGCCTCAGGTCCCCTTTTCACTGCCTTACAGATACAAATCTTATATTTTACAGTACTTTGAAACCAAGCCTCCAAACATTAATGTGATGTTTTCCATCATAGATTCAAGTGATTGAAGATGACAGAAGTAACCGTGGGTCAGAACCATTTGTCACTGGAGTGAGAGGGCAGGTCCCACCTCTTGTTACTACGAATTTTGTGGTCAAGGATCAAGGTAAAATGTTTTTCTTTTCCTAAACAAAGCACAAACCCTAAAGCGTCAGTGACAGAACTGTGTATGTCTTTAAAGGAAAGGTTTGAGGAATGATTCCAGTGGCTGGGATTGTGTATTTTACCAACAGAAGCTTAGCTTCAAGTCCTGTGTTGATTTGATCTCAATTTAGATTTTCCTGGTTGTTTGGTAGCTAGTAACCCATTTGCAAGTAAAAAATGTTTTCCAAGGCAGGTACCTGGGACCAGCATTAGCAGGGATATCAGAAAGCAGCAAATGAAGCCTCTTCTGTAGAGCTATGTCAATGACAGTTAAGAACTGAAATTTACTAGCAATATCATTTGAATTGGACTGGGAACTGTATTTTTTTAAGTCATGTGTGGGATGTCAATTGATCCATGGGCTTCATAGAGAAAGAATATTTCATCTTTTAATTTCCAGTGCTTTATTGGAAATTTTAAGCTCCTTTAAAACTTCAGAATCAAATTCTACAATCAAGTGCTTTACTCTTCAGCCAAAAGTACAAAATCAAACAGTAGAAATGTTTGAGTCTTCTGACTATAGTACATTTTAGTCTGCAAAAAGAGTGAAACAGGAATGCCTTTTTAGAGGTTTAAGTTGATGTGGAGTCAAGTTCATTTGCTTTGAGTTAAGGGCTTTTATTATATGTAATAGTAAAGAGGCATTTTGTTTGGAATTCAAGTTTCACATAGATTGAAATTAATTTATTGTTTAGATAAGCTCTTAGTCTCTGTGACTTAACACAACCGAAGGTGTCTTTATTTCTGTTCTTGAATATAAACTTAACTTGTACTGAAATTTGTGGGGATTTTTTCTTTGTTCCCCAGGTAACGCAAGCCCCCGCTACATAAGATGCACATCTTACAATATTCCCTGCACCTCAGATATGGCCAAACAGTCCCAAGTTCCTCTAGCTGCTGTCATAAAACCGCTGGCTACTCTACCCCCAGAGGAGGTGAGGACCGTATGCAGGGTTACATATGCACTATATGCGCTCTGAACTCATCTGGAGAATGCTATTAGATATCAACATTTAACAGATAGGTTGAGAAGGAATGTTTAAGTAATAAAGACTAGGTAAACATTGATTCTCCCACAACTGTGTGGTAGAGATCTGTAAGGCAGAAGAACTGTTTTGTGTTCAAAACATTTAATATTTTGATCGCCGTGATAATTTCAGCTTTTTTGCAGTAACTGTCAAGCACTATGACCAAATGAACAAAATACTAGGATGGTCAGAAACCTGTACACTTCCAGTTGATCTCAATTTCTTTCTTGGCCTAAAGTATTTAAATAGTAACTAATCACTGATGTTAAGTCTCTTCTAGGATGTCAAGTTGTGGAATTGGATGAGAATGTATCAAGCGGCACTGGTTAAGCTGTCTAACATGCATGTACATGCACAGCACTGTGTGGGATGACAGCACAAGACTGAGTGCTGGGCACTGCTGAGCTGCACTGGTATTTCTGCCCTTGCTCAATGCAGCATTTATTTCCTTCTAGGTGTAACGTGTGGCTAGCTAGCCTTTTACCCACTTTGGTTGCTGAGAACACGAAAGCTTCAAGGATATTACAGAGCTAGAAATTTTATAAAATAGGCTAAATACTCTGGCTACTGTGTATTGTTAGCCTGCTTGGAGCAGTGACATAAGGACAAATATGCACGTTAAATTTGAATGCATATATTTGCAGCGTTCTGTGCCCTGTTAAACTTGACTTTAGCATCTGCTCAGGAGTAGAGTATCCTCTGGGCTTTAAGGGTGGTTTTTTCCTGTTGCATTTTGTTAATGTTCCTAAACTATGGTTTGGATTTTGAAAATCAGTTTGTCATAAAACTGAGTCGTGAAGTTAATTCCTGTGTTGCTGTATTGTGCCTGGAGTTTAAAAGGAGCACAATAGGAGAATGTGATCTTATTTAAGAAACCTGGAGGCTTGTAGAGCCACACATTTTCAGAGAAGCTTTACAAACAACTAGTTGTTAAGTCTCCTGGTGTGTTTATGCTTTGAACAAATGCTTGTGATATCCAGAAAAAACACGGCTAGGATCGGAAAATTGCCCTGGAGACTGGTCAGCTTCTAGCATTGGAAAGTTCTTTATGGCAAGGGCAAACTCCCTGTGGAGAGGCCATTCCAACAGATGAAGGCTCAGCTGTTCAGAGCAGTAAGACTGTAAACAGAGCTAAAGCTTAACATATCATTAATGAGAGGATAAATGTCTCGTGAAAATCATAGAATCACAGAATGGTTTGGGTTGGAAGGGAATTCAAAGATCATCTAGTTCCAACCCCCCTGCCATGGGCAGGGACACCCTCCACTAGACCAGGTTGTTCAAAGCCCCATCCAGCCTGGCCTTGAACACGTCCAGGGATGGGGCATCCACAACCTCTCTGGGCAACCTGTTCCAGTGCCTCACCACCCTCACATTGAAGAATTTCTTCCTAATAACAAATCTAAGTCTACCTTCCTTCAGCTAAAATACAGCATTCGGATAAATCTAGAATATATAAAAATTCAACACCTGGTTGCCAGATACGGGACTTTTGCCCTAATGTTAACGCACAGTTCAGAAAGCAAAGCCTGAGGCTTCAGAAAGAAGTATCTCTGTGCCTTCTGGGAATAAGTGGTTAGTGACGTTAGGCATAGCACTGCATGTTTACAGCACCCTTGTAGTTTGTGTGCATGTACGTTATTGGGGGAGAGGCTGAGGAAAAAAGCTTATTGTGTGGAAGTACAATACCAATGTTGTCTGGCAGTCAGAAAACTTGAAATTTTGTTTCCTCTGAGGAGGTCAGCCTGGGCGGTAGGAGCTGAGAAACACTGGCTGCAAAACCATTGTATTGCCAATAAATGAGTAGTGAGGTTGGATGAGAGATGTGGCATGTCTGTGACATGAAAAGTAAGAAAGTGGCTGGAACATTTGCTCAACTCCTGGTCAAGGAATATGTTGCCTCTTAAACATGATCAGAGGTTTAGGGTGACTGAGAGAATTAAGACTGGACACCTTTTGTGTCAGAAAATTTAAAAGTGGTTAAACTTTATTTTGAGCTAGATTCTTATTTATGAAAGGTGCTTTGAACTATGAACACAGGTAGTAGCTTGCACGAGTTCTGTCTTAATCGTTTTAAAATGCTTCCTGCATGTTCTGAGGTTGAGAAGCTGCAGAAGTTGCCAAGCATCTTATTCTGGTTTGGCTAAAAAATTAATATATTATCAGTAAGTTCAAAAATGGTATCCCTACATAACAATTTTGAGGACTTGCTATACAGTGGGATCAAGACAAGCAGAACTTATGGATATACTGTATTTCATAGTGGACTTCAAAAATAAGTCTTACCAGCTGACATTTTTTAAGATAGTCTGGACACTCTATTGAATATATGGAATGCAGTGACTGGCTTCTATTTTGTCAAAAAACTTGCATTTTACAAGGGAAAAATATAAGAGGTGAAGAGTTGCTTTTAAAACAACCAGCCTGTGGTGAAATGTAAATTGTACGCTCACTCCCATGAGGTTATTATGGCTATTCTTAGCATGGCTTCAGTCTTTTGCATTCACTTGGGATACGTTTGTGCCGTGTGGTACTCCTGCTCAGGCTCCTCAAGCAGGCTCCTATATAAATTAGTGCAGCACCATGCAGAAGTACTTGTTTATGTCCAAGTGGGATAGCCCATTAATGACTGCAGCCCACAGAGAACTGCTGTGCTAGAGCATGGGTTGAATAGCATTTACAAAATACTTGTTCAGGCTTCCCCACCCCCTGCACTCTCTCCCACAGCTGCCAAAAATGCTAAATAGCAGATAGTTTTAAGCTCTGCAATATGTGTGGTCACTTCTTTCTCATCATGTGACCTGTCTTTTCTGTTTTCCCTTGCTTCCACAGACCCTTCCTTATTTGGTAGACCACGGAGAATCTGGTCCTGTCCGATGTAATAGGTGCAAGGCTTACATGTGCCCTTTTATGCAATTTATTGAGGGTGGAAGGAGGTTCCAGTGTTGTTTCTGTAGCTGTGTCACTGAGGGTAAGTTTTCTTCTGGAAATTGGTCTGTAGGCTCTATTGGAGTGATCTTTGAACAAGATGCAAGCCAATAAATCTTTATCATATTATGATCGTTTATACTGTATACCGTGCTTTTATGTGTGTTTAGTCTTGTAAAAAACTCATTGTAAAACATGTTCAGTGCTTAGTTTTGAAAGGATGTTCAAATTAAGTAGGTACTTATGCATTGCAGTATTATTGTACCAAATTGTTAAGATGAGATACTTGTAGCATAATGTATGGTGGTTTGAAAAATTATGCTGTTTTCTTAGGATGGTGGTTTGAGTGTTTCATTTGGTAGCACTGATGGCTTTTAATGAACTGTTTGTTCTAATCACCTCGGTTAGGCTGTACAACTGTTTGTATAAACCAAAATGGAAGGTGACAAGGGTTAGAAATGGTCAATTTTTGAAAAAACTTTTTTGTCTGGTGATTTTCAGCCTGCATGCGTTCCCTGTCCCTGCTCACTCAGCAGCTGTATGAATGGCTGTACCTGCAACAGCTGAGCAGGGGCAGAAAAGGGAGGGATGCTCAGAGACTGCTGATGAAAGCAATGCTGTGAAAATACAATGTAGCTGTACCTAATACTTCAGAGCAATTTGTTTGGTTTTGCTCCTCAAAAACAATTGGGTAATTAGCTTGTACTGGATGTGTACTTGGACAGAAGAGCGATAGGTGCTTATATACAGTGTTAATGATATCACTTTGTTTTCTTTTGAACTGTCGAAACTTTTAATGTTTAGAATAATTAAAAGGTGATGAATACTACCATTATAGATAATCAAATTTTATTCTGCCCTGGAGCTCTGTAGGCAGCTATAGCTGGAATAGATTTTGTCACCCTAGCAATTCTGCAGGAGGAACTCTGTCATGGTAGTTCTTGGGGCACAAGGTAAATGCTTTTTTTGTTTCTGCAGCTGACTTTTGTAGGCGAAAACTTAACTCCCATTTTACCTTCTGATACCTGGTACAGCACAAAAGTACTGGGCACTGGGCATGTGGCTACACATTCGGTTCCCCCTTTGTAATGTTTTACAATCCACTGTAAGAAGTGCCCTGTCTGTTCTGACAAAAGGATTAGGGCAGTCTCTGCACCCGAGTGTGCCTAGAAGGCTTTACGTTTGTGCAGCATGGGAAGGGAACAAAAAAATTCACTCATATTGCAGAATAAGGAGCTCAATCTTGTGGTAAGTCTGAATTGAGTCATTAATGTTGTAGCCTGTAATTTGCCTCAATCTCTATTGTAAGTCATTTGTTACTACTTGTATAAGATTGTTACATTTTTCCTTTGGACTAAATCATTCAAAAGAATCCTGAGAGCACATGGTAGTGACATTTCTGATATGAAATGTAAAATGAGAATGTAAAGGAGATTCAGGAGAAGTGCAATAATGTCTTTAATGATGCTCTTAAATTGCGTGAATATTTTTAGTAATACTTGTATGCTAGCACAGTGTGCCAGCTAGCTTTCCTGGAGTTCTGAGACAGCTGTTGTCATGTTAGCTCTCTAGTCAGTGTTTATCATGGGTGTGTCACTGAGCCAAATATGTTTTCCCTTCCCCAGTGCCACCTCACTACTTCCAGCATTTGGATCATACTGGAAAACGAGTAGACTTCTATGATCGACCTGAGTTATCACTGGGGTCTTATGAGTTTCTAGCAACAGTTGACTATTGCAAGGTACAGTAGTATGTATTTATTACTGTATTTTGTTTTGCTTTAGGAAAACAGGCTTTTTAAAAAGTAAGAATGACATGAATTGTCTGGGGCTGCTTTCTAACTGGCAGAGGTAGTTAACAGTATTAATCCACCCCCCTTCATTGTGTAAGAGAATGTGCTTGTCTGCTTACTTCCCAGAGTAGAGGAAGTCTTGATCACACATGACATAATACAATTTTGTTATAGCTGCCGCTGTCATTCTCTTCTGGAGCTCTGTTACCTTACCAACTCTGCAGGAGGGACTCTTGCAATAGTTCTTGGGGCAGAAGAAGAATGTAGGAGAGATTCAAGAAAAGTACAGTAGTAACTACGCAATGTGCCACCTGTTGCCTAAAACAAACTTTATCTATTGAGCTTAAATTTCAAATACAGCCATAGTGGTTAAAAACGCAAGAGTAGTGTGGAAATATATATTGTTGGAGCTGGTTCACCTTTAAATTAAAGATTTAAATAATAAATAGCTTCTAAGGAATAAGGAAAGTATGTGCAAGGAGTTTATTAAAGCGACTTTTATCTCTGTTGAAATAAATGCTGGGAAAATAGATGCCTAAATGTTGCAACTTTATACTGGTTACTTTCTGATGCCTCAGCTTTACTTCGAGTTAAGGGAAAAACCAATTATCTTGCTTCTAACAGCGTAAGAAGCATTTTTAATTTGAATGAGATACAATCTTCTGAGCTTTTTTTTTAAAGTTCTGTTTTGCTTTTGTTCTGTGTGCTTCTTCCAGTGTGACCTATAGACTACAGAAAGCTATTGACTGAAACAAGTTTTTCTTTACTAAAACAAACCTGATAGTTAAGTAGAAGGGAAAGGTTGCAGTCCTCAGAGGAAAATCTTTTGTTTTACGTTGATGAAATTACCTAGAACAACTCTAGTCAGATTCCAAAGTCTTGAGAATTGGCAGGAAACCTCCCTGTCTCCTTTCCCTATCTGGCCTAGTCATGTAAATAGATGATTTAGTTGTGACTAGCCTGCTCTTCACTGAGCAATGGCAAAATCAGTCTAGGGCATGTCATACCAGTCCATTTCAAGCACAGTGTGCTTACATGTCTGTTAGTTGGGCAGAGATGGGAGAATGATCTGAGGAAACAATTACCACTCATTAGTAGAAAAGTACGTGAAAGCTATTAGGGTTTTGACCAGCATTCATTTGTCTGTGTTACAGAGCTGTTGTGGGCTGCATTATATGGCCATAATGTGACTTCTTCCCTCTCTTCCACAGAATAACAAGTTTCCCAGTCCACCTGCTTTCATTTTCATGATTGATGTGTCTTACAATGCTGTGAAGAGTGGCTTAGTGAGGCTAATATGTGAAGAATTAAAGTCGCTCATAGATTTCCTGCCCAGGTAGGTATATTGTGTACCACTGCAGCCAGTCAAAATGGGGGAAACTGTCACTTTTTTCCCTTTTAAAAAAGCTAGAAATTAAAACATTATTTGATAATCCTATCAAACTTTTCTTGAGAGAAGGGCCAAGCGGAACATCTTCCTGGGTACCTTTCTAGATGAAAATAATTTTTTTCCTTTCATTTTTCCCTTATCCCTTATTATGTTGGGTTCTGTGTAATGATTTCGCTGCCTACTTAGGTGCGAAGGCAAGTATGTCTTTTACAGGGAAGGCAACATGGAAGAATCAGCCATTCGAGTAGGCTTTGTCACCTACAACAAAGTGTTACACTTCTATAATGTGAAGAGCTCACTGGCCCAGCCACAAATGATGGTTGTCTCAGATGTGGCAGATATGTTTGTGCCACTCCTTGATGGTTTTCTGGTGAATGTGAACGAGTCCAGGACGGTTATTGCCAGGTAATAGAAATTTATTTACAATGTGTGTAGTAAACTGCTTGTTTTTTATATTCAAGTGTTGCATGCTTATTTGTCATGTTATTCACCTAGAAGTCACTCCATGTATTTTAACTTCCTATACTCTTTGAAATTAAGCTGACAAAGTAGGATGGGAAAATTGATGGGGTAGGGGGGTGTATTTGACTCGTAGTCCAGCTTGGCAGGGGTTATGTATAAGGGGATTTAGCACAGAAGGGCATTTCTGTGAAAAAACAAAACACAAGTAGAATGATGCAGAGTAAAAGTTATAAGAATACTGAACCACTGTCTTTACAGTTATTTAGGCAGTTGCCTTAAACTGAGACAACAGTGGTGTCTAATTTCTGTGGAGAAAATTGAGTGAGTGGGATAGAGAAGATAAAATCTCAAGTAAAGAAAGAGAAATTAGCAAATTTTGGCAAACTATTTAACATGATACTTAACTGTAATTAAACTATAGCGTGTAGCTAACAATGTTTTGGGAACTAGATCTGGCACTGCATGTTTTTAGAGAAACTTTCTCGCCTGTTTTGTAGTGCATTAACAAGCATAAATACAAAACTGTAGTTTAAACGTATTGATCTTTGAATAGTACACAGGATGCTTGGCAGACAGAGGCCAAGTGTCACTAGTCTTTCCTAAGAGTTTACTTAGCAATAAATATTGGAATATATTAAAAGAGCAGGAAAACAGTAGAGCTATTGGAGTAGGCATCAGTTGAGGCTATACAGCAAGCACTGAGGATATGGATGAGAGAAAGCAATGAAGAATGACAAAGTATCATTTTTTTCACAGATAAATGATGAGATGTCAAATACTGTAAAAATTATGCAAATTTACAGATATATTAGGGATTTCTGTTTAAACCACCTTGGTCTGATAGGTCATCAACTGCAACTGTGTGGCTTTTCCAATTAAATGGAATCTTGAATTCCTCATTTTTCTTGTTCTTTGCTAGTTTGCTGGATCAGATTCCAGAAATGTTTGCAGACACAAGAGAAACAGAAACTGTTTTTGCACCTGTGATTCAAGCAGGGCTGGAGGCGCTGAAGGTTGGTAAATGCATTGTCATGGCAAATTGTTTTCAGTCTGAGTACTCTGAAGTTCATATTCTGCTAATGCGCACTAAGATGACTGTTGTAAAGCTTTTCGTAAGTCTCCTTGTAGTAGATGTGCTACGTGTAGGGAGTACTTCGCTCATTCTTCGAGTGCATGTACCTCTGGTTCTATGTAGCTATCTGTTCTACCCAATTTTTTTTTAATAATTTTTGCTCAAAGTACAAAACATGTGGCTTAAACCCAGCCAGGTAACTCAGATTTGATTTGAACAGTTGATAGAACCTACCAAAAAAAAAAAAGAGACCCTCCAATGTTAAAACCAAGTGCTGCAGTCTGTCATGTCTCATTGAGTTCTGTAACACGGTGTCTTTCTGATCCTGTGCCTAAAGCTCCTGTACAATCTTAAATAGAAGGAGAGAATGCAATCTGTTGAAGTGTATGTCCTAACCAAGTAAACCTTTCCTGAAGTTCTTCCATTCCAGTGCTTCTTCCAGATAATTACATGCATGATCTAATTCTGACTTGTATATACTGATCGAATTGATTGCCTGTATGATTCTGTCCAAAACTGTTCATATGGCTCTATTTGTCTGTCACGTAAGCCCCTAGAAATCTCTTAAACTCAGTTTTCCTGACAGTTGTTCAATCAAGAAATCATATAAATTACTAATTGATTGTTTACATACTGTATGTGTCAGAGAAAAAATAACCTACTAAACATTGGCTAGTGTTGACATAGGTTATTGATTTAAAATTAATGATCTGTTGAAGCTCAGATTACAAAATCCTTTGCCATTTCTGTGACTCTCTTCCACATTTCAGTTGCTGCAAATCAGAGAAGAAAGCTATCTTTTCTTTAACACATTTGTGCAAAACCTTTTGTAGCTGAGTCCTGGTTACTGCTTTGTGTCTCCTTTTGTCCCTGCCATGGAACCAGCAGGGGTCCAGTAGAACTGAAACTGTCTTTTTTTTGTAACTGACCAGTAAGCTGTATTCCCTGTGTTGGGTACCACTGAAGTAATCACTGAGCCTGTGTGTCTGATAGAGTGCCTTCCTGATGTGAAGAAGTAATGAGGATGCTTGTTCTTGAATCAGTTTCACTTACAGTTTTTGTAAATGTTTCTAACCTGTACTTTTGCACTCGGCTTTCCTGCAGGCAGCTGAGTGTGCTGGCAAGCTCTTCATTTTCCACACCTCTCTGCCCATCGCAGAGGCCCCAGGGAAGTTAAAGAACAGGGATGACAAGAAACTGATCAACACAGATAAGGAGAAGGTAATAATGACTTGCATGATGCTTACATTACAGGTGTATAGTATACTTTTTATGAGATAAAATAACTCTGAAGCAACATTAAAAAAATTACAAGGGTAGCACGTAATGTGACCATCCCAGCTAATGTCTTTTAACATTGGACTTTTATCTTCTGCTCTCAGAGCTGTGTAGACTTGACATCATAAGGACAGTTCTGGTATGAGACCAAGAAAAAATACATCTAGATTCTTATACTGGATAAAATACCATAGCTGGACTAAAGTAAATGTGCTGAACTTACAATTAAAGCAAGGTGTGTAGTAATTTTTGCAATATTCAACAGTTCTTCACAGGCAGGGTCAGGAAGAATTTATATGATCCTAATCTCCCTGAAGAGAGACTTAATGTATAAAAGTGTATTGACTGGGATTATAAACTGGATCTCGCTTTTTTTTTCTTACCACAAACTTCCAATCTCATCTCTGACTTCCTTTTTTAGACTTTGTTTCAACCACAGACAAGCTTTTACAACAACTTAGCCAAGGACTGTGTGGCCCAGGGCTGCTGTGTGGATCTGTTCCTATTTCCAAACCAGTATTTGGATGTGGCGACACTAGGTGTAGTAACATACCAGACGGGAGGCTCCATTTATAAGTATGCGTATTTCCAGGTAAGAGTGACGTTGACTCAGACTGGTATTTGATCTAAGAATTGTTTAGTTAAGAGTTCTCTTTCATAGTGTGAACCATAGTGAACAAGTCCTTCTTTGGAAATAAATTGCTACCTAAATTTCAAGGTTTTCACCAAAATTATTTTGTTAGCTTTATGTCTTCACACAAAATATCTCTATTAATAACAAAAACAACAAGAAAAGTTATGCTGTTCATCTTTTAGCACAGTATTTTATTAGCAGGGTGCTGAGCCCTATGTGATGGCTGATTTTTAGAGTAAGACTGCAGGAGATAGAATCTGGTTTTAAATTACTTCACAGTTTATGGAACAGCTCTGATTTATGGGAGTGTGAAACTTGAATTATTGCTTGTGTTCTAGCTGGAGACAGACCAGGACAGGTTCCTGAATGACTTGAGAAGAGATGTCCAGAAAGAAGTGGGATTTGATGCTGTAATGAGAGTGCGCACAAGCACAGGTGGGTATTGGCATGAATGAGTCTTAATAAATTGACCACTTCAAGGATGTCATATGGGAAGTAACAGATTTTTCCCCAATTTAAAACATCTTAAGACTAGTCTGTGCAAAAAGCTCTGCTAAAGCTTTGGAATTCTAAGACTCTTGTTCAGACTGAGCAAAGATCCCTGCTGAAATCTGTCAAGATAACTTGGTGTCACTGATGACAGGATTTTCAGGGCTCCAAAGGTTGTCTGTCTTATTCTGTTGAACATTGTGATTCATGTTGGGTTTTTTCTTTTTTAGGTATTCGAGCAACTGACTTTTTTGGAGCTTTCTATATGAGCAACACAACTGACGTAGAGATGGCAGGTTTGGACTGTGATAAAACAATCACAGTGGAATTCAAGCATGATGACAAACTGAGTGAAGACAGTGGTGCACTCCTTCAGGTGAGGGGTAGGCTTTCTAGGAGAAAGTGATTTGATAATTAAGAATTGTCAAAAAACTGTGTCAAGGGGGAACAAAATCTCAGTTGGGGAGAGTGCTAATTGCAGAAAAAGATGAGGTCATTCTGAACTGAATTATTAGACACTCCTTCAAGGAACTGTTCAATTCTTTCTTTCTGCCCCTTACTATGCCCTTGACCTTTCAGCATACTTATTCTCAGGGTGACCTAGACTGCTTCAAACTACAATCTGTTTTCCAAGACAGTTTCCTTAATACAAACTGCTAACATTGCTGCTTGTTATCTTTCATTGACCCTGATTCTTAGCATATGCTTTAGCTTATTGTGCAAGTTTTTTACATAATTATCTTACTCGTTCAGGCATCTGAGTCCTAGTTTTTAATGAAATATATTCAAACCCTGCCTTTCTTATTGTAGCAGGACCTCATTTTTCTATATCCTGGCATTTTTGTCTCCTACAGTGTGCTCTGTTGTATACAAGTTGTGCAGGACAGCGACGACTCCGCATTCACAACCTGTCCTTAAACTGTTGCACGCAGCTTGCTGACCTCTATCGAAACTGTGAGACAGACACGCTCATCAACTACTTGGCTAAACATGGTACGGGTAAATATGGTAACAAGAATTCCAACCTTTAGCTGCTGTTAATATGCCTGTTGTCATCCAATGACACCTGTTTATTCTCTTTGCATTAAATGTCAGGTGGCAATCCTGATACTTCAGTCATTTCTGGGAAAGAGCATAAAGCTGTGATGATAGCATTATTGCTTAGGACGAGAGGTACAGGTAGAGGGTGTAGGCTTATCCTTCATACAAATTCCTGTCTAAATTTTTTTAAGAGAGGTTTGTATTGAGAGCTGTCTGAATTCATCCTTGTATTTATTTTTGGACTGTTTTAGATTGTTCTTTAAGTGTTTCGGAATTTAGCTCTAGGAATAGGAAATGGTCACTTTTGCTCATAGATCTGGGTTAAATATCATACTTTTATTCATTGTACTCTATTTACCATTTCTAGTTTGCAGTAAAAGCCTATAAATCCAGCAGATATTTAGGGTTGTGTCTGTTTATCACCATTAAAATGTAAAAAACAGTCCATTTTCAGTCCATTAAAGAAAGATGGCCAGGCTATAAAAAGAGGTTTTATAGTGCCCCATGCTTTCAAGTATGACTAAGTGTATTTTAAAGTACATGGGAGAGAGACAGTTGAAGAATACTTAATACAGTGAAGTAAATGAGTTTTTTCAGATCTTCAGTAGAAAGGTATCATCTCTTTCCCACAAGTTTGAAGGTGAGGGGAAAAAAGGCTTTCATAAACAATAGTTGTTTAGATTTACTTTGTGGAAGTAGTGTTGGGTTTTTTTACTGTTCATGAGCAATCACTTGATAGCCATCCATTTCTTTCCTCTTTGTGCAGCATATCGTGGAGTTCTGGGTAGTCCAGTAAAGACTGTACGAGATGCACTGATCAACCAGTGTGCCCAGATCCTAGCTTGCTATCGAAAGAACTGTGCTAGTCCCTCTTCTGCTGGACAGGTAACTTCCAATGCTTTCACTTGAATCACAGGCTTGAGTATTAAAAGGTGATGAGACCTTCCTACTTAACCTACTCAGAAAAAGTCAATTGCTGTGCTCAGCAGAAATTTGCAAAGAGGAGACTTGGGGAAGCAGTGAGACTGCAAGTAAAACTCTAGTTGAGAATGAGTTTTATGTTACTTTAGCAAGTCCGTGATATAATTAGACTATCAGTGTTCACTCCTCACAGCTGTACCATGCTTTGTTGGTTCATGCAACCCTTGTTTTGTCAAACATAAGCTTATTCAGTAAGACAGCTGACCAACTTCTGTCTGCTTGTGACTTGTAGCTGATCCTCCCTGAATGCATGAAGCTTCTTCCTGTGTACTTGAATTGTGTGTTGAAGAGTGACGTCCTTCAGCCTGGTCCAGAGGTCACAACGGATGATCGTGCCTACATTCGTCAGTTAGTCACATCCATGGATGTGGCAGAAACAAATGTTTTCTTTTATCCCAGGCTTTTGCCCCTGGTAAGTAATTCAGGATATTCTTGCCACTTGAGACTTGCTGTTGTCTTGACTCATCATAAGGACTGGCATTTACATTTTAGCAAGGGAAAGAGATTTGAGAAGGATTTGGGATCAACCATCTGTTGGGATACTTCACTTAAGTCCACATGGTGATAGATGCATTGCTGCATCTTGTGAATTTGCTGGGGGATTTTTTTTCCTGAGCTGTGAGCATGTGACTTGTGGCAAAGACAACGCTTTTGACGCTTTCATAATCTTTCAAAAGTCCCAAAGCTTCTTGTAACTTTATGTAGCAATTTTCATCATTGCAGGACAAGTCCACATACTATTCCAACTTTTCAGTACCATAGTTGCTGGAATAATACTAACAACTAATTACATTCCTGCTCCAGGAGGTAATATTGGAACTACAGAGTAATTTCACTGCGGCCTTATGTTCTCTTTTGCTGACCAAGAGTCTCTGATCTGCTTCTGTGTCACGTTCAGTAAGAAAACTAAGCTAAGGAAGATGATACTTCAGTCACAGCTGTTGCAGTCTTATGAGTCCTAGAAATGAGAAAACCATTGGGGTCTTAGTGGCAGAAATTTTTAGGACTTCATAAGATGTTCTTGTTTTATAACCTTTATTTTATTTTTTTATTTCACTCTAAAACAGACCAAAGCAGAAGTTGACAGTGACTCCTTGCCAGCAGCAATCCGGAACTCAGAGGAACGTCTCTCCAAGAGTGACATATACCTGTTGGAGAACGGGTTGAACATCTTTGTGTGGGTGGGAGTCAACGTGCAGCAAAGCCTGATCCAGAACCTCTTTGGAGTGTCATCCTTCAGTCAGATTAGCAACGCCTTGGTGAGCTGGATGGCAGTGTGGGAGCTAGTGTCTGTGACAGTCACCCAAAACTTAAAACAGTGAGAAAACAGTGTTAAATTTTTCATGTTAGGAACAAGAGAAACACAGGTATGTGAAACTATAGTAGAAATGTCCCTAGTCTGGGCATGTCAGGCATGCTTTTGCCAAGCTTTGTTTGACAAGCCACATCTCCACTGACGGTCAGTCGATACGTAAATGGAATGAATATTTGACCTTTAATTCTGATATCATGTTATATTCTCTTTTAACTAGTTGAGGTCAAAGAGATTGAATGTTAGTGGGGGTAGACATATCTCTACACTTATGTAATAGGACAAAACTGCTGAGTTTTCTTTAATATTGGTTTACTTCGTGTGACTAATGGGGATTGGATATTTTTCATTCCAGAGTACCCTGCCTGTCTTGGAAAACTCCTTTTCAAAGAAAGTACGATCTATTGTTGACATGCTTCAAGTGCAGAGATCCCGCAACATGAAGGTAAAAATATTGTCCCCCATCCGTGGCTTTAAATCCTTTTCCCTTTTAGCAGAGCGGTGATGCCTGGTAATGCTGCAGTGCTGAACTTTATTCATCCTGATCTCATAAATGTGATTCAAACATTAAGTTTTAAAGGATCTGAAAAAAATTTTTTACTAGTTTTGGAATTCCATGCTTACCATAGGTCTAAACCTAAACTTTTTTCAGAGCTATATAATATACTACTGCGCAAACCATGTACATGGTATTTTCCTTCTGTTTAGGAAGGATTGAGGCTTACCCCAGCTTAGTTACAGAAGTCAAAGCACATAAGCCATATATGCTGTGGTTCTGGTTATCTGTCTTTGGATTTTTGAGCTATTTAGCTTTTTGCTCTTGGTTTCCCAAGAACATTAATTCTGCTAACTACTCACTGTTGGTTTTGTTCTTGTTTTGTTTTTTGTAGTTAATAATTGTGAAGCAAGAAGATAAGCTGGAAATGCTGTTCAAACATTTCCTAGTGGAGGACAAGAGCCTGAGTGGGGGGGCTTCATATGTGGACTTCCTGTGTCACATGCACAAGGAGATTCGGCAGCTACTGAGCTAGAGGAGGGAGTGGTGCTGGAACTCAGCAGTGACATTTCAGTCTCCACTAATGACCTGATCAGAAGGCCCAGCGCCCTCAAAAAGGACAACATAGAAATCTGTACAATTCCATAATTTTTAATACACATTGCATACGCAGAAATCCTTTCAACTTCTCCCAGTCCCGTATGAGAGATGAAAAATTTTCCTGGTGAGGGCTAAAAAAAAAAAAAAAAAAAAGGCCTTTGATACCAGGTCTTTTACTTGTATCTAAATTGTTTCCTGTGCTTGGCAGGAGTTCACCCCCCTACCCCATGCTCGCTAATCCTGTCGTAATGAATGTAGTTTTTTTTCAGTTCACTGTACATGATTCAACATTGGGTGAAAAAGCGATAACTCTTCAAAACTTCTGGTAGTTGCTGTGTGTTTGTATGGGTGCGTGTGCATGCTCCAAGTGTGAAGAGGATGCGCAGGTCGGAGGACAAGAGGCAGGTCAGGTGATGGGAGCTGGAGCAGCCAAACATTTTGTGTCTCCCTCTCTTGAGAGGGAAACATGACATTGCAGAGCAGATATGTATCATGTGGCTGTCTGAACCAGAAATCCATGAAAAAGAAAATAAATGGTAAGCCAGGAGGCAGCAGGGTAAATTTCTTTCCACAATCTCCCCTGTACTATACGTTGCTGTGCAGATCTGTAATGGAGTAATAGTTGAGTGAGCAACAATCAATGGCTTCCGAACAGCGTAGGGGTAGAGACAGTGCTTCGTTGCGTGTGTGGTGACTCCTTTCCTTCTCTTTGCACGGCTCTGTAATGTCCTACTCAATCCATGTTCCATGGCCTCTCCTGCAGAGCTTACTTGTCTATCCAGATGGCGGTGGGAACAAAAGCCTCTTAACCTTAAGCGGAAAATACTTTTAGCAAGGTGATATGGGGCTATGTAGGAACTGGATGATAAGGAAGTGGCCATTTTCAAACATATTGTTGTGAATTATAGCAAGCAGGCAGGAATTTGAGTTATACTGATGCAAATTTGAGACTGCTTTGTACCCTGGAATACAAGGAAGGGGGTACAAAACCTAAGGTTTAGACTGTACTGTAGTAGGTATTGCAAGTACCTGGTTTTGGTTATTGGAAGCATCTGGGCCATAGTGAAGAGTTTCATTACTGGATGTTTATACCCTCCCCCATTCTACCTACTGATCAGCTTGCACAAGCCTTTTTATAAGCCTGTTTGTTAAACTAAAATACCTCAGACAGATTAATCCATCCACTTAGGCCACTCTGCTCCATTCTGCAAGGGTGGATGAGAGGACTCCTGTGAAGAGGGAGTGAGTGTAGATCAAATTCCAAATTCTAAGGGCTTTGTTTATTCAGTTTCGAAAGGGGGCTTGTATATTTTAGCTTGAGCACCTAACAAGTGTTCTTACAATACCCAGGAGTTTAAGTTACCAGTAGCACTAAAATCGCAAGGAAAAATGTGGGTGGATTAGAGAACATACTATCTGGGCTTGATATTTCAGAGGAAAGTCCTTGTTAAGATCAGAAAAATATCTGGCTGTGGTTTTAGTTCCGTATCCTGTAGCATGTATATAAATCCATTTTTCTTCTAATGCTGCTAGTTTGTCTTCCCTCCCATCACTACACAGAAAGGGGAATATGAAAATTGTAATGGAGAAACTCTTTCAAGATGTAGTTGACAGAACCTTCAGCGTTTTTTGTATGAATGTGGCCAACTTTTTACTCCACGTACTGCCTCCAACCAAAAAATCTAGAGGATTTTTAACCAGAGGGGAAAAACAACTTCCCAGGAATATAAGGCGCAGCAACCACAGACTTCCACAAATGCTAATTTCTAGTATTAATATTGGGGGTGTGGGGGGTGGAAATGAAATCATAAATGAACCTTTCATTTTCTTCACTTGTTTTTTCCAATGCATCTTTTAATTTGTAAAGAAATAAAAATATATTAAGATGTATTTTATGTCATTGTTAGTAAATAAACACTGCTTATTTTTCCAAACCCTGTATTTTGCGGGAGGGAGGAAATGGGAAGGGCTGAAGTCTAGCTGATGGATCCTTTACAATCCAATCTTCTGCTGACCAAGTTCAGTCTCTTTTTTTTTCCTTATTCACAGTGAACGGTGATAAGAAATTCATCAAGAATCAACAGGCACAAGGTGCTGTTTAATCTCGGTGTTACTTTGCTTAGATTAATGTTTTTTAACTTTCTGCCCCTTCCGAACTTCCGTTTTGCAAGATTTCCATTTTCTCTAACAGCTGGGGTCAGAGTGGGAGTTTTTTGGTCTGCTTTAGAAAGTATTCCCCTTACTTTGTGACAATGTAAACTTACAGACTTCTGCAGTCTTAATTTTTCAGACAAATAGAGCTTCTATTTCAGAGTTAAAGAGCAGGGAAGCTGAGTTTTGGGTTTTTTTGTTTGTGGTTTTTTTGGGGGGGTTGGGGGTTTTTTTTGAGGGGAAGGTGCTAATTGCAAAAATAAAGTTCAGAATAAACTGGCAGTGTAACTTGACTGTAGCCTAGAACATTGATACTGTACAGTGTGCTGATAACCTTACACCAATCTGTATGAAAGCACAAGACAGTCATTGCTAAATATCCATCAACACTTAGTTTGCTGTAGAATATTTTTGAGATTTGTCTCCTACAGGATGTACATTATATCCAGAATCTGCTACAGAACTGATATATTGTGATAATGATGGGCCTTGTGCATCTTGTACATTAATCGTGTGGAGTAAATTGTACTTGTGGGCATTTTTGTGGCAGCACCCCTTCTGATGTTGTGGAAATTGCCTTGTAGAGCCCATGTCTGTTAGCATTCTGTCATGATGGCAGTGGGGGAGCTGGTGGGGATGCCATGGGGGTGGTAGTCTTTCTGTACTGACTGCATTGTGCTGCTGGATCATGCCTGTGCTATCTCAAGAGCTAACTTTTCAAAGGAAAGCGAAGATTCCCAAGTTTTAACCTGTTCCTTATATAGACAGAGAACACTTATTTGCTCATGTCCATACTGACTAATGTCCTGTATTATGAATTATCAGTTATAAGTATTGTGATTGGGATTAAGTTATCTCTTAAGGAATGAATTTGAAGCTTCCATGACTGAGTAGTAATTCTAGCATACTTTTATTTTTATAGCGTAGCCCAAACTCCCCAATTTCCCATTTACAGAATATTTTAACATAAGTTATTCCATGTTGGTACAGAAGGGCAGCATAGAGGGAGCTTTAAACCGACTGGTAGATATTAAAACCCCACACAATTTCTGGTACTAAAAGATGTTTTCTGTTCCCTCCCTTTATGGTCGGCAGCAGGAGCTAATCTCGGTGTACGTGCCTGCCTCTGCAGGTGTCCAGCCGGCTGTGCCGCAGTGAAATACCACCCACTTCCATTCGTGTTGAGGATACAATTGCCGGGAGGGGGAGACATGCGGTACCGCAGCTGCCTCTGCCCCGCTGCCGGGGCCGCCCTCGGCCTTGCCTTGGCCGCGTCGTTCTCTGGCGGAGCACCGCCCGGGGGCGGGGCCCTTGCGGCTGCTTCCTGGGCCGGGCCGGCGGGGCTGGCCCAGGGCGGAGGGCATGGGTGGCGGCAGGCCGTGTTGCGGGCCGCGGCGGGGCCCCCCTTGCCTCCTGGTGACGCTGGCGGTGGCCTGGGGCGCGGCGGCCGCGCTGGCCGTGGAGGGGCCGGAGGCGGCGCCGGGCAGGCTGCCGGCGGAGGGGGAGGCCGGGCCGGCGGGCGCCGAGGAGTCGTGCGGGGCGGAGGGGTGGGCGCAGGATGCCGTCCCGCCGGGCGCGGCCTTCGTCGCCGCCGCGTCCTACCGCGGTCCTGGCAACAATGACACGCGGAGCAACAAGGCGCTGCCCATCCTGCTGTGGTGGAGCGGGAGCCTCTTCCCTCACTTCCCCGGCGACACGGAGCGGATCGACTGCCCGCGCGGCTCTTGCCTCGTCACCCGGAGCCGGCGGGTGGCCCGGCACCGCCGCACCAAGGCCCTCATCTTCTACGGCACCGACTTCAGGGCCTACGAGGCGCCGCTGCCCCGCCTGTCCCACCAGACCTGGGCGCTCTTCCACGAGGAGTCCCCCATGAACAACTACGTGCTCTCCCACCCGCCCGGCATCCAGCTCTTCAACTACACGGCCACCTTCCGCCGGGAGTCCGACTATCCCCTCACGCTGCAGTGGCTGCCTGGCGTGGGGTACCTGCGGGGCCCGGCGGTGCCCCTGGCCGAAAAGGACGCGTGGCGGCGGAAGGGCTATGCCCCGGTGCTGTATATGCAGTCCCACTGCGATGTCCCCTCGGACAGGGACCGCTATGTGCGGGAGCTCATGAAATACATCCAGGTAGGTGGGGTGCGCAGGGAAGCTGTGGCGTGCTGTTGCTATAGGAGCTGGGTCTGCCTGGCAGCCCCCCTCCACCTCTTTTTAATGGGGTTTGTTTGTCCTTGTTTTTAGCCAAGACACAAATCGTAACGGGATGCATGCCAACTACAAGCTGGACAGAAAAACTAGTTGTATTCCTTCCCAAAGCGTGGTCTAGACTACATCGCATGACAGTAGGTAGGCCTGATGGTAGCTGTTAGTTGTGGAGTTGGCCTGACTCGGGATCAGTCACAAGTTGGGCTAAGCTCATATTAGCTTGGTCTTGTGGGCCAAGTACTAGAAGTTACTGAAATCTCTGGACCTTTAAGTTAGCATACAGAAAGGCTGCCCATTTACAAGCCTTGCTCCCATTTGAAAGTATAGGTTGCTGTGTTTCGAGAATCTGCTCCTTATCTGCGTTGTGGTAGGACCATGTTATTTCTGTGGTGGTTTGTACTGCTGTGGCACAGCTGATGGAGAGTAGCTTCATAAGCTGAAATTATGTCGTTTCTTTCAAGCAGAAAAAATTTAATGCTTTTTTTCCCTTAAAAATTCCGAAGGATAGTAATTAATGAAAAAAAAGCATGCTTTTAGTCTTTATCTGAAACATCTTTTTCCTAGCAATTTCTGCCATTTGTATTGGTAGTGATTCATTTATTGTGCAAGTTCATCATATACTCAATAGTGAAGCAAAAACAAAACAATTTTTTAAATATGTGTATTGTTAAAGTGCAAAGCAAATTCCAGATCAAGTGTGTTGTCTTGCATTTTAGATGGTATTCTTTTAGCTCCCTGCATCAATTTTTCTGTCTAACAGATGGAAAATTTTTGCAAGCCTGCTGAGACTGGCAGAAACTGTGTAATAACTGTTTGGAAAAGTACTGGGTCTCTGTTAAGTAGAAAGATGGCTTTTAAGATAACATAGAGTTGAATGCCCTTCCTTATCTCTCAGTTTCTGATTTATCTGCTAATAAATACATTTTTGGGTGACATCTTCCTTTCTCCGCACTCTCCCACTCCACACCCCAATCCGTAGCGTAGTTTATGCTGCTTTTGAAACTAAGCATTCGGTTTCCTCTATAGCTGTTAGAACTGTGAGTCTAGGAATAGTCACAAGGGAAGGAACTTGGAGTGAAAGTGAAGCTAAACTAAGGTAGCTAGGAACTGATCAAAGTTAGGAATGCTGCGAGAACTACAAGCTCTGAAAACAGCTCAGGGCAAAAAAAATCACTTTGTAAAAATGCTGGTTGTTATTTTAGGTTGACTCCTATGGGAAATGCCTGCATAACCGTGACCTTCCCAGTGAGCGACTGAGAGACACTTCTACAGCCACTACAGAAGATTCTGAATTTATGACTTTTATCGCCAGGTACAAGTTTCACCTGGCCTTGGAGAATGCCATATGCGATGACTACATGACAGAGAAGCTGTGGCGTCCAATGCACTTGGGTGCTGTCCCAGTTTACCGAGGCTCCCCAGCTGTGCGGGACTGGATGCCAAACAATCTCTCCATCATTCTTATAGATGACTTTGACAGCCCCCAAGAGCTGGCAAAGTATCTTGATTTCCTGGACAAGAATGGAGCGGAATATATGAAGTATCTAGAGTATAAAAACCTTGGTGGAATCAAAAACCAGTTCTTGCTAGAGAGCTTGGAGAGGCGGGAGTGGGGTGTGAATGACATGACTCTGCCCAATTACCTGAATGGCTTTGAGTGTTTCATCTGTGACAGGGAGAACACCCGGGTCAAAAAGGAGCAGGAACACAAAAAGTCTCACGGGAAAATTCCAGCTCCCAGACCTCGCATAGCTCAGTTCAAGCACATGGGATGTCCCATGCCAACCCCTGGGTATGGAAGTGTTGAAGACCTCTCTGGAGGAGACAGGTAATGTACCAATACTCTGCTTTTTGAAGGAAAAATGCTTCAAATAATAGTAGCTGTAACTTTTAATAATGCCTTGTACTTAAAGGATCTCTCTAATCATAGAATGGTTTGGGTTGGAAGGGACCTCAAAGATCATCTAGTTCCAACCCCCCTGCCATGGGCAGGGACACCCTCCACCAGACGAGATTGCTCAAAGCCTCATCTCGAGTTACACTTTACATGATGTCTTGTGGGTGGTATTGTAGTTCTGCAATATTGTGTAACGCTGAGGCTGAAAAAGAGGCTTGGAGGGTGGTATTTCTTAGTGGTTGAATGAGGAACATGAGACACCCATAATATTCTGTTAAAATGCTCTGCGACCTTGGGCAATGTGGTTATCCTTTGCTTATCTTAGCCTCTGGGGTTTTTTGTTTGTTTGTAGGAGGGATGTTTTTCAGTACAGTGACCATAACGGTTGGACTTGATGATCTTTAAAGGTCTTTTCCAACCTAAATGATTGTATGATTCCATGATTCTAAAGCACTTGGTAGCCCTTGGGTGAAAGAAGCTCTATACCTCCTGACAAAGTACTGCGTTAAGAATGGGGCTGCCACTGTTCAGTGCAGGTCTGGTTAACTCCTGTTGACTTCAGAGCAGAAGTCAGGCTCACCCA
Source organism: Grus americana (assembly GCF_028858705.1). Lineage (NCBI taxonomy): Eukaryota > Metazoa > Chordata > Aves > Gruiformes > Gruidae > Grus > Grus americana. The sequence goes on from NC_072858.1 coordinate 23,974,882, forward strand.
GAATACTTTACAAGAATTTTTTTGTTTGTGTGACAAAATTCTGGCTTGTATTGAAGGATGCTATCCTGTTTATTCAGGAGAGGGACAATGCAGGGCAGAGAATAGGTTGAGTAGTTTCTTGCCCCCTTTTTGCACAGGGATTGCTAGTGTTGCTGGAAACTCCCAGGCCTATAGCTAGCCATCTCTAGTGCAAGCTGCCCTAAGTCTGTCAGCAGGGAACTAACCACACCAACCTTCAGGCAACAACTTTGGACAGGCAGAATAGAGTTTTGTTTGCATAGCCTCCTTAGTGCTTAGCATTTATACATGCGTTGGTACAAAACAAGTCAGTGCTTGGGTTCCCAAACCTTGAGT